>NC_059174.1:63920127-64231556 GCF_019923935.1 Bubalus bubalis | reverse complement strand
ACCAAAAACATTAATCCTCCTACAATAAATGGCCGAGCTGGAAACTCATCTTAGTCAAGTTGGTTATTGTGGTTAAAACTGAGGGGCTGGGGAGGACAGCCACCAGGGAAAACAGTATGGTCATGCCTCAGAAGATTAAAAACAGACTCACCATTTGATCTAGCAATTCCACTTCTGGGTATATCTGTTGTTCAGTCGCTCAGTTGTGTCCAGCTCTTTGCGACCCCATGGACTGCAGCACACCAGGCTTCCCTGTCCATCACTAACTCCTAGAGCTTGCTCAAACTCACGTCCATTGAGTCGGTGATGCCATCCAACCATCTCATCCTCTGTCGTCCCCTTCTCCTCCTGCCCTCAGTCTTTCCCAGCATCAGGGTCTTTCCTAATGAGTTGGCTCTTCACAGCAGGTGGCCAAAGTATTGGAGTTTCAAAATATATACCCAGAGGAATTAAAAGGAGGGTCTCCAAACAATACCTGTACACCCACGTTCATAGTAGCTCTAATCACAGCAGCTGAAAGGCAGAAGCAACTCTAGTGTCTGCTGATCAATGAGTGGATAAGCACAACATGGTGTGTCCATACGATGGAATACGACTCAATCTTAGAAACGAAGGAAATTCTGACACCTGCGACCACACGGCTGAGCCTCGAGGGCATTAGGGTAAGTGAGATGACTTCGTTGAGAGACTAATGACTGCCATCTGATGCCACTTCCATCAAATCCTTAAGATGTCAAACTCAGAGAGGTAGAAAGCAGGGCGGTGCTCCCGGTGCGGAGTGAGTGTTTAAGTGGCAGAGTTTCAGGTTTACGAGATGAAGAGCTCTGAACAGGCATAGCATGCTCGCACAGCAGTGTGCATGTGTTCACCACCACTCGACTGGACCGCTAAAAATGTCCTTAGTTTAATTAGGTCTCATTTATTTTTGTTTTTATTTTCATTAGTCTAGGAGGCGAGTCCAAAAAGATACTGCTGTGATTTATGTCAAAGAGCAAAAGGAACGAAGCTGGGACATTTGCAGAGACGTGGATGGACCTAGCGTCTGTCATACAGAGTGAAGGAAGTCAGAAAGGGGGAAATAAACATCGTACATTAACGCGTGCACGTGGGATCTAGAAAAGCGGTGCGGATGAAACTATTTGCAGGGCAGGAACAGAGATCAGATGTAAAGAACGGACGAGTGAATCACACAGCTAAGGTGCAAACAGCAGAATTAAATAAGAGTAAGATTTCTTTGTCTGAGGTATATGACAGCCACGATTTAAACTAGTTAAGGGGACTTCCCTGAGTTGGTAACTCTAATGCTATGGGTTCAGTTTAATAACACTTATCTTCAAAAATATATTTAAGGGATTGTCCATAAGTATAAGGGGCTTCTGTTGGTGCTGCTGGTAAAGAACCCACCTGCCACTGCAGAGATGTAAGAGACGCGGGTTCGATCCCTGGGTTGGGAAGATCCCCTGGAGAAGAGCATGGCAACCCACTCCAGTGTTCTCCCTGAAGAATCCCATGGACAGAGGAGCCTGGGGGGCTACAGTCCAGGGGGTTGCAGAGTCGGACACGACTGAGCGACTAAGCACACACACACGTTAAATCCATAAAGCATTAAAAATAAGAGCACAGATGTGTGGACACGGGAGTGAGGGAAGAGGGGGTCTTGACAGAGTGGTACTGAGCATGTTCCCCAGCATGCGTAAAACAGAGGGCGCGGGAAGCTGCTGCGTAGCCCAGGGAGCTGCGCTCGGCTCCTTGATGAGGAGAGGCTGGGATGCGGGGGGCAGGGCAGGAACCACGCAGCACTGTACGGCAATCACATCCCAATCAAAGACGTGTCCCTAGGAGGGCGAGAGTACTCTGCAGACGGGGAAGACCCGAGGGGGCTGGGAGGCTGGGAGGTGGAGTGGTCCAGGCCTGGTGTTTTGCCTATGGAGTAGGAAAGAGGTGTGATGGAAGATGGGTGGGGGGACGAGCACAGATGGACCCAGCACACCAGACAGCCGAAGGGAAAGGGAAGGCTGTGATGGGCCCAGGCCAAGGCTTTGGGTAGGATGAGGCTGGAGGACTGAAGCCACACTCGCCGCAGAGCCTGGAAAATTCCGCTCTGGGGCTCCCGGGGCGCCGTCCCCAGCCCCTCCCCCTCCCCCCCCCACCTCTCTGACGCCCAGCTGCGGTTTCCATAGCAACAGCCCGAGCTGCGCATCCTTCAGGGGCAGGTGGGCGCCCCAGCGAGGAGGGGGCCAACGCCAGAAGAGCCCGGCGTGGAGGGCCGAGGGAGGGGGTCCGGGCCTTCGCCTCTGAGGGTCAATGCTCATTTTGAGGGCACAGCTGTGAGTCACCCTCTGCAGCGCGTCTGCCGAGGGGAGGACCAACGTCAGGAGCCTCTGCGGACGTGGCTGGAAACCCTGAGTGTCTGCTCTGCAGTGCGCCAGCACTTCACACTTTCCAAATATCGATCTGTCAGAAACATCAACCGAGCCCCGCCCCACCGCCCCCCGCCCCGCCCCCCAGGACTGACCTGTGCTCGGGTGTGGGGAATAAAATCATGACCCACAGAAAAGATAAAAGAGCCCCCCCTTTGCCCCCAGGGGCTGGGAGACTGTCCGCAGAGTCAGCTTTCCACACATCTTCCTCACCCATCCTCTCCTTCAGACACTGTTCAGTGACACTGACTCCGTGGCAGAGCTTGAACCAAGGCTGCTGAGGACGTCAAAGAGCCTCGGACAGACCCCTGCTCCCCTGATCCTCTGAGAGCCGGCCCAGGCTAGGCTGACACTCCACGCAGCACCTCCAGGCGGAGTCCTGTGGATAAGCCCAGTGTGGGAAGCCATCCGTCCAGACCCCATCCCGGGATCTTGGGTCTTAGACAAAGCTGTTTGGTCACAAAAAGCTCAGTCTGCACAGGGTGGAATTCACCGCCCTTCTGCTCTGGGCCCCCCGGTGCGGCCTTGGATCTGCCTCTCTGCTCTGGGCCAGGTGGCGGCAGCTGACGAGGCTGCCTCGGGAGGAAGCGGGGGTCTTTGTGCCTTGGAATGTCTGGCCTGAATCACTCTCAGTGCGGGAGGGTTGGGCAGTTCGCAGGAAGGGCCGGGAGGGACAGAGGGGAGGCGGATGGTCTCCAGGTTTGGGCGGCTCTTCTGAAAAAGCACATGGGAATGTGGGTGAGGATGGGCCACGATAAGACAGAGGTGTCCGCACGACCTTAAGTGTCTTCGCCAATGCGTGTGAATTCGTTGCCTCTTTCCCAAAACTGGGTGAGCCAGGCCGCTCGGCATCGTTGTCTGCATCCGAGGTGGCGATGCTTGGAGAGGTGAGGGTGCCGGGGAGGAGGTGGCAGGTGGGGCCCTGACCTAGGAGACAGGCCTGCCTCTGTCGCCTGCATTCTCTTTCTTCCAACATGTGAAGAGCAGGACTTATTTAATGTACATGACTCAGTGAGTTTGGGAATACGTTTTATAAGGCCATGAGGGTCTTCCCTGGTGGCTCAGATGGTAAAGAATCTGCCTGCAATTCAGGGGACCAGGGTTCCATCCCTGGGTCGGGAAGATCCCCTGGAGGAGGGCATGGCTACCCACTCCAGTATTCCTGCCTGGAAAATCCCCTGGTCAGAGGAGCCTGGCCGGCTACAGCACATGGTGGCACAAAAAGTCAGACACAACTGAGTGACTAGCACTTCCACTTACTTTCACAAGGCCATGCAGGGATCTCCCGGGTGACTCAGAGGCAAATAGTCCTCCTGTCAATGCAACAGACCTGGGTTCCGTCCCTGGGCTGGGAAGATCCCCTGGAGGAGGGCATGGCAACCCACCGCAGTATTCCTGCCTGGAGCATCCCATGGACAGAGGAGCCTGGCGGGCTGCTGTCCCTGCAGTCGCAGAGAGTCAGACAGGACCAAGCACTTGGCAGCGGCGGCAGCACAGCGGCCGGAACCCAGCACCGCCATGAAACCCAGGTCATCAACGCGGCCACTCCACCGCCCCAGTCTTCCTCCTGCCTTCATCATCTGGTTATCTGTGTGTGGAGAGCACTTGGCGGGAACGCTGCCGCCTGGGCAGGTGTGAAGGAGCCTAGCAGGGCTGTGGGCAGCTGGCACGGCGCGGGCTTGGTGTGGGACGGCGGACCTCCGGGGCTGCTCGCCCATGTGTCCGGGGGCGCCCTGCTTAGCGTGTTTGGAAGCTTCGACCACAGCTGTGCAGGACACAGCCCTGCTGCTGTGGGAACGGGCGGGACGCAGGCACGGGGGCTTCAACAGCTGCCTGGCACCCGGTCAAGGCTCAGAGCGCTCCGCTCTGAGATTTTCAAGTCCTAGTTGGGCCAACACATTCCCGCAGACGAGAAGACATGAGAACAGTGTCCGCTCCTTGGCCCGGCCTGGCATCTGCGCGCGGCTAATCCCCGCTCCGCGCGCTGCCTGGTTTGACACGAGGAGCCCGTTTCTCCTCCCAACAAGCATGTCTCAGGGACCCTGTGTGTGCCGGGGGCGCTGACAGTGGGAACCTCAGATTTCCGAAAATTCCAGGCCCGGGCTCCCCCGGGACCCACCTCCCCCTTCTGCGGGCTCCATGGCAACAGCCCTGGCGGCGTCTCCGCAGTCCTCGCTGGGTGGGATGGGGGAGCACAGGGCAGACACCGCCGCTGAGGGGGCAGCACGCGGGAGCGCTCCCTGGAACCACACCTTCGGGGCGCCCGCACGTGCTCAGAACTCACAACCCGCCGGCGCCCCCACACCAGCGCTGCCTGTTCTCATTGCTCACCGGCTCGCTCCGCGGGCCCCTCGAGTCCCGGGTGGTTGTGCCAGGAAGAGGCGGAGGTGTGAACAGCAGTGATCACGGAAGGCAAGGCCGCTCTGTACTGGTTAGGGGCGCCCCTACCCTCCCCCGCCCCCGCCCCCATCCACACGTCACAATCCTACACCCCATCCGGCGCTTCAGAAGGAAGCTGTATTAGGACTTGTTCAGTCGCTCAGTCATGTCCGACTCTTCGCGACGCCAGGGACCGCAGCATGCCAGGCCTCCCTGTCCATCACCATCTCCCGGAGTTTCCTTAAACTCCTGTCCATCAAGTCGGTGATGCCATCCAACCATCTCATCCTCTGCCACCCTCTTCTCCTGCCTTCAGTCTTCCCCAGCATCAGGGTGTTTTCCAATGCGTCGGCCCAGGGACAGGGTTTTAAGGAGGTGATTCACTTAGAACAAGGTACGATGGGTGGGCCCTGATTCAATGGGTGCACCTCCTTATAAGGATAAGAGGAGGAGGCTTCTGTGGAGGCTCAGTGTGAAGAATCACCTGGCCAACGCAGGAGAAGTGAGTTCGATCCCTGCTCTGGGAGGAGGTCACATGCTGAGGAGTAGCTGAGCCACAGCTACTGAGCTGGAGCTCTAGAGCCGGAGCAGAGACTGCTGCAGTCCGAGCCCCTGGAGCCCAGCTCCGCAACAGAAGACACCGCGACTGGAGAGAAACGCCCGCTAGGCACAGCTAAAGAAATGCCCTCCCAGCAACGAAAACACAGCACAGCCCCAAACAAATAAATTTCAGAAAAAGACTGAGAGGCGATCAGGGCACAGACAAGCACAGAGGGCAGACGAGAGGGACCAGCCCAGCAGAGAGGCCTTGGGGGAACCAAGCCTGCCAACTCAGGATGGAGGAAGGCCCGCCTGCAGAACCCCGAGAGGGTGGATTTGTGCAGTTTAAGCCATGCCATCTGTGCGATTTCTTATGGAAGCCCTGGAGACTAACGCAGCGCTCCTATCTGTCTTATGGGAGAGAGTGTTCTTTAAAATCAGTTTCTTTTTTTTTTTTTTAAGATTTTCTTTTTAAAAACGTATTTATTTTTAATTGGAGGATAATTGCTTCAGAGTGTTGTGTTGGTTTCTGTCATACAGCCACATCAATCAGCCACAGGTATACATGTGTCCCCCCACCTCCCTCCCACCCCATCCCACACCTCTGGGTTGCCCGGAGCACCGGGCTGAGGTCCCTGTGTTGTACAGCAACTTCCCACCCGCTATCTTTTTCACATGTGGCGGTGTATATTTTCAAGGCTCCTCTCTCGGTTCTTCCAACCCTCTCCTTGCCCCGCTGTGTCCACAAGCCTGTTCTCTATGTCTGCGACTCTATTCCTGCCCTGCAGATGGGTTCATCAGTACCATCTTTCTAGATTCCATATATATGCATTAATATATATTTGTTTTTCTCTTTCTGACTCATTTCAGTCTGTATAACAGGCTCTAGGTTCACCCACCTCACTAGAACTGACTTAGATGTGTTCTTTTTTATGGCTCAGTAATATTCCAGACCACCTGACCTGCCTTTTGAGAAATGTGTGTGCAGGTCAGGAAGCAACAGTTAGAACTGGACATGGAACAACAGACTGGTTCCAAATAGGAAAAGGGGTATGTCAAGGCTGTATACTGTCACTCTGCTTATTTAACTTATATGCAGAGTACATCATGAGAAATGCTGGGCTGGAAGAAGCACAAGCTGGAATCAAGATTGCCGGGAGAAATATCAATAACCTCAGATATACAGGTGACACCCTTCTTATGGCAGAAAGTGAAGAAGAACTAAAGAGCCTCTTGATGAAAGTGAAAGAGGAGAATGAACAAGTTGGCTTAAAACTCAACATTCAGAAAACTAAGATCATGGCATCTGGTACCATCACTTCATGGCAAATAGATAGGGAAACAGTGGCAACAGTGGCTGACTTTATTTTTCTGGGCTCTAAAATCACTGCAGATGGTGATTGCAGCCATGAAATTGGAAGACGCTTACTCCTTGGAAGGAAGGTTATGACTAACATAGGCAGCATATTAAAAAGCAGAGACATTACTTTGCCAACAAAGGTTCGTCTAGCCAAGGCTATGGTTTTTCCAGTGGTCATGTATGGATGTGAGTCGGACTGTGAAGAAAGCAGAGTGTTGATGAATTGATGCTTTTGAACTGTGGTGTTGGAGAAGACTCTTGAGAGTCCCTTGGACTGCAAGGAGATCCAACCAGTCCATCCTAAGGGAGATCAGTCCTGGGTGTTCATTGGAAGGACTGATGTTGAAGCTGAAGGTCCAATATTTAAGCCACCTTATGCGAAGAGGTGACTCATTTGCAAAGACCCTGATGCTGGGAAAGATTGAAGGCAGGAGGAGAAGGGGACGACAGAGGATGAGATGGTTGGATGGCATCACCGACTCAATAGACATGGGTTTGGGTGGACTCTGGGAGTTGGTGATGGACAGGGAGGCTTGGCGTGCTGCGATTCATGGGGTCGCAAAGAGTCGGACATGACTGAGTGACTGAACTGAACTGAATATTCATATATATATATACACACCACATCTTCTCTGTCCGTTCATCTGTCAGTGGACATCTAGCTTGCTTCCATGTCCTTGCTGTTATAAATAAAGCTGCAGTGAGCACTGGGGTACCTGTGTCTTTCTCAGTTATGGTTTCCTCAGGGTATATGCCCAGTAGTGGGATTGTTGGGTCATGTGGGCGTCCCCGGTGGCATTAGTGGTAAAGAATCCCTCTGCCAATGCAGGAGACCTGGGTTCAATTCCTGGGTCGGGAAGATCCCCCAGGGGAGGAAATGGCCAACCCATTCCAACGTTCTGGCCTGGGAGATCCCATGGACAGGGGAGCCTGGCGGGCTGCAGCCCACGGGGTTGCAAAGAGTTGGACACGACTGAGCACGCACACACCCGTGGCAGCTTTCTTCCTACAAACACAGTTTTCGCGCGTGCGCCCACTAAGCACCCAGCACGCCTGTGGCCCAGCCGAGCTCTCCAGCCCCCGTGAGGCCCTGTCCGAGTGCAGCTGCCCTGCAGGCGAGCAGAGCCCCTGCTGCCTCTCTGGGCCTTTGCTCTCCCTGCTTCGACCCTTCCCTTGCCCCCTCTGGAGTCTCCCACAGCTCGAGTCTTCCTGAGTCCAGTCAGTACGACACCACCTTGGGATGGACACGGACACACTATTGACACTATGTGTGAAACAGGTGACTGATGAGAACCTGCTGTGCTGCACACTCAGTGCTCTGTGGTAACCTGAATGGGGAGGAAACCCCAAACAGGGTGGGTATCTGTACACGTGGGGCTTTCCTGGTGGCTCGGACGGTAAAGAATGCACCTACCAATGCAGGACGTGTGGTTCGATCCCTGGGTCAGGGAGATCTCCTGGAGAAGGAAATGGCAGCCCACTCCAGTGTTCTTGCCTGGAGAATCCCATGGACAGAGGAGCCTGGCGGGCTAAGGTCCATGGGGTCACAAAGAGTTGGACATGACTTAGTGGCTAAACAACAACAACATATATATACGTACAACTGGCTCACTTTGCTATACAGCAGAAACTAACGACATTATAAATCAACTCTACTCCAGAAGAAATTAAAAAACACCGCATCAGCTTGCCTTGTATTCTCCATGTCATGGGCTGCTATTAGAAATTCCTCTTTCGTGTATTTGCTCCTGTGTTGATAGGCTTCTTGTCTGCTAGGATATAAAACCCATGAAATCAGGGATTTTTTTTTTCTTTTTGGCAAATGTATTATTAAAACATTTTTTTTTAAATTGATGTCAAAGTCACATCACATAAAGCCCACCATTTTAACCGTATTTAGCTGTGCAGTTCAGCGGTAGTAAGGACACTCACATTGTCGTGAAAACCTCACCATCGTCCGTCTCTTGAAAGCTTACCCTTCCTAAACGGAAGCTCTGTCCCCATTAAACACCAAGTCCCCATTGCCTCTCCCGACCCACACCCCTGGCCCCTGGTCTACCAGTGTATTTTCTTTGTTTTTTTTTTTCAAAGTGTGACTTTCTTGTATTTATTGCCTTGTAAAACTTTTTATTTTGTGCTGGGGTATAGCCGATTAACAAACAATGCTGTGATGGTTTCATGTGGACGGCAAAGGGACTCAGTGCTACATGGACAGGTCCCCATTCTCCCCCAACTGCTCTCCCGTAGCGGCTGCCACATGATTATTGAGTAGAGTTCCCTGTGCTGCAGTAAGGACCTCGTTTCTTAAAAAGAAAAGCAGTTGGTTTTGAATCTTGAAGACCTGCTCCTAGAGACACATCTTGGGGTGACTGGCCTGCAGACCGGTCCGATGTGCCCATTCCTGTTCACCTTTACGCTCCCAACTAGAAACAAGCCAACAGACTCATTTCCCCTAAGTGTTTCCAGCTGCACGATGTCAGTGTCCACAGTTCAGTTTCCAGATGGGCAATTAGAGTTAATAAACCTTAAACCTGACAGTGTCAACCCCGAAACACAGTGTTGAGTTTACGAAGAAAAAAACGGAGGTTGCTGTTGCCTCCTGCCGCTTTTCTGATGCTTTCTGGAACAGACCACCTCTGTCATCCTTCGGAGGCCGAAAGCTCTCCTTCAGACGGTTTGGGGTCTGGGAGAGGGTCTGTGCTGGCTTTGTCTGGGGGTGTTTCCTATTTGGGGTAACACAGAATATCAGTCTCTGATTTGGAAGTGTCCTGCGATGGGTATTTTGTGTTTATTCAAATGCAGAGAGAGTTTCTTGAATTGAAGGCGCTAGATCCCAGCAACAGAATGCAGGAAGGTTTCCACTACAATTTAACATCATAGAAGTAATAAATACAGGGACTTCCCTGGCAGTCTACTGGTTAAAGACCTTGCCTTCCAAAGCAGGAGGTGTGGGTTCCACCCCTGGTCGGGGAGCTAAGGTTCCACACGCCTCATGGCCAAGACACCCGAACATCAAAGAGAAGTGTTGTGGTGACTAATTCAATAAAGACTTTAAAAATGGTCCACACTCCAAAAAACTCTTTTAAAAAAAAGTTAAAAATATAGTACAAGTTTTCAGATTTTTTTTTTCTCCTGAATTACTCAGGTTTGATTCATACCATATATTCTTAGGAAATTTTGGTTTCTCTTCACGGGCTCATTAAAGACTCATTGTTCATTCAAGTACTCATTGTCATTGGTGCAGTAATGTAAAGAAATTTCTTTATACTTAAGATCCATCGGTTTTCAGAAAATATTTATGAATGAGTTTACCACGGAATCACCTAATTATCATAATTAGATTGCCAGTTAGGCCAATCTTTTGGAAAATGACATATATTTTTAGTGCTATTACTCCATAAGAGGAAAGTGCCTGATATATCTATGTCTCTTGCAGTAGTGCTCTCATCTATACTCTGAAGATATTTAAAATACGTTTTTGTACCTGCTGCAGAGATTGTAGAACCAGATTCATCTGTGGTCTGTTGGTTTTGAGGCTGTGGATTTTAAGCGGTAAATTATTTTAGGCCCCATTATAAAAGAAATGAACTGAACTGAACTGATAAAAGAAAACTACTGTCTACTAAATTATGGCAATGATGTTGACATCTGAAACAAATACGTTTTGGAGTAAATGAAAGACCATCACTGTGATTTTGAGCACTGATCTTTGGACAAAATTCTTGTGTAAGTTTTGTTTCTACAAAGTTCTGCCTCGTGTGTGTGTTCATCATTACGATGTAATCAAGTATGCGACCTCAGGAAGTATTTGTTGTTTATCTGACACTCAAGTTTAATTAGAATCCTGTATTTTCATGTGCTAAATCTGGCAACTGTATAACAACCACGGTAGTGATAAAAATAACGACAAATGTTTGTTTAATGCTTACTGAGTACCAGGTTACCTAATGATCTGGGACACATTTATGTTATAATTAAAGTTTAAAAAAGAAAGAAAGAGAGAGACAGGAAGCCAAACAATTTAAAAACTGTGTAACTCCCTTCAGAAGCAAAATGTGTTCCTTCGTTTATCTGGTCATCCAGCCATTATCGGTTGATGTTCTAGTAAGCGCCAGGCGGTGCAGCAAGCTTCAACCACAGAGCACCTAGAATCACACAGTGACGCCCACATAAGAGAGCAGCAGGACAAAGAGGGCAGACAGAAAACAGAGAGAAAGAGGAAGGAAGAGGAGCAGAGGGAGACAAGGAGGCTTCATTTATTCTAACTTTTTTTCAGATTTTTTCCCCCCACATTTTTGCCATAATTTAGCAGACAGCATCTTTCTTTTACAGCGCTGCCTGTGATAATTTGCACCTTAAAACCCATAGCACGGTGTGAAAAATAAAATGAAATGTTCTGTGGCAGCGTGGATGGGCATGGTGTTTGAGGAAGATTGGATACCTGTATATGGATGGCTGAGTCCCTTTGCTGTTTACCTGAAACTATCACAACATTGTTAATCGGCTCCACCCCAGTACAAAACAGAAAGTTTGAAAACTAAATAGTTAAAAACAACAAATGAATGGGATCTTTAAATGTTTGATTCACTCAACTGATACCTTTCTGTGAGGAGGAGGAAAGCCAGGACATTTTAGATCGGATCTTTTCTTTCAAGGTAAAAGGCAGCAAAGATAAAGACTACACAGCAACACCAGCTCTTGCTGTGGGTGAGGAGAGGGAGTCCTCTCCGAGGAAATAAGGACACAGAAAGCAAGCTGGAGAGACACTGGTGAGAGGCGCAATCCAGGAAACTCCCTGCAAAACAGCCTGCGGTTGGCAAAGGGATGGGTCTCCGGGACACTGACCACCGCTGCTGTGTCCATGGCAAGCGTTCTCTTCCGGGGTCACAGGGTAACCGTAGGGAATCCCACTTGGCTTCGGGGCCTTGTGGAGGGGCTGGGGGCAGGGGGACTGCCTGAGAAGGTGGCGTGTTGACGGTCTGCAGAGCCAAGTGTGACCTATCATCACAAAATGCCCCGGACAGCACTTCTCACAGTTCTGGACGCTGGGAAGGCTGGAGTGAGGTGCCAGCACCGCTGGGAAACCTGTTTTAGTACCCCCCAACCTGCCCGCCGTGTCCTCAAGCGATGGAGAGAAAAACCATCTCTCTGTGTCTCTGCTGTGTTGTTCAGTCACTCGGTCATGTCTGACTCTTTGTGACCCCATGGACTGCAGCACGCCAGGCCTCCCTGTCCATCAGCAACTCCCTGAGCTTGCTCAAACTCATGCCTACTGAGTCGGTGATGCCATCCAACCATCTCATCCTCTGCCATCCCCTTCTCCTCCTGCCCTCAATCTTTCCCAGCATCAGGGGCTTTTCCAATGAGTTGGCTCTTCGCATCAGGTGGCTTCAGCTTCAGCATCAGTCCTTGTTTCCCCACTTTCTGTCTTTGTGACAATTCCTTTCTCCAAAGCCAAAGGGCCAGGGCCTTGTCACTGACCACTGGTCTGGTGCTTTTACTGTGGTGACCCAGCCCAACCTCGGCTGGGAACCCAAGCCCTGCTTCAAGACACGCAAGCCCAGGCCACCCAGATGAGCTTTGAGTTTCACTGAGATGGAAACTGAACCAAGAAAAGACGATAAACACAAAAGCTCCCGGTTTCCAACGTTCAGTCCACCACCAAGGACTTTACACTCTCTGCAGAGGCAAAAATGGGCAGTGGGACCGTGGGGGCTCCCCCACTAGCCTGCCCTGAGGCTCAGGCCTTCATTATTTCAGCAAATATTTAAGAAAGGCACACCGTGTGCCAGGTCAGGGTTCGAAACAGGCTCCACAGACTGGAAAATCCTGGTTCGCAGGCTGGGCTCCCCGCGCCCCTTCCGCGGCCCCGCCCCTTCCCCACGGTGGCTGCAGTTTCCATGGCGATGGTCGGTTCCTATCTCTGTTGCTAAGGGCAGATGGCAATTTGAGGACAGGGAGCGGGCACACAGGTTGATTAATCTCATCGAAAGACGGCAGTGGGTGTCGGGGGGAGGCAGAAGACGCTCCAAGCTGCAGCCACCTTGGGGTGCCTTGCAATGCGGTTGCAGAAGACGAGAAACACGCATGCGCCGGACTCTGCAGAGTCGGTTCAAATCAGGCGGCTGCCGCAGCCCCCAGCGATAACAGCCTCCTCCGCCCTCAGAATGCATTAGGGTGCTCGGTAAATATCGACTGGGCTCTTCGGCATGCAGGCCCCGGTCTCTGAGCAGAGAATAAATGTCAGTCACACAGGTTTCTACCCTGTGCTTTGTCCCAGTGGGAGAAATGTGCGTTCCTCCCCAGCGTCAGGCTCTTTGCTGAACAAGGTCACAGGGGACCAGTATCTTCCAGGGGGTGGGTAGCCAACTAGTCTTGGGGAAATGGCAGCCTGTGCCTCTGCCACTGAGCCTGTGAGCCTGCCCTGGTGCAGGGCAGCTGGAGGATGAGCAGAAGGATTAGTACAACGCCAACCGTGGAGGAGAGCTACCACGTGACCCAGCAACCCCACTCCTGGGTGTGTCCCGGGAGAAAACCATCATTGGAAAAGATACACAGACCCCTGTGTTCATAGCATCACTGTTCACAATAGCCAGGACACGGGAACAACCTAGATGTCCACAGACAGAGGAATGGATCAAGAAGATGTGGTCCGTTTGCACAAGGGAATACTATGCAGCCATAGAAAAGGGTAAAATAGTGCTGCTTGCAGCCACGTGGACGGACCTGAGACTGTCACACTGACTGAAGTGCGTCAGACACAGAAGGACAAAATGCGTGATATTGTTTACATGTGGAATCTAAAAAAAGCATACACATGAACTTATGTATAAAACAGAAGTAGTCACAGAGGCAGAAAACAAACTTATGGTTACCAGGGAGGAAGGAGCAGAGGGATAAACTGGGAGACTGGGACTGAAATAGACACACTACTATATGTAAAACAGGTAACTAATAAGGACCTACTGTATGCACAGAGAACTCTATTCAACACTCTGTAAAGGTCTACAGGGGAAAAGATTTTAAAAAGAGTGGACATATTATGAAAAAGTGGCAGTGTTAGTCACTCAGGTGTGTCCAACACTTTGCAAGAATACTGGAAGGAGTTGCCATTCCCTTCTCCAGGGGATTTTCTTGATCCACGGATTGAACTCAGGTCTCCTGTATTGCAGGCAGATTCTTTACCATCTGAGCCGCCAGGGAAGCCACCTGGTCACATGTTTAACTGATTCACTTTGTCATACACATGAAATTAACTCTACGTTGTAAATCAACTCTACTCCAATACAAATTTTTTAAAAAGAAAAAGGTTGACAAGCTCTCTGACAGGAAGAACTATTTTAGATACATGCTAAGGTGCTGGCTCAGATCATGAACTCCTGATTACCAAAATCAGACTTAAATTGAAGAAAGGAGGGAAAACCACTAGACCATTCAGGTATGACCTAAATCAAATCCCTTATGATTATACAGTGGAAGTGAGAAATAGATTTAAGGGCCTAGATCTGATAGCTAGAGTGCCTGATGAACTATGGAACGAGGTTCATGACATTGTACAGGAGACGGGGATCAAGACCATCCCCATGGAAAAGAAATGCAAAAAAGCAAAATGGCTGTCTGGGGAGGCCTTACAAATAGCTGTGAAAAGAAGAGAAGCAAAAAGCAAAGGAGAAAAGATATAAGCATCTGAATGCAGAGTTCCAAAGAATAGCAAGAAGAGATAAGAAAGCCTTCCTCAGCGATCAATGCAAAGAAATAGAGGAAAACAACAGAATGGGAAAGACTAGAGATCTCTTCAAGAAAATTAGAGATACCAAGGGAACATTTCATGCAAAGATGGGCTCAATAAAGGACAGAAATGGTATGGACCTAACAGAAGCAGTAGATATTAAGAAGAGGTGGCAGGAATACACAGAAGAACTGTACAAAAAAGATCTTCACAACCAAGATAATCATGATGGTCTGATCACTCACCTAGAGTCAGACATCCTGGAATGTGAAGTCAAGTGGGCCTTAGAAAGCATCACTATGAACAAAACTAATGGAGGTGATGGAATTCCAGTTGAGCTATTTCAAATCTTAAAAGATGATGCTGTGAAAGTGCTGCACTCAATATGCCAGCAAATTTGGAAAACTCAGCAGTGGCCACAGGACTGGAAAAGGTCAGTTTTCATTCCAATCCCAAAGAAAGGCAATGCCAAAGAATGCTCAAACGACCGCACAATTGCACTCATCTCACACGCTAGTAAAGTAATGCTCAAAATTCTCCAAGCCAGGCTTCAGCAGTACGTAAACCATGAACTTCC
Source organism: Bubalus bubalis (assembly GCF_019923935.1). Classification (NCBI taxonomy): domain Eukaryota; kingdom Metazoa; phylum Chordata; class Mammalia; order Artiodactyla; family Bovidae; genus Bubalus; species Bubalus bubalis. The sequence goes on along the minus strand of NC_059174.1, from coordinate 64,216,551 downwards.
AGATGTTCAAGCTGGTTTTAGAAAAGGCAGAGGAACCAGAGATCAAATTGCCAACATCCGCTGGATCTTGGAAAAAAGCAAGAGAGTTCCAGAAAAACATCTATTTCTGCTTTATTGACTACACCAAAGCCTTTGACTGTGTGGATCACAATAAACTGTGGACAATTCTGAAAGAGATGGGAATTCCAGACCACCTGACTTGCCTCTTGAGAAATTTGTATGCAGGTCAGGAAGCAACAGTTAGAACTGGACATAGAACAACAGACTGGTTCCAAATAGGAAAAGGAGTACATTAAGGCTATATATTGTCACCCTGCTTATTTAACTTACATGCAGAGTACATCATGAGAAACGCTGGACTGGAAGAAACACAAGCTGGAAACAAGATTGCCAGGAGAAATATCAATAACCTCAGATATGCAGATGACACCACCCTTATGGCAGAAAGTGAAGAGGAACTAAAAAGCCTCTTGATGAAAGTGAAAGAGTGACAAAGTTGGCTTAAAACTCAACATTCAGAAAATGAAGATCATGGCATCTGGTCCCATCACTTCATAGGAAATAGATGGAGAAACAGTGGAAACAGTGTCAGACTTTATTTTTTTGGGCTCCAAAATCACTGCAGATGGTGACTGCAGCCATGAAATTAAGATGCTTATTCCTTGGAAAGAAAGTTATGACCAACCTAGATAGCATATTCAAAAGCAGAGACATTACTTTGCCAACAAAGGTCCATCTAGTCAAGGCTATGGTTTTTCCTGTAGTCATGTATGGATGTGAGAGTTGGACTGTGAAGAAAGCTGAGCACCGAAAAATTGATGCTTTTGAACTGTGGTGTGAGAGTCCTTTGGACTGCAAGGAGATCCAACCAGTCCATTCTTAAGGAGATCAGCCCTGGGATTTCTTTGGAAGGAATGATGCTAAAACTGAAACTCCAGTAGTTTGGCCACCTCATGCGAAGAGTTGACTCATTGGAAAAGACTCTGATGCTGGGAGGGATTGGGGGCAGGAGGAGAAGGGGACAACAGAGGATGAGATGGTTGGATGGCATCACTGACTCGATGGACGTGAGTCTGAGTGAACTCCGGGAGTTGATGATGGACAGGGAGGCCTGGCGTGCTTCGATTCATGGGATAGCAAAGAGTCAGACACGACTGAGAGACTGAACTGAACTGAACTGAAGGTGCTGGAGAAGACTCTTGAAAGTTTCCTGGACTGCAAGGAGATCAAACCAGTCAATCCAAAAGGAAATCAACTCTGAATATTCACTGGAAGAACTGATGCTGAAGCTGAAACTCCAATACTTTGGCCACTTGATGTGAAGAACTGTCTCACTGGAAAAGACCCTGATGCTGGGAAAGATTGAAGGTGGTAGGAGAAGGGGTTGACCGAGGATGAGATGGTTGGATGCCATCACTGACTCAATAGACATGAGTTTGAGCAAGCTCCGGGAGATGGTGAAGGACAGGGAAGTCTGGCGTGTTGCAGTCCATGGGGTCACAAAGAGTCAGACACGACTGAACGACTGAACAACAAGGAAGTGGTAACATCTGAGCAGAAAGCTGAATGAGGGGGAAGGAAACATGGAGCTCTTTAAAAAAAAAGAGTAGAGAGATCTAGGCAGAGGGAACGGTAAGTGCAAAGGCCCGAGGCAGGAACCTCGAGACACCTGCTGGTAACGGCATGGCAGTCAGCGACGGACACAGAAGTTAGGAGGTGGCATCTACTCGGCAGCCAGCTCAGGCAAAGCCTCATGAGATCCTGGGCTTCCTTTCTTTTCTTTCCTAAAAAACATGTATTTGGCCGTGCCAGGTCTCAGCAGTGGCGTGTGGGATCTAGTTCCCCGACCAGGGACTGAGCCTGGGCCCCCTGCACTGGGAGAGCGGAGTCTTAGCCACTGGACCACAGGGAAGTCTCACTGGGCTTTCTTAATAAATGACTAGCATGGATCCTGATGGAGTTTCTGCTATGAGTCAGGCCCCCAGACAGACAAGCTCCCTGCAGTCGTGGAGCTCATGGTTATTAGGAGATTAGGCATATTAATCCAATCATCAAAAGATAAACGCCTTTCACAACATCATATATGCATTCAGCACCTTTTCGCTGCTTATGGTCTCCGCCTCAGCTGGGTGTCCCCGGATACATGAGACAGGCATGGATGATGATGGGGCCGGTGTGAGCAGACACAGTGGACACACTTTTTGAGGTGGGGGCGGTGGCCATCTCCCTGGCCGAAGGAGGCTCCATGGCTCTGGAGCAGCGAGTGAATGGTGCTGCTGGCGGTTCAGGCGGTCAGTCGCGTCAGACTCTGCGTCCCTGAGGACTGCAACTAAACCCTACGCAGCCAAGTAAATAATAACACACACACACACACACACGTGTGCGTGCACACACATGCGTGTGCACACACAGCCATACGCACATGCACACATATGTGCACACACACAGCCACACACGCACATGCACAACACCCACACACATGCGCGTGCACACAAACACATGCACACACGTGCACGCACACCCACACGCACGCACGCACGCACACACAGCCACATTAAGAAAGGAAAATGCATATGACGTAAAGTTTACCATTGTAACCGTTTTACAAGCGTGCCGCTCCGTGGCACTCAGTCCGTTCGCGCTGTGCCGCCGTCACCGCCATCCGTCCACAGAACTCTTTTCGTCCTCCCCAGCTGACACCCTGTCCCCTCCGCACAGTAAAGCCCCCTCCCTCCCAGTGCCGGCCCCCACCGCCCCGCTTTCTGTCTCTACTGCAGTCTAGGGACCTCACGTAAGAGCAGTCACGCAGTATCTGTCCTTCTGTGACTGACTGACTTCACCGAGCATGGTGTCCTCAAGCTCCCCCATGCCGTAGCGTTCTGTCAGAATGTCCTTCCTTTGGGGGCGGGATAAATATTCTGTTGCGTGTATACACCACATCGTGTGTCCATCCAGCTGCGGATGGACACTTGGCTTGCCTACGCCTTCTGGATACTTCTTCTATGAACACGGGTGCACAAACATCTGAGTCCCTGCTTTCAATCCTTTGGCGTTTGCACGCTCAGAGATGGAATTCCCTGCTGCTCTGGGGCTTCTCCAATGGCTCAGCGGGGAAAGAATTTGCCCGCCATGCAAGAGACACAGGAGACCAGGGTTCGAGCCCTGTGTCGGGAAGATCCCCTGGAGAAGGAAACGGAAACCCCCTCCAGGATTCTTGCCTGGAGAATCCCATGGACAGAGGAGCCTGGTAGGCTACAGTCTGCGGGGTGGCAAAGAGTCGGACACAGCTGAGCACGCATCCGCACGTGGGCGTTCTGTGCTTCGTTTTCTGAGGCACCTCCACATGGCTTTCCACAGCAGCTGCACCATTCTACATCCCCCTCGCAAGCGCTCCAGAGAACACGCATTTCTAGTTATTCACAAACAACGAACGTGAAACCAGAGGATTTTCGGCTGGGATTTTAAACGTACCCTCAGTCTGATACAAGATTCCAGAATATTCCACCCTCCGAGGCCCACTCTGTTGAGTCTCAGCTACGTCCCCCTCCTCCTCTTGGCAGTTGTTTCCATGGCAACAGATTGAGCTTGCCTGGGTTGCTAAGGAACCCAAGAGCCCGGAGGAGGAAGCAGGCTGATGTGAGGGCTGAGCAGCCAGCCCGAGTGAGGAGTGGGCAGGCCCGGGAGGCTCTAAGCCTGGAGGCACCCCCTCCATGGCTGTGCCCCCCTCCCGACTCTCTGTGCTTATCCTCTGACACGAGGGCAAGGGCAAGAGCGCAGCCCCGAGCCCCCCAGAGTCTACAAAGCCCACATTCTCACATGGACCCCGTGACATACGCACTGAGTGGCCTCCTTGCATTTTCGTCTGTTCTTTCACGTATTCATTCAACAGACATTTCTTGGGTGTCTGCTCGGGCGAGTCAATGCACAAGACAGGGTCAGCAGAATGGGCCATCCCCCGACACGTGACCGTGAGGAGCTCAGGACAGGCTACCCCAACAACGCGACTTTCTCACTTTGGCATTGAGCTGCAGGCGCTTGAAAACAGCAAACGCAGGGACAGGCCTTCCCCGAAGTTGGCCGAAAGATGGATCTTCCTAAAGGGAACCCACTTGTCACAAGTCCCCTCCGGGAGTTTCATCACCCAGGAAAGACTGCGTCTAACTCACAGAGGGGAGGCTGGAAGCAGCCACCGCAGCCCGGCGAGCGTCATCAGCATCTGTCTGTTGTGCTGCTTGTCTCTTCTTCTTAGGGGGCTGCCCTTGTGGCTCGGCAGGAAAGAACCCGCCTGCCAGTGCAGGAGACACAAGAGCATCGAGTTCGATCCCTGGGTCGGGAAGATCCCCTGGAGGAGGAAACGGCAACCCACTCCAGTACTCTTGCCTGGAGAATCCCATGGACACAGGAGCCTGGCGGGCTACAGTCCATGGGGTCGCAAAAAGAGTCGGACTGAGTGACTCAACAACAACATTCTTCTGAGGGACTGTTCTCTCCTGAAGGTCACTCACATCCTCCAACCCCACGTCCCCTATTAAGATGGTATTTAAACCTAAACTCTAGGCCCCCTCAGGGAGCCATTCATTTCCCCCTGATTCTCTCCCATGGTAATAAACTTCTGTTTTCTCTGTCATTAATCTTTTATTACAGGGGTCTCAGGCAAGAACTCAGAGGGCAGAGAGAAAATTATTTTTTCCTCCTCTACTATATTTTTTCCTGTAGAGATTAGGGTCTGCCTGGCGACGCTTCCGTCTGATAATTTATCCTATAAATATCTATAAATAAATAGGCACTGTGGGTCCACCCTGTGCAGGACTCTGTGTGAGGAGAAAGAGAGAGTCCTTCCCAGAGACGGCCGGGGGTGGGGCTGAGGGGAGGCGGTCACCCCCACCCAACAACCGTGTCTCATCGCTGACACATGACCCGTCTGCTCTTCCTAGAAGCGCACGCTTGTCTCCCATTATGATACTCATTTCTCATTTAATGCTTTCTTCTCTGCAGTCATCCTCTGTGTGGGTTTTTTTTTTCCAGTCTTCTAATGTTACCTAGAGCCAGACATCCTGGAATGTGAAGTCAAGTGGGCCTTAGAAAGCATCACTACAAACAAAGCTAGTGGACGTGATGGGATTCCAGTTGAGCTATTTCAAATCTTAAAAGATGATGCTGTGAAAGTGCTGCACTCAATATGCCAGCAAATTTGGAAAACTCAGCAGTGGCCACAGGACTGGAAAAGGTCAGTTTTCATTCCAATCCCAAAGAAAGGCAATGCCAAAGAATGCTCAAACGACCGCACAATTGCACTCATCTCACATGCTAGTAAAGTAATGCTCAAAATTCTCCAAGCCAGGCTTCAGCAGTACGTAAACCATGAACTTCCAGATGTTCAAGCTGGTTTTAGAAAAGGCAGAGGAACCAGAGATCAAATTGCCAACATCCGCTGGATCTTGGAAAAAGCAAGAGAGTTCCAGAAAAACATCTATTTCTGCTTTATTGACTACGCCAAAGCCTTTGACTGTGTAGATCACAATAAACTGTGGACAATTCTGAAAGAGATGGGAATACCAGACCACCTGACCTGCCTCTTGAGAAACCTATATGCAGGTCAGGAAGCAACAGTTAGAACTGGACATTGAACAACAGACTGGTTCCAAATAGGAAAAGGCTGTATATTGTCACCCTGCTTATTTAACTTCTATGCAGAGTACATCATGAGAAACGCTGGACTGGAAGAAACACAAGCTAGAATCAAGATCGCTGGGACAAATATCAATAACCTCAGATATGCAGATGACACCACCCTTATGGCAGAAAGTGAAGAGGAACTAAAAAGCCTCTTGATGAGAGTGAAAGAGGAGAGTGAAAAAGTTGGCTTAAAGCTCAACATTCAGAAAACTAAGATCATGGCATCTGGTCCCATCACTTCATGGCAAATAGATGGGGAAACAGTGTCAGACTTTATTTTTTTGGGCTCCAAAATCACTGCAGATGCTGATTGCAGCCATGAAATTAAAAGATGCTTACTCCTTGGAAGGAAAGTTATGATCAACCTAGATAGCATATTCAAAAGCAGAGACATTACCTTGCCAACAAAGGTCCGTCTAGTCAAGGCTATGGTTTTTCCAGTGGTCATGTATGGATGCAAGAGTTGGACTGTGAAAAAAGCTGAGCACCGAAGAATTGATGCTTTTGAACTGTGGTGTTGGAGAAGACTCTTGAGAGTCCCTTGGACTGCAAGGAGATCCAACCAGTCCATTCTAAAGGAGATCAGTCCTGGGTGTTCATTGGAGGGACGATGCTAAAGCTGAAACTCCAGTAGTTTGGCCACCTCATGCGAAGAGTTGACTCATTGGAAAAGACTCTGATGCTGGGAGGGATTGGGGGCAGGGGGAGAAGGGGACGACAGAGGATGAGATGGGTGGATGGCATCACCGACTTGATGGACATGAGTTTGAGTGAACTCCAGGAGTTGGTGATGGACAGGGAGGCCTGGCATGCTGTGGTCCATGGGATCGCAAAGAGTCAGACACGACTGAGCAACTGAACTGAACTGAACGTTATTGAGGCTTTCCACAGCTATGTCAAAGATTTCTCTTGGTAAATGTCACACTGCACTTTAACATATGTGGGTTATTCTCAAATACCTTTTGATAGTGATTTCTAACACAATTCCACAGTGATAAGAGAATACCTCTGTATGATTCCAATACCTTTAGACCACGAAATTTCACACCTTGCTTTATGTCCCTGGATATGACCCAGTGTCTCCTAGTTTACAGTCTATGGGAACTTGAATAGAATTTGTATCCTGCTCTTCTGTGAAAATTGTATGCATCTTAATTATGCTGAATTGGTTCAAAGTGCTTTCCTACCGTCCTTCTAGTTTTCTGTCTATTCACTCTTAATTTTTGAGTGCTTGATATTGAAACTTCAACTAAAGATCTTAATTTATCTACTTAAAAATTGTAATATATAGTGGAACTCTATGTAACTTTGTCCTGTATTTTCCAAGTCTCCTGTAAAGATGTTATCATACTTTCATAATTTAAAAAATAAAAAGAAAGAAAAAAAATTAAAAAAAATGAATCCCTGGAATGTCCTACATCTTGACTGTGGGTTGATTACACACTTACGTACATTTGCCAGAACCCATTAGTTGTACCCTGGCAATGGCTGCATTTTATTGTATGTAAATAATATGTCAGTACGTTGTCTTTTTTTACACTAAATTTTTGAGGGACTTGCCTGGTGGTCCAGTGGTTAAGACTCTGTGCTTCCACTGAAGGGAAATGATCTCTGATTGGGGAACTGAGATCCCACATGCCACTTGGCAAGACCAAAAAATAAAATTAAAAAATAAATGCATTTTGGAGCAGGGTCAAAAATTTCACCACTTGGGTATCTGTGGACTTTGAAAGAAAGCCCACTTGTTGGAAAGAGTGGCGGACGTAAGCACTGTTGTTGGGAGAGGAAGGTCCACGGGTCCCCAGCAGGAGCAGACAGCTATCGCCGCAGACAGTGGGTTTCCGGGTGAGACAAACAGTCCTAGTATGCTGCCAGGGGAGGCACGGCTTCAGGGTAGGAAAGAATGGAGAGTGGAAAGGAGGGGCCGCTCTGGTTAGACCTGGTGGCCAGCGGCGGTGATGCTGGAGCACAGGCCTGCATGAAGGAGGACGGGTCATGGGAACACCCCTGGGGGACTGGAGTGTCCCAGCAGGCGAGGGGGTGGGGTCCTGGGGGTGCTCATTGCTCCCCACAGGGGCTAATTTATGTGGGTCACTGAGGGGCTCAGAGAGGCTAATGCCATTGAGAGATTTTTATCACCCGCCTTTCCACCAGGAAGGGGCAAGTCGTGCAGGGCCACTGGTAGGGGCGGGGGTTCCAGGGCTCCGGAGGGAGGGGCAAGTCTAGCCGGTCCTTCACTGGGGTCTCCACAGGAGAGGATGAACGGTTCAGCGCTGGCTGGTTTGAGTAACTCCCCAGGCTTTGGGCTCTAGCGCCTGGAACCTGGCCCTGGGATGACCCAGGGCAGCCGAAGAAGGGGCTTGGCACGGGAGGGCTGACCTGGGAGGCTCAGAGATGCTTGTAGGTGAGCGCTTTGGGCTTCCCCAAGGGCTCAGCGGGGAAAGAACCTGCCTGAAATGCAGGAGGCTCAGGAGAGGAGGGCTCAATCCCTGGGTGGGGAAGACCCCTTGGAGAAGGAAATGCCAACCCACTCCAGAATTCTTGCCTGGGGAATCCCAAGGACAGAGCAGCCTGGTGGGCTACAGTCCATGGGGTAGCCAAGAATTGTACAGGACTGAGCGACTGAACACACACACGGTTACCTGTAAGACGCACGCAGCCCTCCCCCAGGAAGGTCAAAGCTCTCAAGATGCAGAAAACAACAGATAACACAGACGGGCAGGAGGCTCCGTCCAGGGATGACGGATGGATTCAAACACTGACTACATAGATGTCCACCTCCCAAGGAGAACGCTCTCCAAGTGCAAGGGGAAACGAGGTACATGGCACCCCTCCGTCCCCCACCCAGAGGGTGACCCCTGAGACACGGTGATCCCTCCAGTCACAAATATTAAGTTCCTACTGTATGCTGGACCACCATGCTGATGAAACCACACCACACCTGTAGCCAAATCATGGAACCTTCCAGTCTCCCCAGCTCCAGCTGCAGTCTCCATGGCAACAGCCTCAGCCAATCAGCGTCGGAGGAGCCCAGGCTGCCTGATGGGGCTTCCAGCCCGGTTCTGGGGCCGGAGGAATCATGGTAAACTCTCCAGGCTGCTGGCTGGACAGCACTGGTTCCCTTAAGTCCTTTATGCGCGTTAAAATGGGGACGAGCGTAGCAGAACCGCGGTGGGGGAGGGGGAAGGGATGGCCGCGCCGGCTCTGCAGACCTTTTTAAAGGAGCCGCTGAGCTACCGCAAGCCCTGGCCGTATGAACGTTCTCATCACTCGCTCACAGACTCAGTCAAAAAACACCACCCGAGTCCCACTACGTGCCAGGCACTCTTTCTGGCATAGCGACCGGAAAGGGAAACAGGAACAGGCACCTTAGGAAACTGTTTTCATGACAATTGCTTATTTACTTAGGGTTTCTCTGAATGCAGGAGCTTGTCATCTGTTACCAGTGTATCTCCATCATGTTTTATGTCCACACCTAATACACATTTAGTAACATGTTGATAGAGACGTTAATAAATAAATACAGTCTGCTGCTGCTAAGTCACTTCAGTCGTGTCCGACTCTGTGCGACCCCATAGATGGCAGCCCACCAGATTCCCCCGTCCGTGGGATTCTCCAGGCAAGAACACCGGAGTGGGTTGCCATTTCCTTCTCCAATGCATGAAAGTGAAAAGTGAAAGTGAAGTCGCTCAGTTGTGTCCGACTCTTTGCGACCCCACGGACTGCAGCCTACCAGGCTCCTCCGTCCATGGGATTTTCCAGGCAAGAATACTGGAGTGGGGTGCCATTGCCTTCTCCGAAATACAGTCTACATGTTCCTGAAATGAAATTAAAAGACGCTTGCTCCTTAGAAGGAAAGCTATGGCAAACCTAGACAGTGTATTACAAAGCAGAAACATCATATTTTCTACAAAAGTCCGAATAGTCAAAGCTATGGTTTTCCAGTAGTCATACATGGATATGAGAGTTGGGCCATAAAGAAGGCTGAGCACTGAAGAATTGATGCTTTTGAAGTGTGGTGTTGGAGAAGACTGTAAGAGTCCCCTGGACAGCAAGGAGATCCGACCAGTCAAACTTAAAGGAAATCAACCCTGAATACTCATTGGAAGGACTGATGCTGAAGCTGAAACTCCAGTACTTTGGCCACCTGCTGCGAAGAGCCGACTTACCGGAAAAGACCCTGATGCTGGGAAAGATTGAAGGTGGGAGGAGAAGGGACGACAGAGGATGAGATAGTTGGATGGCATCACCCACTCAATGGACATGAACTTGAGCAAACTCTGGCAGACAGTGGAGGACAGAGAAGCCTGGTGGGCTACGGTCCATGGGGTCGCAGAGTAGGACACAGCTGAGCACGTACGCGTCCAATGCTGCTTTTTTCTCCTTCACATCCCTCCAAACACAACAAAGTCCTAAACTTTCTTCCTGCACCATGTCTCCTAAGTGAGATCACACTGTCCATCTTTCCACCTTCTCTGTTGGCCTCCCACCCTCCTTGCTGCTGCTGGTGCTGCTGCTAAGTCGCTTCAGTCGTGTCCGACTCTGCTCGACCCCATGTATGGCAGCCCACCAGGCTCCGCCCTCCCTGGGATTCTCCAGGCAAGAACACTGGAGCGGGTTGCCATTTCCTTCTCCAATGCATGAAAAGTGAAAAGTGAAAGTGAAGTCGCTCAGTCCTGTCTGACTCTATGCGACCCCATAGACAGCAGCCTACCAGGCTCCTCTGTCCATGGGATTTTCCAGGCAAGAGTACTGGAGTGGGTTGCCATTGCCTTCTCCGCCCACCCTCCTTACATGTTCTCAAAGGAAAATTTGCCTGTTTTGCTCCCTGAAAAAACAACAACAAAAAACCACGCCCATGGATTCGCTCTGGTCACAGGGCAGGGCCATGCCACACCATATCCTTCAGGCAGTGGTCACTCCGCCTGTCAGCGTGGAAGGAATTCAGGGACGACACCAGAGAGACGGGACGTCTCTCTGGTATGGCCCACATCCTTTTAAAGACTACTTGTATTTATTTATTTGGCTGCCCCGGGTCTCGCTTGCATCACTCAGGATCTCTTGGTTGCGGCACGTGAGATCCAGGACCCTGACCTGAGACTGAAAGCGGGCCCCCTGCCCTGGGCACGTGGAGCCACCATGGACGTCCTGGGGACCACATCCTTGGGATGCAGTGGCGTTGCTTTCACAGTGATGATGCAATCCTGCTTTAAAAAAATTGTTTTAAAATGATAGGATAATTACTTTACAAGGTTGTGTGGGTTTCTACCAGACATCCACATGAATCACCCACAGGTATACATGTGTCCCCTCCCTCCTGAACCCCCTCCCCACCCCCACACCCCACTCCTCTAGGTTGTCACAGAGCACCGGCTTTGGGTTCCCTGCATCTTACAGCAAATTCCTACTGGCTCTCTCTTTTACATATGGTCATATATATGTTTCAAAGCTCCTTTCTCAAATTGTCCCACCCTCTCCTTCCCCTGACAAATGGATAAGGAGGTTGTAGTACATAAACACAGTGGAATATTACTCGGCTATAAAAGGAACACATTTGAGTCAGTTCTAAGGAGGTGGATGAACCTAGAGCTATTATACAGAATGAAGGAAGCCAGAAAGAGATAGACACATACTGTATGTTGACACATACACATGGAACCTAGAAAGCTGGTGCCAACGATCCTATGCGCAGGGCAGCAAAGGGCCACAGGCAGCCCTGCCTTTTACAGATGGTGAGCGATACCTACGAATATGTCTGCACATACGCACAAAGTCAGCTGCAGGGTAACCCAGCTCAAGTTCTTCTGGCTGCTGCACAGTGACATGTGGGATGCAGCTCAGGTGCTCAGCGCAACGAACATTAGCTGAGCACTTCCTGTGTGCCAGGCACAGCGACAGGTATTCACCACCCTGGGCCACTGCCTTAAACAATCAGAGGAATGAGACTGGGTGCCCTGAAACTAGAAGGACTTTTGTTTAAGTCTGTTCCAGAGGTTACTATCTGCCAAAAAGACTGGTAACTTGACTGTTAACTTCTCTATTGGAAATGGGTGTCTCCAAGTCATTAGCTGTGTTGAGCTGCTTTCAAGAAAACCATTAAATCCTCTTGATCCATGGCAAAGTATGTGGAGCTCGGGCATTTAAGTCTTGAATTAGGAGAACCTTTGGAGGTGGAAGCTGACCAGCTGACCCCTCCACTTCAGCGTGTGAGGCCCACTGAAATACAGTGAGATAACCAAGATGCTCCCTCTCAGTTGTAACTGAGACACGAAACTGAGATAGTCCGTGCAACTGCAAGTCCCTGAGTTTGTGATCATTTGTTACACAGCAAAAGATAACCAATACACCAACTGACTGAGCAGATGAACAGTTCCTTAAAAAAGAGGCATTTCTTTGCTCCACAGTTAGGGTCACCGTTAGATAAAAGAATTGAAACAATTTGCTGACAAGTGCACTTGATTCGAATACCAGTGGCAAAAAAAAATCTGTTTTAGAAGCCAAGAAGCTAAGGAGGGGCTTCCCTGGAGGTTCAGAGGCAACAAATCCACCTGCCGATGCAGGAGGCGCAGGCAATGCAGGTTTGGTCCCTGGGTCACGAAGGTCCCCTGGAGAAGGAAACAGCAACCCGCTCCAGTATTCTTTCCTGGAGAATCCCATGGACAGAGGAGCCTGGTGGGCTACAGTCTACGGGTCGCAAAGAGCAGACACGACGGAGTGACTAAACAACAGTGCTAAGAAGGAGAGTTGTTGTCATTGCATTCCTCTTCCAAAGATTTTACTCAAAAGACTGAAAGAAAATTAACTCCAGAGAGATGCTGTCCTTTTTAAAGAAGCATATATATCCTTGTACCTTATTATGTATCTGGCTGCCTCAGGTTTTACTTGCAGCATGAAGAATATTTAGCTGGAGCTTGTGGGTTCCTTAGTTGTGGCAGTTGGGCTTAGTCGCTCAGGACATGTGGGACCTCAGTTTCCCAACCAGGGATCGAACCTGCATCCCCGGACTTGCAAAGGGAAAGTGAAAGTTGCTCTGTCGTGTCCCACTCTTTGCGACCCCATGGACTGTACACTCCATAGAATTCTCCAGGCCAGAATACTGGAGTGGGTAGCCTCTTCCTTCTCCAGGGGATCTTCCCAACCCAGGGATTGAACCCAGGTCTCCCGCATTGCAGGCGGATTCTTCACCAGCTGAGCTACCAAGGAAGCCCATCTGCCTTGCAAGGGGGATTCTTAATCACTGGGCCACCTGGAAAGTCCCCAGAGACTCTGTCTTACATCAGAATCTATTTTATCACAAGTTCCTGGCGGCCCAGACGGTGAAGAACCTGCCTGCGGTGCAGAAGACATGGGTTCTATTCCTGGGCTGGGAAGATCCCCTGGAGGAGGGCACGGCAACCCACTCCAGTATTCTTGCCTGGAAAACCCCACGGACAGAGGAGCCTGCGGGCTACAGTCCCTAGGGTCGCAAAGAGTCAGACACGACTGAAAGACCCTTTTCCGCAGGCAAGTGGCACTCTGAGGAGGACCATGGAGAAGACCACCTCGTCCAGCATCCAGCCCTGGGCGGAACACTGCGGGTGCATCCCTGTTCCAGTGCTTCTCTCTGGGGAAGGAAAGGCGACTGTTTTACTGGGGACAAAGAACCTCATTTTCATCCATTCATTTACTACAAAGCAGACAGTGTGAGTCCAGAGCTTGGAGAGTCCCCGCCCCCAAGGCTCCTTCTGCTCCTTTACAGCCCCCTCCCCTTCTCCATGCTGGCTGCAGTTTCCATGGCAACAGCACAAGTCCCCGCTTCTGATGCAAAAGCCCCTAAATGCTCCAGAGGGGAAACACAGCTGCTGATGCCAAGCCCACCAGGATGGTGTGAGGAGAACACTCTTAAAGTTGCAAATGTCACGCCAGCAGTTCAAGCACATTTAAAAGAAAAAATATTTTATTGTGATAACTATATATATCCCTGGTGGCTCAGATGATAATCTGGCTGCAGTGCAAGAGATCTGGGTTCAATCCCTGGATGGGGAAGATGCCCTGGAGCAGGGAATGAGAATCCACTCCAGTCGTCTTGCCTGGAGCATCCCATGGACAGAGGAGCCTGTGGGCTACAGTCCATGGGGTCACAGAGGGTCAGACACAACTGAGTACATTCAGACTGTTTTGAAAAGAATGCCACCATCCATCCCCCGGAATTTTCCGTCTTCCCAAATTCTGGGCCCAGCTGCCCGCCCCTGACACCCTCCGTTGGGTCTCTGTGAACTGACTCATCTGGGTGCTTCGTATGCTCGGGATCACATGAGATTTGTCCTTTTGTGAGTGCCTTATTTCACTTAGCTAAGTCCTCAGTGTCTGTAAGGCACCTCAGATTCCCTTCCTTCTTAAGGCCGAAATAATATTCCATCTTTTGACCTCCTATTTTTGCAATCCAGTCCCCTATGATGTAAAGGACATCTTTTTTTTTTTTGCTGTTATTTCTAGAAGGTCTGGTAGGTCTTCATAGAAGCGTTTGCCTTCATCTTCTTTGGCACTAGTCGCTGGGGCACAGACTTGGGTTACCGTGCGGTTGAATGGTTTGCCTCGGAAACAACCTGAGATCATTCTGTCGTTTTTGTGTTGCACCCAAGTACTGAATCTCGGACTCCTCTGTTGATCATGAAAGGCTACTCCATTTCTTCTAAGGGTTTCTTGCCCACAGCAGTAGATAAAATGGACATCTGAATTAAATTTGGACACAATTGAGCCACAGAACAACAACAATATTTCACCATATGTGTATACATTGTGATTTTTAAAACTTTAATTAAAAATTTTAAATTAAATGTTTTAAAAATTTCATGTTGGGGTATAGCCCATTAACAATGTTGTGCCAGTTTCAGGTGAGCAGGTGAGGGACTCAGCCACACATACACATGTATCCAGCCTCCCCCAGCCCCCTCCCCTCCAGGCTGCCTCATGCCACGGGGCAGAGTTCCCTGTGCTCACAGTCGGTCCTTGTTGGTTCTCCGTTTTCTACACTCTGCTTTGCTTATCCGTTCACCTGTCAATGGCCGTGGGGTTGCGCCCACGTCCTGGCTGTTGTGAATCATCCTGCTGTGAACACAGGTGAGACCCCGCTTTCAATTCTGAAGTGGAATGGCTGGATCACATGGTACTTCTGTGCTTGGCACTTTTTTGACAACCCTCCATACTGTTTTCCACAACAGCCGCACCACTGTGCGTGCCTGTCAAAAGTCGTCTTGAGGAATCTCTGATGCCCTTCGAAGGCTTCCCGAGCCTTTGCCGATGGGCAGAAAGACGGCCCCGGAGCTTCCGCAGACGCTCAGTTTTCAGCCCAGTCATGGCTGCAGGAGCCGGTCTGCCTCCCACCATCTATAATTCACTCATTTGCTCATTTGTTTATACACTCATCCCCTCCCAGTGTTTACCGAGTGTCTACAGTCTGCCTGGCACTGGGAGTAAAATGATGAGAGGAAAAAAAAGACCCAGCCTCCACTTTCATGGAGCTCAGAATACACTAATTCAGTCCCTCCCAAAGGTCCACTCTGCGTCTGGCACTTTGCTGAGGGTCAGAGGATTTGGTGGTGAGCAAACCACACCATGTCTCAAGGTGATTCAAGTGTGTATTGTGGGTTAGACGTTAATTACGCAAACCATGCAAGGAGATAAAACCAGTCGAGCCTAAAGGAAATCAGTTCTGAATATTCATTGGGAGGACCGATGCTGAAGCTGAGGCGCCAATACTTTGGCCACCTGATGCAAAGAGCCGACTCATTGGAAAAGACCCTGATGCTGGGAAAGACTGAGGGCAGGAGGTGAAGGGGACGACAGAGGATGAGATGGTTGGATGGCATCACCGACTCAATGAAGTCAAACCTGAATTTGAAAAAACTCAAGGATGTAGTGAAGGACAGGGGAGCCTGGTGTACTGCAGTCCATGGGGTCAAAAAGAGCCCAACAAGACTTAGCGACTAAACGACAACCGTCAGTGGCTAAGGCTCTCACTCCCGAAGCAGGGGGCGGGGCTGGATCCCTGGCAGGGAACTAGATCTCCGATGCCACAACTACGAGTTCACGTGCCACGCCGAATGCCACAGCTGAGACCTGGCCAGCCAAGAAAACAAATAATTTAAAAGAGTAAAGTGCTGTGTATAATAATCATATCTGATACTTCGGTCACCTGATTCTAAGAGCCGACTCATTAGAAAATAGCCTGATGCTGGGAAAGATTGAGGGCAGGAGGAGAAGGGGGCGACAGAGGATGAGATGGTTGGATGGCATCACCGACTCAATGGACGTGAGTTTGAGCAAGCTCCCGGAGGTGGTGAAAGACAGGGGAGCCCGGCGTGCTGCAGTCCACGGGGCTGCAAAGACTGAGCAACTGAACACCCCCATAGCAGCAGTAAACACGGCATCTCCTTAGCAGGATCAGACCCTGGGGAGACGGTGCCAAAGAATAACCGAACAGCAGGCCCCGGTTCCGCGGAGCTTAACTTCAGTAAGGCGGAGACTTAAAAATGGAGAGACAAACCTGTCAGGATGTACCTGGTTCCGAGAGAGGAGAAATGCAGTTCAACCTGGCTTAGACAGAGAGTGAAATCTCTCACACCTACAGCCTGGAAAGGCCAGCAAGAGAGCAGGCTTCCTGCGGTTTTGTGCTGTTGGTCACTATGTATTAGGATTTGTAATAACTGTGCATCCTAATGTTTAAATTTAATGCTTTATTGCTGTTAACAATAACCAAGACATGGAAACAATCTAAATGTCCCTTGGCAGATGAATGGATGAAGAAGATGTGGTTGGTTCTTGTCGTTCAGTCACTCAGTCATGTCCGGCTCTTTGTGACCCCATAGACTGCAGCACGCCAGTCTCCTCTGTCTTCCACTATCTCCTGGAGTTTACTCAAATTCATGTCCATCGAGTTGGTGACGCCATCCAACCATCTCGTCCTCTGTCATCCCCTTCTCTTCCTGCCCTCAATCTTCCCCAGCATCAGGGTCTCTCCCAGTGAGTCAGCTCTTCACATCAGGTGGCCAAAGTACTGGAGCTTCAGCTTCAGCTACAGTCCTTCCAATGAATATTCATATACAATGGAATACTATTCAGCCACGAACAAGGATGAAATAATGCCATTTGCGGCAACATGACTGGATCCAGAGATTATCATCCTACGTGAAGTCAGCCAGACAAAGACCAAATACATGATACCATTTGCATGTGGAATCTAAACTACAACACAGATGAACATATTTACAAAACAGAGATAGACTCACAGACATGAAAGCAACCACGGCTACCAAACGGGAAAGTGAGGAGGGATGAATTAGGAGTCTGGGGTTAGCAGATACAAACTACGCTGTGTAAAACGGAAACGACAGGGACCTACCGTACGGCACAGGGAACTACAGTCAATATCCTGTAATAAACCGTAATGGAAAAGAATCTGAAAAAAGAACACACATACTGAATACACGATTGAATTGCTTTCTTGCACACCTAAAACTAGCGTGACTTTGTAAATCAACTTCAATCAAAAAATCAACCTTCAGGTCCCAGATTTGAAAAAGAAATCTCAGTGACAGACACATCCTTCATGCTTGACTCCCTTAAAGCTTCTTCATCTCTCTCCTTGCAGAGGGCTCCCCGAGGGCCCGCGTGCCAGGGCGCCGGGCTCACATGGATGCCGAGACAGAGCGGGAAGAGCGGTGCGTGTGGCGCCCAGCCCGGGAGACCGCACAGCCCTGCTGTGATCTGCAGGCTGCTCAGCTCAGCCCGCTTGTCCTGCGCGGGGACCACACAGGGGCCTGAGGACCAAGAGGCTGGGGCCGCCTCGGGGGCCAGCTTCCACTCCTGGCCACCCGCTCACCCAGAGCCCAGTTTACTAAAACCAAAAACCACCTCCACGCTAACCTGTGTCTCCAGCCTGGATCTTCCACCTGAATCCTGGCCTCCTTGACACCTCTCCGCCATGTGGGCAAACTGATGTACGTCCTAAGCTAACGTGTCCCCGGACAAAACTTCAGTCTCCTTCTAAATCTGCTCCTCACCCCCAGCCTTCTTGTCCTCTAGTCACGGCTCCAGAAAAGGGAAAGTGTCAGTCACTCAGTCGTGTCTGACTCTTTGCAACCCCATGGACTGTAGCCCGCAGGCTCCTCTGTCCGTGGGATTCTCCAGGCAAGAATACTGGAGTGGGTTGCCGTGCCCTTCTCCAGGGGATCTTCCCAGCCCAGGGATCAAACCCGAGTCTCCTGCATTGCAGGAGGATTCTCTACCGTCTGAGCCACCAAGGAGGCCCGTGCATGGCACCAGCCTCCACACAAAAACCCAAACTCAAAACAGAAAGACTCGAAATGGAAGCCATTCCTTTCCTTCTTTTTTAAACATTATTTTCCACCGTGGTTTATCTCAGGAGACTGGATACAGCTCCGGGCGCCACAGTAGGCCCCGTTCTTTGTCCCTATGTATAATAGTTTGCACCTGCTAACCCCAACCTCCCCTTCCATCCTTCCCAAACCTGCTCCTTGGAAACCACAAGTCTGATCTCGGTGTTTGTGAGTCGGCTCCTGCTTTGTAGATAAGTTCATTTGTGCCATATTTTAGATTCCACATATCAGTGATATCCCGTGGTATTTGTTTTTCTCTTGTGGACCTACTTCATTTAGTATGATCATCTCATGGTCCATCTGTGTTGCTGCAGAAGACACCATTTCCTTTTTAAATGTCTGATTAGTATTCCGTGCACACACACACACACACGACATCCTCTTTATCCATTCATCTGTTGATGGACACGGGTTGCTTCCATGTTTTGGTTATTGTGAACAGTGCTGTGAACACTGGGATGTGTGAGGCTCATTGAATTATAGTTCAGTCCACATATATGCCCAGTAGCGGGACTGCTGGATCCTACAGTGATTCTGTCTTTGGTTTTCTGAGGAACCTCCATACTGCTCTCTGGAGTGGCTGCCTGAATTTACGTTCCTAGCACAGTGTAGGAGGGCTCCCTAGCTGTACAGCAGAGACTGGAACAACACTGTAAATCAACCATACTTCCGTGAAAACAGAAGCCATCCTCCATTCTTCTCATCCTGTCCACACCACGCGCACGTGTCTCCACCAACACAAACCCTCGAGCTTCAGCTCAGCCTTCAAGACACGACAGGATTCTCTCTGTTTGCCTACACCTTGGTCCGGGGGCCACCGTCTCCCCCTGGCATACCATGACATCCTGAGGGCTGGGGTCTTTCCAGTTCCTCAGACAGTCTGTCTTCCCTGAAGCAAGCCCCAGACCGTCTGCAGACATGTCCCACCGTGTCAGCCCGCCCCCCAACTCAGCCTCGTTCAGCGGCCCCGCGACTCAGAGGCTGAGAGGTGCCCACAGGCTCGCTGGCATCCCAGCCCCTTCTGCCTGCCACCACAGAACCGGCGTTCCCCGGCTCCCGACCCTCCCCACTCTGCTCCCTGTCATCCCCTCAAAACTTCTGCCTTCAAACTGGAGTTTTGTCTTTCCTCGTAATCCCCGTGACTGGTTCTTTCTCAATCTTCACATCTCAGCTCAAAGATCACATTCTCAAAGGCAGAGCTGGGAGCGGGATGAGGTTGGCTTAAAGAGGTAGCGAAAACCTCATCACTGGGGACTTCCCTGGCAGTCCAGTGGTTAAGACCTGTGCTTCCAATGCAGGGGGCATAAATTCAACCCCTGGTAGGGGAACTAAGATCCTGCAGGCCATGCGGCCACAGAAAGAGTAAAAATTGAAAAAATCCACCCATGGTGGAGGGAAATAATTTTAAAAAGCCAAAAACCACACCACCAAGATAAATATTATTTTAACACTGTATTTAAAAAACCAAAATGAATACCAAAAAAAAGAACAAAATATCAAAAATTTAAAGTCCAGTGTGTGCTGAACCATACTGAAGCTTGAGATATAGGGAAAATGAGAGCCCCTCTAAATATGTTTTTATGTAATTTTTTTAATGACTAATATTTCCTGAATATTGAGAAGTAGGCAAGTTAAAACTGACAACAATATCTTATGTTTAAAAATTTTAATTATACAAAAGAGAAAAAAACAACATTATTATAATTCTGCTTTCCTGGCTCTAATAGAAGCAAACTGATCAATAAGACTTTCTTTTATTATTATTTTGGCACCGTGCAGCATGTGGCATCTTAGCTCTCTGACTAGAGATTCATACTCCTTTGGTGTGTGTGTTGTTCTGTCCTGTACATCACAGGGTGTTTGTTTTAGCAGCACCTTCAGGCCTCTATGCACTAGATGCTAACTCATCCTCCTTAAGGGCATCCCTGATGGCTCAGCGGTGAAGAATCTGTCTGCCAATACAGGTAGATACGAGTTCGATCCCTAGGTCGGGAAGATCCCCTGAAGAAGGAAATGGATGTCCAGTCCATACCTGCCTGGAGAATCCCATGGACGGAGGAGCCTGGAGGGCTGCAGTCCACGGGGTCGCAAAGAGTCGGACACAACTTAGCGACTTAACAACATATCTTAAGTTGTGCTAATCAAAATACTTCCAAAGGCCTCCTGGAGAAGCAAAATCTCCCCCACTCCTGGTTGAAAATAACTGCTGGAGCCTCACCTCCTGGAAAAGGGTCAGCCATGAGTGTTGGGGTAAAATGCAATGGTTGGATAGGTGGATGGATGAGTCAATGAATGACTTAAGGAAACAGTGCCTCAGGGGCTCACAGGAGACCTGTGATATGTAAGTCTACACGCATCCAAGGGTGCAGGTCAACTGCAGCAAAGAACAGGTCCAGTGAGGCTGCTGAACGCGTACTGTATAGCACAGGGGAAAAATAAAGGTTTAATCTGTTTGTTAGTACATGTATTGTCAGTCACTCAGTCGTGTCCGACTCTTTGCAACCCTGTGGACTGTAGCTTGCTAGGCTCCTCTGTCCATGGGATTCTCCAGGCAAGAATACTGGGGTGGGTTGCCATTTCCTTCTCCAGGGGATCTTCCCCACCCAGGTATTGAACCCATGGCTCTTGCATTGGCAGATGTATTCTTTACCACTGAGCCACCTGGGAAACCCAGAAGACATATATTAATCTTAAAAGCGCATTCCGATACACATTAGGTGCAAACAAGCAGTGTTTGACTGCACTCATAGGAGGTACCTAGAATAGTCAAATTCACAGGGTCTTCCTTCAGTACACTGGTAGGTGCCGGGGCCAGGGGTGCAGCTGGGAAGGGGGACTTGGTGTTTAATGCGGACAGAGTTTCCCTTTAGGAAGCCGAAACATTCCGGAGATGATGGTGAGGGTTGCTCAAGCAAGGTGAAGCTACTTGCTGTGCTGAACTGCACAGTTAAATACAGTTAAAATAGTAGGTTTTACAGGTTTTATATGATGTGACTTTTGACCACAACACAACACAACACACACACACACACCCAGGCCTGTGGGGACGTTCCTCGGGCCTGAGTCCTCCGCAGACCGGTTGGTTCTGTCGTCCACTGCTGCGGGCTGTTCTCCCTGCAGACCTCTGACCCGGAGGCCTAGGCTTGTTGCCATGGGAACGGCACAGGCGGGAGGGACGAGAGCCGGGCGCGGGCGGGGCTCCAGGGAGGGGCGTGTGGGCTCAGGAACATCTCGGCACCCTCGCGAGGTGACAGGAGGGTGCGGAGAGAACAAACCGCGCTTGACGCCAGCACCCACTCGCTCTGCGCCTTGAGGAACGTTTCCTCCTTACAAGGCAATCTCTGTTGGATTCTGGGGAAGACTTGTCCTCTCAGTAACTGCTCACAAATGGAGTTTTTTGGGGGGAGCGTTACTCAAAACACGGATATCTAATGGAGAATGGGACGAATGTCAGCTCCCAGGTAGGAGGATGAAAATAGGACGGGGTGTGACCGTTGAGGACCGGCTTGGGAGCACAGCTGAACGCTGAGTCCTTGCAGTGAACCATGCAATGAGGGGTGGTCCTGGGATGACCACACGCCCCACACTGAGGCTCTTCACAGACACAGGTGCCCGATGGGACCGGGCTTCTTCCGCGGCCTGCAGGCACCTGCAGCACGGATTTTATTTTTCACTGAAAGGTTTTATAACTTGCAGCTTCTTACGATGCGAGGGTACAGACTATACATCACTTATTTTGTACTTCACTTATTTTACTTAATTGCCTCATAAATGTCTCTGCAGTGGCCACAAGCTAGGCAGGAGTGCTCTGGTGAGTCCCACAGGTGGAAATGCTCCATGGAAGGGCAAACCTGTTTTATGGGCAGAAGACCTTAATGGACATTTCTCCAAAGATGACATACAGATGGCCAGTAGGCATATAAAAAGATGCTCAACGTCACTAATTATCAGAGAAATGCAAATCAAAATCACAATGAAGTATCAACCTCACACAACTCAGAATGGCCATCATTAAAAAGATTCTGTTCCGTTCAGTTCAGTTCAGTCGCTCAGTCAGTCGTTTCCGACTCTTTGCAACCCCATGAACCACAGCACGCCAGGCCTCCCTTGTCCATCACCAGCTCCCGGAGTTTACCCAAACTCATGTCCATTAAGTCGGTAATGCCATCCAACCATCGCATCCTCTGTCGTCCCCTTCTCCTCCTGCCCTCAATCTTTCCCAGCATCAGGGTCTTTTCAAATGAATCAGCTCTTCCTATCAGGTGGCCTAAGTATTGGAGTTACAGTTTCAACATCAGTCCTTCCAATGAACACCCAGGACTGATCTCCTTTAGAATGGACTGGTTGGATCTTGTTGCAGTCCAAGGGACTCTCAAGAGTCTTCTCCAACACCACAGTTCAAAAGCATCAATTCTTCAGTGCTCAGCTTTCTTTATAGTCCAACTCACACCCACACATGACCACTGGAAAAACCATAGCCTTGACTAGACGGACCTTTGTTGACAAAGTAATGTCTCTGCTTTTTAATATGCTGTCTAGGTTGGTCATAACCTTCCTTCCAATGAGTAAATGTCTTTTAATTTTATGGCTGCAATCACCATCTGCAGTGATTTTGGAGCCCCCCAAAATAAAGTCAGCCACTGTTTCCACTGTTTCCCCATCTATTTGCCATGAAGTGATGGGACCGGATGCCATGATCTTAGTTTTCTGAATGTTGAGCTTTGAGCCAACTTTTTCACTCTCCTCTTTCACTTTTATCAAGAGGCTCTTTAGTTCTTCTTCACTTTCTGCCATAAGGGTGGTATCATCTGCATATCTGAGGTTATTGATATTTCTCCCACAATATTGATTCCAGCTTGTGCTTCCTCCAGCCCAGCGTTTCTCATGATGTACTCTGCATATAAGTTAAATAAGCAGGGTGACAATATACAGCCTTGACGTACACCTTTTCCTATTTGGAACCAGTCCGTTACAAATAATAAACGCTGGAGAGGGTGTGGAACAAAGGGAGCCCTCTTCCATTGCTGATGGGAATGTAAACTGGCACAGCCACTATGGAGAAGAACACAGAGGTTCCTCAGAAAACTAAAACCGGAACTACCATATGATTCAGCGATCCCACTCTTGGGCACATATCTGGAGAAAACTCTAATTTGAAAAGATACATGCAGCCCAGCGTTCACTGCATCAGCCGTCACAATAGCCAAGACATGCAAGCAATTTTAATGTCCATCAACAGAAGAATGGATAAAGAAGATATGGCACATATACACAATGGAATATTATTCGGCTGTAGGAAAGAAGGAATGAAATAATGCCATTTGCACCAACATGGATGGACCTGGAGACTGTCATGCTGGGTGAAGTAAGTCAGACCGAGAAAAACAAATACCACACAGTATCACTGATATGTGGAATGTAAAATATGGCAGAAATGAACTTATCTACAGAACAGAAACAGGCTCACCGACATAGAGAACAGTCTGGGGGTGGGCATGTGGGAAGGATGGGCCAGAGTTTGGGATTAGCGGAGGCAAGCTGTTACACAGAGAAGGGTGGACAACACGGTCCGACTGTAGAGCACAGGGAACTGTATTCAATGTTCCACGATAAACCATAATGGAAAAGATCAGGAAAGAGAGAATGCCTGTACACACATGTGAACCTCTGCTGTGCAGAGAGACTGGCACCACACTGTAAAAAACCATACTTCAATTAAAAATAAAATAAAAAAAAAAAAGATGAGCCTATCTTAGACTTTAACACATTGCCAGAAAAGCTCACCAGGGTGGATGTGTCCACCGTTGCAGGTAGAAAGGAGCTTGATCTCCTGGCAGTCCAAGGGACTCTCGAGAGGCTTCTCCAGCACCACAGTTTGAAAGCAGTTCTTCGAACTGTGATAACTGTTCTTTGAACAGTTCTTCGTCGTGATATCAATTCCCTTGACTACCACGTCTGCAGGAATGAATTTAACCTGTTGCAGTTTTTCCTTGCTAGCTCTGTTAACTGCAGTTTTCCCCTTTACATAGCCACACAAACTATTTAACATTTTTTTTAAAGTTGTGACAAAGTACAGATCACATAGACTTTACCATCTTAACCAGTTTTTAGCACACGGTTCAGTGGCATTAAGTCTATTCACACCGTTGTGTGACCATCAGCCTGTCCATCTCTAGAACCCTCTTTGTCTTGCAAAACTGAAACTCTGTCCCCATTAAGCATGAATGCCCCACTCTCTCCCTCCCCAGCCCCTCGAAATCACCACCCTGTTTTCTGTCTTTATGAATCTGTTCTAGGTGCCCCATACAAGCAGAATCATGCAGGATTTGTCTTTTTTCCACTGGCTTATTTCACAGCATAATGTCCTCAGAAGACTAGAGAAGACTTCCAAGAATCTCTCAGACTGCAAGGGGATTAAACGAGTCAATCTTAAAGGAAATCAGTCCTGAATATTCATTGGAAGGACTGATGCTGAAGCTGAAGCTCCAATACTTTGGCCACCTGATGCGAAGAGCTGACTCATTGGAAAAGACCCTGATGCTGGGAAAGATTGAGGGCAGGAGGAAAAGGGGACGACAGAGGATGAGATGGTTGGATCGCCGACTCAATGGACATGAGTTTGGGTGAACTCCAGGAGTTGGTGATGGACAGGGAGGCCTGGCGTGCTGCAGTCCATGGGGTTGCAAACAGTCACACACGACTTAGTGACTGAACAGCAAGAACAACATCCTCAAGGTTCATTCATCTGTTCACCCACTGAGGGACACTCGATGGTTTTTACCTTTTGGCCGCTGTAAACAATGCTGCTGTGAACACCGGTGTGCAAACCCCTCGTCAGGATGCTGCTCTCGATTCTTTTGGGTGTCTACCCAGGGATGGAATTCTAGGATCATATGGCAATTCTTTCTTTTTTGGCCCCGCAACATTAACTCCCCTACCAGGAATTGAACCCCTGTCTCCTGCAGTGGAGGCACGGGATTCTAACCACTGGACCGCCAGGGAATTCCCCACGTGGCAAGTCTGTCAGTAGTTTTCTGCAAGTCCAAGTGTTAGTTGTTTAGTCGTATCCGACCCTTTGCCACACTGTGGACTGCAGCCCGCCAGGCTCCTCTGTCCATGGAATTCTCCAGGCAAGAGTACTGGAGTGGGTTACCATTCCCATTTCCAGGGGATCTTCCTGACCCAGGGATAGAACCTGCATCTCCTGCATTGCAAACAGATTCCTTACTGTGGGAGCCACACCTCCAAACTGTCTTCCATACTGGCTGCACCATTTTACATTTCCACAACAGTGGGCAAGCCTTCCAATTTCTCCACCCCCTCTCCAGAACTCGTCATGGTCCCCCACTGGTTCTGGGACCTCCGCGGATTGGAACTCCGAGGCTGCCCAAGTCCCTCAGGCGTGGCTCTCCAGGATGCACGGGTTCAGCCAAGCTGGGACTGAATCCATGTGCGGTTGGTTAAATCTACAGTTGACGAACCTGCGGATATGGAGGGCCAGCCATATTTTGTTTTTGTTTTTTTTTAAAGAAATCGTTACCATCCTAACGGGTGTGAGGTGGCATCTCATGGTTTCTACGTGGTTATGTCCTCTTCTTTCACGCTTGCGTGCTTTCGCGACCTGCTGAAACAGCTCCTTGCCTGTCCCTGACGATAAGAACATTCGCACTGAGCCTCGTGTGGAGCTGCAGACAGGAGACCACTGCTGCCCACACAGAGGAAACTCTGTTCTTCACTGCCGTCCTGGCTGTGGTTGCTCACGGAGCAGGCTGAGCCAGCATCTGACTGAAAAGACGGTTCATACAGGGGAGAAGTTTCTCCCGGAAACCCGTGGCCCTTTGGACGGAGCTCTCAGAACGTCCCCATTGAGCCTGTGTGCCAGTTACATCAATCTACCTCAGGATTTTCCCTGATTAATGAGCGAAAGGCCAGACCGGAGCCCAAGCTCTCCCTGTATTTGCCTTCTCACTCAGAAAGGGAACGGGCTTCTCGGAAACAGTGAAACACAGCCAGTATTCTGGGAGACACGCACCCCCCCAAACCGTAAACATATAGAAGACTAGTTGTCTGTCCTGTAGGTTACATGCCTGGAGCCGCTTACCAACCAGTTTCTCTCAACTTTTCTGGGCTTGAAACAAAATCTTGACTCTGATATTCTGACACTTTCACTCCCTGTGCCAAGTGACTTTATTGGGGCCTTGAGGGCCTCGGGCGTTTGCAGCCCACTTCCAGAGTCCAGTATGATGTCGAATTACAGTAAAAGAGCAACAAGAACAGGGACAATAACTAAGACACAGAGGTGGATCTCCTGACACATAATGAATGAGGAAAACCTTTCTGATTTTGTCACCATGCCTTCTGTGCATGTTTGTACATTCACAGAAACACAGTGAAGTGGATCCCTGTTCTTTCTCTCTCCCCTTTTCTTTCTTTTTCTCTTTCCCCTTCTCCCTCTCCTTTCTTTCTTTCTCTCTTCTCCCACTCTTTCCACTTTCTCTCTTCCTCCTGATTCTCTCGCTGTGGTTAAGGATTCTCCTTTTTTTCCCCTCAGTGCACGCCCATTAGTGGCCCAGCAGAGGATGCCTTCTGCAGCGTGAACACTCATGGCCAGAGACGGCAGAGGCGGCAGTGAGTTCCTGAGCCCGGGATCTGGGCCCCCACATTCTCCCCAGGCCAGTCCTGAGGCCAGTCTGTCTCTGACAAGTCTGGCTCCAGAACCTCACCTGGGAACCTAAAGCCTGCCTGGCTTCCCTCAGATCTGCCCGCTATCTCCCCCACATCTCTCTGAGCAGCTGGAGTCAGCCCCTGTGGTTTCGGCGGCTCGCTGCCAAGAATGCTGGCTGTTAGACACCAGCCTCTCCTGGACCTGGTATCCCAAGTTCCGGAGGAGTCACGGCCTGCGGGACCGCGGCTCACCCAGGCCTTTGCCTCCGCGTGAAGGAGCCAAAGATGCCACCTCTCTGGGAGGGTGCAGCCTCGCACCACGAGGCCCAGCAGGGTGGCTCAGGGTGGTTTGGATTCCAAGTCTCTCACTTGCACCCTTGTGCAGTGAACAGCCCACCCAACCATACACTGCAGCCCTGTGACCACTCCAGCCTTTAGCAAGACAAGGAAGCGCCTCCTACTTCTGCTGCAAACAGCAAGCTAACGAGCACTGAGCGCTTCCTGTATGTGAGACATAAACCCACGTGTGGACTGTGTCAGGAGGTCCTGTCACCGCCATTTATCTTATAAGCCTGCTCATACAGATAAAGGATACCATCTCCACTAATACTTGTTGTTTAGTCACTCAGTCCGTCGTGTCCAACTCTTTGCGACCCCTTGACTGACCCCATAGCGGGCCAGGCTGCTCTGTCCATGGGATCCTCCAGGCAAGAATACTGGAGCAGGTTGCCATGCCCTCCTCCAGGGGATCTTCCCAGCCCAGGGATGGAACCCAGGTCTCCTGCCTTGGCAGGTGGATTCTTCACCACTGAGTCACCAAGGAAGCTAATACTAATACTTGCAGTGGCTAATTAATAAAGTCCACAGGGCTACCCATGACCTCACGGGCCCTCTTGATCAGAGGAGGAAACTGAGGCTCTGACGACAACAGAGGAAAAGCGTGATGGATGAGGATGAGGCCAGCCTGAGTCCACGTCCCCACATCCGACCAGATGCCAGAAGACCTCCTGTCTTCCTTTGTGAGCCTCGGGGGCCTCATGAACCGGCGGGGTGTGGAGGAGAGCTCCCCTCAACTTTCAGGGTTGTCATGAGGGCTGAAGGGAAGGCACACAGCAGGCGCCTAGCAGAGTGCAGTCAGCCAGTGGGGGTAGGCACCACATCCTCTCAGAGCTTCCCTGGCGGCTCAGGCAGTAAAGAATCTGCCTGCAATGCAGGAGAGCTGGGTTCAGTCCCTGGGTGGGGAAGATCCTCTGGAGGAGGAAACAGCAACCCACTCCAGTATTCTTGTCTGGAGAAACCCGTGGATGGAGGAGCCTGGCGGGCTACAGTCCGCGGGGTCATAAACTGTCAAACTCGACTGAACAACTAAACAACAACAATAGCTGATCTGCAACGCTGGTTTAGTGTCAGACGTCCAGCAAAGGGACTCAGTTATACATACACACGTGTCGATTCTTATTTAGATTCTTTTCCCCTGCAGGCCGTTGCAGGGTATTGAGTAGAACTCCCTGCGCTATGCAGCAGGTCCTTATTGGTTATCTGTTTTACATACAGCAGTGTGTGCATGTCAAGCCCAAGGAAGAGATCTTTGTGTCTGTTTCATCCGCACACCTCGTCCGTGTGTACCCGGCACCCAGCGAGCCCTCGGAGGCTGCTTGCTGAGTGAATCAATGCACCTCTCGTGATAGAAACCTCAGAGGTGAGGGTCTTGGGCGCACACCCATGTTTCCCTAACGCTGCATCTCTGGCTGCAGGGAGAGCACGGCCCCAGCGGGCCTCGATCACATGCTGAATGAACCCGATCGCTGGGCGTTGAAAGGCGGGCAACAATGCCCCCGGCTCTGGCAGGAGGCCTGGGAGTTCTCCAAGGCCTGCGGGGACCCCGGCGGCCCGCTTCCCTTTTCTTCTGCAGTGACCCCTGTCTAATGCCGCGCCGGAATGTGCACAAAGGCCGGCCTGACCCGGTGACGGAGCCGGAGCAGAGGGGCGGCAGGTGTGAACCCGCCGGCCCGGCCCCCCGCCCCCTCGCCCGGACCCCGGCTTCGCTTTGTCATCGGTGTTCCCGCAAGAGCCGGCACCTGATGCGCGGCGAGGCCGGCCGTTGCCACAGCAACCGCTGCCCGATCAGACCGCGGAGACGAGGGCAAGGGCGCCGCTGCGGGCTGGAGATTTCCAGTTCTGAAGTCAGACGGCATCGGGGTCCACAAGCCTGGCTATCACGAAGCAGGTGCTTCTTCCTCTTTTCTAAACTTTTTATTTTGTATTGGCGGTTACAGCCTATTAACAATGCTGCGGCAGTTTCAGGTGGACAGCGAGGGGACTCAGCCCTATATACACGTGTCCATTCTCCCCCAAACTCCCCTCCCATTCAGGCTCCTACTTAACACCAGCAGAGCTCCCTGTGCCTACAGTAGGGCCTTGCTGGTGCTCCACTTGGAATACAGCAGTGGGTGCATGTCCATCCCACACTCCCTAACTCTCACTTCCCCCCATCCTTTCCCCCAGCAACCATAAGTTCATTCTAAGTCTGTGAGTCTCTGCTTTGTAAGTAAATAATTTACAATGTTGTGTCATTTTTGAGGTAAACAGCAAAGTGACTCAGTTATTTATACACATATATCCATACACATAATCAGTTTATATACACATATAGTTTTTGAAGAGTCAGACACGACTGAGTGACTGATCTGATCTGATGTGATGTGATTTTTTGAAGACCACAATATCTTTATTTATCTTTAGAGTTGGAAAAGGTATATTTGGGGGCAAGTGCGCTTCTAAATACCAAGCTCCAGAGTTAGGTAGACTTACTACTCTAATCGTGCTTCCCAGGTGGCTCAGTGGTAAAGAATATATATGCTTGCCAGTGCAGGAGACCCGGGTTCAATCCCAGGCTCGGGAAGATCCCACTGGAGAAGGAAATGGCAACCCATCCAGTATTCTTGCCTGGAGAATCCAATGGACAGAGGGCCCTGGTGGGCTGCAGTCCATGGGGTGTCAAAGAGTTGGACAGGGCTGAATGACTGAGTGCATGCACATGTGTGCACGGGTGCACACACACACATCACAGGAAGCGTTGCATATGTCCGCCCTTTTTTTGATTCTTTTCCCGTATAGGCCATTACAGAGCATTGAGTAGAGTCCCCTGTGCTCTACAGTGGGCCCTTACTAGCTACCTGTTTCATATAGTATATAATATGCGGTGTTCACACAGTATAAAACAGACAGTATTTTATGTAGTATATGGAGCAGGCGTGTCTCACACTCCTTCACGTCTGTTCTGGCCGTGCTGGGCTCCGCCCCCCTCCCCACGTCTGTCGAGCAGGAGGATCTGCCCCTTGTGGCCCGGTGTTTTGAGCACCATCACACACGAGCGGCCCACCTTCCAAGGGGAAGCTGTCCCCAGATTCCAAACGACGCCAGTGAACAGAGAGGAGAGAAAACATTTCGGGAAGGCATGAGGGCAACGTCTTGGAGAACTTGGAGCAGAGAGGGAGAGACATCGGGTGGGAGGAGGCTTGCTAATCATCCAGCCACTTGGGCACATTTCATCATCCTTGCTTTTCTTTCTTTTTTAAAAAAAATTATTTATTTTTAATTTTAAAGGAAACCAGCCCTGAATATTCATTGCAAGGACTGATGCTGAAGCTGAAGCTCCAATACTTTGGCCACCTGATACAAACAGCTAGCTCACTGGAAGAGACCCTGATGCTGGGAAAGATTGAAGGCAGGAGGAGAAGGGAATGACAGAGGATAAGATGGTTGGATGGCATCACTGACTCAATGGACAAGAGTTTGGGTAAACTCTGGGAGTTGGTGATGGACGGGGAGGCCTGGTGTGCTGCAGTCCATGGGGTCGCAAAGAGTTGGACACGACTTAGTGACTGAACAGCAGCAGTTTTTACCTGGAGGATAATCACTTTATAATGTTGTGCTGGTCTCGGGGCCCCTCCCTCTGAGCCTGCCCCCACCCTCCCCCCGCCCCACCCCCTAGGTCAGCGCAGAGCACCAAGCTGAGCTCCCCGGGCTATACAGCAGCTTCCCACCAGCTCTCTATTGCACACATGGTACCAGTGCTGCTTCTTGCTGTTTTCTCAGTGTCTATTTTTTATTTATTTGGCTGAGCCGGGTCTTCGCTGTGGCCCTTGAACTCTTACCTGCAGCGAGTGGGATCTAGTCCCCTGACCAGGGATGGACCCCAGGCACCCTGCACTGGGAACATTGGAGTCTTAGCTACTGGACCAGCAGGGAAGCCCCTCACTCTTGCTTTTCAACTGCTCATCACACTCCATGGATCAACAGACATCAGTTAATCTGCCTGTTCTCCCACGGGTGGACCTTTAAGGTGTGTTTTTTGTTTTTTTCCCTTGCTCTGACAAGCAACCCTGGATGTCTCTAGCACCCGTGACAGCCCCCGGTACCTGGATTCTGCTCAACAAACATTTGTCGGATGAGTGAGGGTCACAGTGAACCAGTCTCCTTCCACACGGTGAGAGTCTGTGCTGGGCACAGACCTCAAGGTGGATTTTCTGAGTGGTCGGGGAATGCCCAGCACCAGCTCTTCTAGACACTGTCCAGCTGCTCTGCAAGTTGGCCTTATGCGTGCTGAGTTGCTCAGTCATGTCTGACTCCTTGTGACCCCACGGACTGTAGCCCCCCAGGCTCCTCCGTCCATGGGATTCTCCAGGCAAGGAGACTGGAGTGGGCTGCCATGCCCTCCTCCAGGGATCTTCCTGACCCGGGGATGGAACCCGGGTCTCTAAAGTCTCCTGCACTGACAGGCAGGCTCTTTATCACCAGTGCCACCTGGGAAGCCCCACTGATGTGTGTACAGGAGTTTAATCCAGTTCTTGTCTATGTAACACGGAATCATAACATCAAACCGCCTTCAGAACACGGTTTCCTCATCACGCAAGCATTTATGTCTTTGGGCTCTGAGACCCGGCCGCGACAGCACGTTCCAGGCCCCACACAGATGAGGACTGTTCCCCTGGTCGCTTCCCCAAGCACCTCTGACCTGAGCACCCTGTGGTGTGTGTACCTCTGTGAGCATCTGCAGGGGGCAGATTTCCAGGGGTGCATTTGCCGGGTCAAAGAGCATGTGCATATAAATCTGGATGCCTTCTGCCCAAAGAACTTGCCAGGAACGTTGTAACAAATTGCATTCTCCCCACTAGCCTGTGAAGGCATCGTTTTTTTCTTTTTCACACAATCACCAACTCTCTTTGTCTATATTCCCATTTTTGTCCACTTGACA
Source organism: Bubalus bubalis (assembly GCF_019923935.1). Lineage (NCBI taxonomy): Eukaryota > Metazoa > Chordata > Mammalia > Artiodactyla > Bovidae > Bubalus > Bubalus bubalis. The sequence continues at coordinate 64,184,577 of NC_059174.1, read as the reverse complement.
ACTAGAAAAATGACTTGCCAGTTTGGTTTTCATGTCTTTTTTTTTTTTTTTTGGTGTACAAAGAGGTTGGAATGTTATTTTGTAATTTTTTTAACATTTCAATCTTTTCCTATAAAGATTTTCTGTCCATTCTGAAATACTATTTTCACCCATATATGTATATATATATATTAGCAATGCTTTATTTTTAAAAAATTTTTGGCTGTACTGTGCAGCCTGTGGAGTCTTATTAGTTCTCTGACCAGGGAAGGAACCCGGGCCCCTGGCTACGAGAGTGTGGTGTTCTAACCACTGGGCAACCAGGGAATTCCTTCTCCCATATTCTTATTTCTTTTTAAACCAAATGGACATATAAAACATATCGTTTCTTTGGTTCTCATTGGGTTGCAAGTGCCCTTACGCACGTGGTGACTTTATTTTGTCTGACGTTGCTTTTGACCTCTTCTCCACCTACTGTCTCAGCTCTTTGGGGGCCAGGCTGGTTTACCTTTTCCTCTCGGTGGCTGGAAACTAGAGAGTGGTGCTCACCGAGCCCTTTCTCCATGCAAATTATACAAATACTCACTCAGGCTTTCTGATGGGGAGCAGAACATTGAAAACCATCAGCTCTCTCTCTCCGCCCAAATGCTGCCCTCTCTCCTCCTACTCAGATTCTTTTTAATTTATTTTGTTTGATGAAAGCGCTCAATGTTAAAAACAAATGCGTTTTTTTTTTCCCATTGGAGCAGAGTTGTGTTACCAGGCTGTGTTAGTTTCTGCCGTGCAGCAAAGTGCATCAGCTTTATGCACACACACACACCCTCTTGTTTGGATTCCCTTCTCACTTGGGTCTTCACAGAGTAGAGTTCCCCGAGCTGTACAGGAGGCTCCATTAGTTACCTGTTTCATACACTCATCGATATTGTGTATGTGTCAATCTCAATCTCCCAGTTCATCCCACCTCCTCTTCCCCTCTCGGTGTCCATATGTTTGTTCTCTACGTCTGGGTCTCAGGCAAATTCCAGGGTGTTCAACATCCCACTAACTGCCTGTCCATTCAAGACAATAAACATCGTGCTTTCTGCATGTGTCCCTGTGTGCTCAGTCGTGCCTGACACCCTGTGGACCGCCCCCCACCAGGCAAGAACCCTGGAGTGGGCTGCCACACCCTTCTCCAGGGGGTCTTCCCAACCCAGGGATCGAACCCTCGTCTTTTACATCTCCTGCATTATAGGTGGATTCTTTACCGCTTGAACCATTGAGAGAGCCCCAGAGTGCATGCTAGTCCGTGATGTCAAATGAATAAAGGCACAGAATCCTAATTTTGAGCCGAACAGACTCCACTCCTTTGTCCATTTATTCTCTTTCTAAAAATGTTTGAAGGTACTGCCAGGCATTCTGGGCAGGGATCTGACGTTCATTCTTTACGACATATTCTCTACACCTTGCGTGACCCTTGGCATGCAGTGTGCGGTGGTCCTTCCATAACCTTTTGCTAAATGAATCTAAAATATTCCTGTTTGAAGGAACAAATGTCACCGACAGCTCGGCTCTCAGACAGAAGAGCATGCCTTTTCCAGTGTTTGTTTTTTTCTCGTACCACCGGCTCTGGGAACAGTGGATCCATGTTTGCTGAATAAATGAATAGATAAGTGAGCAAAGAAGAGACCATAGCAGGTGTCACTGGTGCTTAAAAAACCCGTGTGACTCCGTGCAAGTCCAGGCAGACAAATTCATGACCTTCTGCCAAGCTCCTGTTCGAGTGTGTTTTAAGGGGCAGGACAGTGGCTGCCGCAGGAGGCCTGGGGGCTGGGTTGTCCCATCTCCCCACACATGCCCCCAACTCGCACTGCCCCAGCCCTTGAGGAGTAATTACCTGGTGGAGAAGGAGGCAGGCTCCAGCTGTTGCCATGGAAACTGCAGCCAGGAGCAGGGGAGGGAGGGGGTCGGGGACTGCACCAGTGAGGCTGGAATTTTCCAGGCTCTGACGTCAGCTGTGTGTGGTGATGGGGATGGTGGGGAGGTTCAGGATGCCAGGGAGCATACCTCAGGTGCATAATAAACATCCATCCACAGAAGCCAAAGTTTCTCTCCTCTCTGTAGGGCAGAGACCTGCGCATCTTCTTGTTCACGGGGTGCTGACTCACGGGAGCCCCACGTGCTAACTGGGAGCTCCGACCCCCAGGGACGGAAGGGACCCCCTCTGTGGGTCCCACTCAGAGGCTGGACGCCTAGCAGGCAGCCTGCTCTCATGTGTCTCTAGGGAAGGGGCTTCCCAGGTGGCTAAGCAGGAAAGCATCCGCCTGCCACTGCAGCAGATGTGAGCTCAATCCCTGGGTTGGGAAGATCCCCTGGAGAAGGAAATGGCAACCCACTCCAGTATTCTGGCTGGAGAACCTCATGGACAGAGAAGTCTGGCGGGCTGCAGTCCACGGGGTCACGATGAGTCGGACACGACAGTGCGCACACACACATCTATATGGATATACTCATTTTTAAATCTGCTACAGTGTATTCCTCTATAGGAATGAAGCACAATCTGTTTTCCTATTGTCAGACATAATTTTCACTACGAGGAATATGCACAGCCCCCATCCGCAGGGCGGTGCCTGGCACACGGAGGGCCTTGAAAAAGTATCGCAGTAGGCACCCTTGCACCTGGCGAGACAGGGACAGGGGTGTGCTCCTCCCATCCCTGGGGTGTTTATCCACAAGCAGAAGGGCTGGGCTACAGAGCAGCTTCCTCACCCTCAACACAGCTGACATTCTGGGCCAGTTATTCTTGGCTCAGTGGGTCAAGAATCTGCCTGCCCATGCAGGAGACACAGGAGACCCGGGTTTCATCCCTGGGTCAGGAAGATCCCCCTGGAGGAGGGCATGGCAACCCACTCCAGTATCCTTGCCTGGAGAACCCCACGGACACAGGATCCTGGTGGGCTACAGTCCCTGGGGTCTCAGGGAGTCGAACATGACTGAGAGACTTGGGGGGTGGGGGGTAGCTGTTCTGTGCATTGTGGGATGTCCAGTAGCATCCCTGGTCTCTAGTCTCTAGATACCACAGCATCCCTCCCCACACCCCAGGTGAGACAATCGAGAGTGTCTCTAAGCCTTGCAGAATGTCCCCGTAGGTGGGAGGGGCAAGGCGCACCCCCCCCACCCCACCCCGGCCAAGAACCACTGGCCACAGAGAATCCGCACCTCCAGCCTTTCCAGATAAATCCCTGTCACCCTCCTGTACTTCCTTCTGTCTGCTCTCCCACTTCACTGAGATTCTCTGGGACAAGGGGCCTGCCTGGGTTTGTTCTGCTGGAGTAGACCCTGTAGATGGATACTTTTTCAGTTCAATGAAGACCCAGTTCCCAGAGCAGACAGCTCCTGGTTCTGGTGGCCGAGGATGAGTTTGGGGCTCAACATGAGTGGAAAAGAGGGTTCAGGCGGTTAATGGTTAGCTGTTGTACAGGGTGTGGACGGGACACAGGGCGAGGAGGAGCTTCTGGAGCAGCTGGAAAACAGCAAATGCGTTTTTTAAACGCGTTTTTTTAAACGCGTCTAAGCTTTATAGACGGAGAGGTGTCTATAAAGACCTGACCCCGAGACAGGTCATACGGAGGTGGGCCTGCACGGACGAGCACTGTCCGGCGGGATGAAACCCGAGTTTGTCCACACTTCGGGAGGACGAGAGGCAGTGCCCACGGGGAGGAAGTCAGCCCAGAGAGAAGCGGACTGGGAGCCCAGTGGGCGATACGGCCTCCCCTCTGAGTCTGAGCGGCTGTCGGTGAAGCAGCGAGTCCAGCGAGGGCTCTGCCGCTCAGACACGCGCCCAGCACCTCTGGCATCGCCAGCGCGCTGACCGGGCACCCTGCTCTGCCAGGGCTGGCGGGTTCCCTGGGATCGCTGCCAAGACCGAGAGCCCTGCCAGCTAGGCAGGCCAAGTGCTTTTTATTTTTTCTAGCGCTTGTTTATTTATTTACTTTGGCCGCGCCGCTCCACTTGTGGAATCTTAGTTGGAACCCAAGTGGAATCTCAGGGTCCTAACCCCTGGACCGCCGGGGAAGTCCTCCGTTATCTTTTCCACGGCAGTCATCTGCTGATGTGTTGGCCCAGCTATACCGGAATAAGAATAGCGTCTGTGTGTTCAGACACTGGGTGACTGCTGAGCCAGGCAGGACGCAGGAGCGCCCAGGAGGCTCTTGGCTGGAACTCTACTTTATAAAGATCAGCCAAAGATCAGTCTAAGCTCAGAAGCTCCCACCCTCTGGCCACCTGACGCGAAGAGCCGACTCACTGGAAAAGACCCTGATGCTGGGAAAGACTGAGGGCAGGAGGAGAAGGGGGCAGCAGAGGATGAGATGGTTGGATGGCATCACCGACTCCATGGACATGAGTTTGAGCAAGCTCTGGGAGATGCTGATGGACAGGGAGGCCTGGCGTGCTGCAGTCCATGGGGTCACAAAGAGTCAGGTGCAACTGAGTGACTGAACAACAAGGACAAAGCTAGACAGGGCTCCCCTGGTGCCTCGGTGGTAAAGAACCCGCCCACCCGTGCAGGCGGTGACTCAGGTTCCATCCCTGGGTCGGGAAGATCCCCTGGAGAAGCAACTGGCAGCCCACTCCAGTGTTCTTGCCTGGGAAACCCCAGGGACCGGGGAGTCTGGTGGGCCACAGTGCATGTGGTCAGAGAGTCGGATTTGACTGAGTGGCTATGAGGAGGGGGTGGGACGGAGAGAGCGGTGAGGGCGGGGCTCCCGCCCACTCGGGAGGTGCGGGGCCCTGCTGAGGGCACGGGAGGGGGTGTCTGGGGTGCAGGCTGGTCCCCTGGCCCTCTGTTTACTGCACGTCTGATTTTCCTCTCACAGGCGGGACGGTCGACCACAGACACCTCCTCCAGCGCTGTCTGTCTCTCCCCGGAGCCGGAGGCCTCGGAGGCGGCCTTGCCCGACTCGGGGCCTGTGGATCGTGGCCTCCCCGCCTCTGCTCCGCAACGCTCTAGGTTTCCCTGCTGACTGACCATCTCTCTCATCTCCGGCAACGGCCTCCTCCCCGTGGCCCTGACTCCTTCCCCAGGTTAAATCGGCCCTCACCTGCTTAGAGTCATACTCCTGGCTCTTTTAAGTTGACTCCCCTCCCCACACCGAGGCCCGCAGCAGGGGAGCGGCAGCATCTTCCTGGAGGAGGGGCCAGCGGGATGGCGTCGGCAGGATTTCTCTGGCCGGCTAGTTTGAAAAGCCTTCTAGGGGCTTCCCTGGTGGCCCAGGGGCTAAGACGCTGCACTCCCAAGGCACGAGGCCAGGTTCAGCCCCTGGTCAGGGAACTAAATCCCACCAGCTGCAACTAAGAGCTGGTGCCACCAAATACATACATTAAATAAATATATATATATTTTAAAAAGGCACTCTAAACCTCAGCCACTATGGAGAACAGTGTGGAGGTTCCTTAAAAAACTAAACACAGAATTGTCATATGATCCAGCAAGTCCCTTCCTGGGCCTACACCTGAGAGAAAACCATCATTCCCAAAGACACACGCACCCAATACTCACTGCAGCACCACTCACTAGTGCAGTTGCCGGGACGCGAGGCAGCCCAAACGCCCATCCCCAGAAGGGTGGAGAAGAAGGTACGGTGTAGATGTACAGTGGGATACGCCTCAGGCATAAAAAGGAAAGAAACTGGGTCATTTGCAGAGATGTGGATGAACCTGGAGAGTGTCACACCCAGTGAAGTCAGTCAGAAAGAAAAAAAATTATCATATATTAACACATAACTGTGGAATCTAGAAATATACGGTACAGATGATCGTATTTGCAGAGCAAAAACAGAGACACAGATGAAGAGAAGAAATGTATGGATACCAAGACAGGAGGTGGGGCGTGGGAGGAATTGCGGGCTGGAGTTGACATATACACACTACTGATACTGTGGGTAATACAGGTGACTAATGAGAACAGACTGCAGAGCACAGGAAGCTCTGCTCAGTGCTCTGTGGCGATCTGAATGGGAGGCAAATCCAAAACAGAGGGCATGCGTGTAAATGTGCACGCACACATACGGCTGATTCACTGCTGCGGAGCAGCAACAAGCAGAGCCTTGCCAACAACTGCACGCCACTGGCACTCATTAAAAGAAACCCCAAAACTGCCAGGTGCGGCCGTGCCCACAAACCCGCGTGAGCGTGGAGGTGTGCAGACGAGTGTGGCTGACATGCTCGCTGTGTCAGGGCAGAGACCAGCAGATGCACAGGCGTCACGTTGCCTGAGCGTGCTCGGGACGCCTTGCACAACCCAGGTGGCGAGTGCTCATTGAACATTAACTGTGTGCCGGATCTGTGACAGCCCTTTAGGATAAGATACTCAAACACCCAGATGTGCACCGCAGGGTCATCAGCCTGCCCTACGCACCGAGAGCGCCTTGGTAAACACGGGGCTTCAGCCTGTTATCTCCAGAAGCGCTGGTTGATGTCTAACCGCTGTTTGCACACAGGGGTGCTGTTAGTTTTGCTCAGTGCAGCTAATGGCGTTGTGTTTGTACAAGAGACCGCTCCTGCTAACGGAGGGCGATGCTGACCCATCCGGGGGTAAAGGGCCCGGAGGTCTGAAATCTACTTGCAAATGGGTCAGTCTCTCCACCCACAAAGGAGGGATAAACAGACAGGTCGATGGACATCACAAGGGAAGCGGTTACTGAACCTGCAGTAGACGTGTTAGTCTTCAGGGCAGGGGTCTTTCCTTCTCTCTACAGTTAAAACTTTGGCATGGTTACAAGGGAAGGGATCATAAAAGAAAAATATAAGCATGCTTTAGAAGGATCACCTAAAATGTGCTTCTTCTGGGAACTAAATTCTCTCCTTCTTTATACAGAGGAGAAAAAAATGCATGTCACATGTATGTTTATATATCTTTTATGGGTAAGGTATATGTGTCTATATAGAAATATATGTGTATAAGGTATATATGTTTGGGTTTCCCTGCTGGCTCAGTTGGTAAAGAATTCACTTGCAGTGCAGGAAACCCAGCTTTGATCCCTGGGTGGGGAAGATCCCTGGAGAAGGAAATGGCAACCCACTCCAGTATTCGTGCCTGGAGAATTCCAGGCACAGAGGAGCCTAGTGGTCCACGAGGTCGCAAAGAGTGGGACACGACTGAGCTACTAAATTACCAAGATATGTATGTTTATACAGAGTTATCTCTTCCCTGGTGGCCCACTGCTTAAGACCCTGTGCTTCCAATGCAGAGGCCCCGGTCTCCAGTCCCCACGCCTCATGACACAGCCAAAAAAACAGAACAACAAAAAACCCCAAACACAGAATTAGAAATGGAAATACACATGTGTATATGTGTATAAGTAGAAGCAGTGACAGATCTTACTTTCTTGGGTTCCAAAATTACTGTGGACTGTGACTGAAGCCATGAAATTAAAAGATGTTTGCTCATTGGAAGGAAAGTTATGACAAACCTAGACAGTACATTGAAAAGCAGAGACATCATCACTTTGCTGACAAAGGTCCGTCTAGTCAAAGCTATGATTTTTCCAGTAGCCATGTATGGATGTGAGCATTGGATTTTAAAGAAGGCTGAGCACTGAAGAATTGATGCTTTCAAATTGTGGTGTTGGAGAAGACTCTTGAGAGTCCCTTGGACTGCAGGGAGATTCATCCTAAAGGAAATCAGTCCTGAATGTTCATTGGAAGGACTGATGTTGAAGCTGAAGCTCCAATACTTTGGCCATCTGATGCGAAGAACTGACTCATTTGAAAAGACCCTGATGCTGGGAAAGATTGAGGGCAGGAGGAGGAAGGGGCAATAGAGGATGAGATGGCTGGATGGCATCATTGACTCAATGGACGTGAGTTTGAGCAAGCTCTGGGAGATGCTGAAGGACAGGGAGGCCTAGTGTGCTGTAGTCCATGGGGTCACAAAGAGTCGGACACGACTGAGTGACTGGACAACAACATATATACATATGTGTGTATATACAGTGCTGCGGCCAGGAATCAACCTCATAAACTACATGGATCAGGAGCCTTCCCTAGGCTGCTGCGTGAGGTTCTGGCCCCTGGATGCTCTAAAAGCTCCCCCCGGCCATGATTCGCACTTTCAGTGCCGGCCCCCTCTGCTTGCCTGTTTGCGGCCCCGGCTGGTCCGGGCAGCCAAGGCCAGACCCCTGGGGGTGGCCACGGCCCCTCCTCTCCCCGCTCGCCCCCCGGGCGAATGGGGCAGCCTCATCCCTGTCTCCCCACCGCCCCACCCCTCTTCCGTCCGTCAGGCAGACAGTGACCTTTCTGACGGACACTTCGTCAATACTGTATGCACCAAGGTCGTGACACGTCTGCTTTGGTCTCCCCGCTAATCCGATTGGAAGGATTGATCCCTTGTTACTGCAACCCAAGTACACAAAGATGTGGACAGAGGGGACAGTCACACCATGCTGGTGAGATAATTGGAAACAAACCATAACATACAAGGGTGGCGTGTCAGGGACTGCCCTGGAGGTTAGCACTCTGTGCTGACCCCGAAGGGGGCCTGGGTTTGGGCCCTGCTTGGGGAACTCAGATCCTCCATGCCACTCAGCACGCCAAAATAATAACAGATAATTTTTTTAAAAAACAATGGCCTATCAGATGAGAACTTAGCACTGTAATGAGCAAGAGAAAAGACCCAATTTCCCTCCTGATAAACACGTACATTCTCACGTGTAAAATAGACAGCCAGTGGGAATTGGCCGTATGATGCAGGGAGCTCAGCTCGGTGCTCTGTGACGACCTGGAACGGTGGGACAGGGTGGGAGGTCAGAGGGAAGTTCAGGAGGGAGGGGACACATGTATGCCTGTGGCTGATTCATGTTGATGTGTGGCAGAGATCAACACAATATTCTAAAGCAATTATCCTCCAATTAAAAATCGTTGCTGTTCAGTCGCTGAGTCATGTCCAACTCTTTGCCACCCTGTGGACTGTAGTCTGCCAGGCTCCTCTGTCTGTGGAATTCTCCAGGCAAGAGTGCTGCAGTGGGTTGCCATGCCCTCCTCCAGGGCATCTTCCCAGGGATGGAACCTGAGCCCCTTACGACCCCTGCATTGGCAGGTGCTCCTTGCCACTAGTGCCACCTGGGAAGCCCCTGAGTTCCCTAAGCAGAGACCAAAGTCGTGCCCCTGAAGTGGAAGTGCAGAGTCTTAGCCAGTGGACCACCAAGGAAGTCCCTTAAATGCTGGAGAAGACTCTGGAGAGTCCCTTGGACAGTAAGGAGATGAAACCAGCCCATCCCAAAGGAAATCAGTCTTGAATATTCATTGGAAGGACTGATCCTGAAACAAGCTCCAATACTTTGGCCTGATTGGAAGAGTTGACTCCTTAGAAAAGACCCTGATGCTGGGAGAGATTGAAGGCAGGAGGAGAAGGGGGTGACAGAGGATGAGATGGTTGGACGGCATCACCCATTCAACGGACCTGAGTTTGAGCAAACTCCGGGAGTTGGTGATGGACAGGGAAGCCTGGTGTGCGGCAGTCCATGGGGATTGCAAAGAGTTGGATGCAACTTAGCGACTGAACAACAACAACATCTTGACTGCAATGGCTGTTGCGTGACTGAGCACCATGACGAAGACACCAAACTGTACACTAAAAAAGGACAAATTGCAGTATATATAACTCATACGCCAAAGACCTGAGGGTTTTTTAAAATTTCAGCCTCACAAATATTTGTTTCATGATGAGAAGATGGTTCTTAGTGAACAGAATGCTGGGGGTGTCATGGGGGTGGGGGACATAGAGATTCCCTCTGCAAACACTGATTAACCGCCTGCTGTATGCGAGGCTGGACCCTTGAACCCACAGACAGCTGCCTCCGGAGTGCTCACAAGTGTCGGTTCCGCAGCCTCGGTTTCCATGAATGGCTGGCATGCGAATATGCTGATCTCAGCAGATCTGAGCTCATAAAACAGATGGGGAGGGGACCCAAGCCTTCAGTGCTCATGGCATGGTTTTCTCCTACCTTAAAATAGGAGTAGGCCATGGGGGCGTTGGGAGCCACTGCTTCTTGTCTGAGTAAGAATTCCTTTCTCAACAGGAAGAGCTGTGTCCAGCTTCCACAGCAAAGGGAGTTACTGAGAGGACCTTGGGCAGAGCCCAGACCCTTGAAGGAGGCTACAGACCCAGAAGTGTGTCTTCAGGTGGAGTTTTCAGGATCTGGTGTGGCTCTTGGGTTGGTTCTTCCTCCCTGCTACCATCTCCTCCTCTCCCTTGGTTACACTTATCAGCTTGTTTCTCCACAGTTTCCAGCCCAGTGACCCCACAGCCCAGAAACCCTTTTGGAGTTGCAGATAAACTCCAAATCAGAAGAGGTCTGACATTTCCATCTAGAGACGTTCACAATGGGTATCATGAGAAATGAGAGACCAAGTCCACTGGTATGTCAGATCCAGTCACACACCCCCCCTACAATGTATTAATACCTTCAGCCATTCCATGCGCCCTAAATAACTCCCCAGTCCTCCCATCCTCTCTTAAAACTCTGCCATCACCCTGACCTCCCTCCACAGTGTGGTATTTTAGACCCCTGGTCTCAAACATGGTCAGCCAAGGCAGGAGGTGCAAGAGATGCGGGTTCGATCTCTGGGTCGGGAAGATCCCTTGGATAAGGAAATGGCAACTCACTCCTGTATTCTTGCCTGGAGAACCCAATGGACAGAGGAGCCTGGTGGGCTACAGTCCAACTCAAAAAGACTTGAACATGACTGAGCTACACACACACACACACACACACACACTGGAAGTTTCCTAAGTTTTACTTTGCATGTAACATTTTTATGTGAATACCATTTATAAATAAATTCATAAAGGTCCCTGAGAAGAATTAACTCTATCCTTTATTTCCAGCCGGCTCCCCTGGTATCTCTCTGTCCCCTTCTTTTCCTCCTGCCCCTCCTTCCCTGAAGCCAGAGTGATCTTTCAACCTTGTAGCTTTAACCAGGAGCTTTTCTGAGCTGGGTGGGTTTGGGCACTTGAACCTTCACAAAGTTCAAAATTGATCTTATCCTGTTCAACAAAGCTTATCCATCAGCAGATCCAGTCAAGGTTGTCTCTCAACGATCTCTCTGGTTACTGTCTAAATTGCTCTTGTAACCTTTCTGTTTTCCCTGATTACACTGTACACAGAAATTCAAATTTTAACCTGTCACGGGTAGACCAGCTGCTCCGAAACTAGATGGATGTAATGGGGTCAGTGAACAAAGGTTCTCAACAGATGTTTGTGCCAAGAAGAAGGACAAATGGCCAATTAGCTCATGAAAAGATGTTTGCTATCATTAGCCATCAAGGAAATTCAAATCAAAACCACAGTGAGATACTTGCTTCATACCTATTGGGGTGGCTATAATAAAAAAGACAGATTTAAGGAACTCCCTGCTGTTGCTACTGCTGCTGCTAAGTTGCTTCAGTCATGTCTGACTCTGTGCAACCCCATAGAAGGCAGCCCACCAGGCTCCCCCGTCCCTGGGATTCTCTAGGCAAGAACACTGGAGTGGGTTGCCATTTCCTTCTCCAATGCGTGAAAGTGACGATGCTCAGTCGTGTCCGACTCTTAATGATCCCATGGACTGCAGCCTACCAGGCTCCTCTGTCCATGGGATTTTCCAGGCAAGAGTACTGGAGTGGGTTGCCATTGCCTTCTCCGAAGGAACTCCCTAAGCCATGGTTTTTCCAGTAGTCATGTATGGATGTGAGAGTTGGACCATAAAGAAAGCTGAGTGCAGAAGAAGACTCTTGAGAGCCCCTTGGACTGCAAGGAGATCCAACCAGTCCATCCTAAAGGACATCAGTCCTGAGTATTCATTGGAAGGACTGATGCTGAAGCTGAAGCTCCAAGACTTTGGCCACCTGATGCAAAGAGCTGACTCACTTGAAAAGACCCTGATGCTGGGAAAGATTGGAGGAGCAGGAGGGGGCGACAGAGGATGAGATGGTTGGATGGCATCACCGACTCAATGGACATGGGTTTGGGTGGACTCCGGGAGTTGGTGATGGACAGGGAGGCTTGGCGTGCTGTGGTTCATGGGGTCGCAGAGAGTCGGACATGGCTGAGGGACCGCACTGACTGAGGGAGCTCCTTGGTGGTCCAGGGGTTAGGAATCCGCGCTCCCACGGCAGGGGCACAGGCTCTGCCCCTGGGGGAACTAAGGTCCTGCAAGCTGTGCTCTGTGGCGAGAAGAGACGGCTTTAAACAGGTATTGGTAAGGATGTAGAGAAACTGGAATCCTGGTAAAATGCTGCTGGGTGTGTAAAATAGTGCAGGCGTTTTGGACGACACAGGCAGCCCCTTGAAAGGTTATGGATGGGGTTACTATTTGATCCAGGTTTCCCACTGCTAGAGAAATGAAACCTAACTTTTTACAAAAACTTGTACTTAAATGTTCATAGCAGCATTGTCCATAATAGTCAAAAAGTGAAAAACCTGAAAGGCCCATCTACTTATGAGCAGATAAATAAAGCATGGTCTATCCACACAGTGAAATATATTTATCCATAAAGAGAAACTAAGTGCTGAGACATTAGAATAGGGGCTTCCCTGGTGGCTCAGTGGAGAAGAATCCACCTGCAATGTGGGAGACACAGGTTTGAACCTTGGGTCAGAAAGATCCCCTGGAGAAAGAAATGGCAACCCACTGCAGTATTCTTGCCTTGAAAATTCCATGTTACATGTGATAACATGTTACAACATAGATGAACTTGAAAAATTAAGGTAAGTAAAAGAAGCTGACCACCAAAGGCTGTATGTGATTCGGGACAGGACATGTAGAGAGACAGAAGGTAGGTCAGGTGCTGCCTCGGGCCCAGGGGAGCTGAAAGAAAGGGACAGTGACCACCAAGGAGCCCAGGATTTCTTTCTGGAGAGAACGTCCTAAAATTCACTGTGACGGGACTTCCCTGGTCGTGCAGTGCAGGAGGCCCGGGTTTGATCCCTGGTTGGGTAACTAGATCCCAGTGCAGCAACTAAAGTTCCCACGTGCCCCAGCTAAGCCCCTGCACAGCCAGGTAAACAAATTAAAAGTAATCAAATACAGTAACACTCATTGTGGTGGGGACTATATGACTCTGTGAATACTCTGGAGGAACTGGAGAGTCTGTGAAGGACATCTCAGTAAAGCCGTTATGGAAACAAACAAAGGTGAATTCCCACGTGTCCAGCTTTGCTCTGAACGCACGACAGCGTTCCCTTCAGCTGGGCATAGGCTGGCATTAGGCACCACAAGGCGAGATATCCACACGCAAGTGTTGTCTGCACACTGGGACCCCCAAGAGACCCTCGAGGTGGGAAGTGGACCCGAGAGGGCAGGACAGTCAGCCCCAGAAAATGAAGAGGGTGGGGGGAAGGGAATCAGTGCAGGGTGAAAATTAGGGACGCACCCCACAACACGGATGGCTGGCACTTCGTCTTTTTATGGTCTGGAAAGAGGTTTCCAGAACACTGGCTGGGTTGTGCTCTTTCTGAGAAAGTCGGTCCCTCCCCGGGTTGGATGGCAATGTATATATTGCTCGGATTCCAGTCCGGCATCCAGCTCATTAATCAGGGGAAAAATTCCGTGGTGGGTCGTTGAACTGGGGTTTTATCTGGCAACGGGGCCTGATGTTGACATTCAGACGACTTCTGGTGGACTGAGAGTCTCCAGTCAGAACGGCTTCTGCCATCTGAACCTCTTCGATTTGTTTCAGTTGGGCCCAGATCCTTCCTGTGGCTACAGATGCTGTCTTTTTTAAAAAAATTATTTTATTTATTTTAATTGGAGGCTAATTACTTTACAATATTGTGGCGGGTTTTGCCACACGTCAACATGCATCGGCTGTGGGTACACATCCGCCCCCTCCCTCCCCACCCCATCCCTCTGACATGTCCCAGAGCACCCGCTGTGAGTGCCCTGCTTCACGCATCGAACTTGCGCTGGTCATCTATTTCACATTCGGTAATATACACGTTTCAGTGCCATTCTCTCAAAACATCCCACCCTCGCCTTCTCCCACAGAGTCCAAAAGTCTGCCGTGTGCATCCGCACCTCCTTTGCTGTCTCGCATATGGGCTGATGCGGTCTTGAGGGCCCTAGAGCGATGCTGCCCGATCGCGATGGGCGCCACCCTGAACCTGAGTGTTCTCCTGGCCGAGGCGGCGCACCACCTTTGTTTTCTATTACCTGTCTTAAAAGAGGTGGGGTCACTCAGTCATCAAAGGGAACGAACACTGCCGTCTGAAGAGACACGGACGGACCAAGCAGCTGTCATACCGGGTGCAGTAGGGCAGACCGAGGAAAAACAAACACCATATGATATCGCTTATATGTGCAATCGAGAAAAGTGGTACAGACGAACTCATCTGTAGAGCAGAAGTCAGAGTCCCAGACGCAGAGAACAACGCACAGACACCAGGGTGGGCAAGCGGGCGTGGGATGAGCTGGGAGACTGGACTGACACGTGTCCACTATTGACGCTGCGTATAAAACAGGTAACTAATGAGAACCGACTGTAGAGCTCAGGGACCTCTGCTCAGTGCTCTGTGGTGACCCAAACAGGAAGCAAGTCCAAAAAAGGGACATCTGTACACGTGTGGCTGATTTCACTTTGCTGCACAGCAGAGACGAACACAACATTGTAAAGCAACGAGAGTTCAATAAAAATTAATTTTTAAAAAAGGATTAACAACTTAGCTCAACTTCTGGCACAGCCTTCAGAAATATAAATGAGGTCTCAGTTGATATAAAACATTGTCTAAATCTGCCTTTCTAATTCATATTTGACAGCTTTAGCAAGATCCTCTATCTGTGGAGCATAGCATGCTGAGGACTTTTATCACAAGCCAGACTTTATTACTTTGGGTATTGGAAGGACTGATGCAGAAGCTGAAGCTCCAATACTTTGGCCACCTGAGCTAAAGAGACGAGTCACTGGAAAAGACCCTAATGCTGGGAAAGATTTGAGGGCAAGAGGAGGGGATGACAGAGGATGAGATGGTTGGATGGCATCACTGACTCAATGGACATGAGTTTGAGTAAACTCTGGGAGATGGTGAAGGACAGGGAAGCCTGGTGCGCTGCAGTCCATGGGGTCGCAAAGACTCAGAGACAAGTTAGTGACTGAAAAGCAACACTAAACTAAAGTCAGACCTGTTTCTCCCAATCCACATAAATAAAACCTAATTCACCTAAAATTAAAAAAAAATGAGGTGGGATTGATTTTACTAATACATTGCGTGTAGCCCATTATATCAGAAATTCTACTGTTTCAAGACATTATTGATGGTAAAAGTTGTTGATGAGATATTTTACATCCTTTCATTCATACCAAGTGGAGAAGGCAATGGCAACCCACTCTGGGATTCTTGTCTGGAGAATTCCATGGACAGAGGAGCCTGGTGTGCTGCAGTCTATGGGGTGGTACTGAGTCAGACACGACTGAACACGCACATTCACACCAAGTGGAACCCACCATGTGGCACATCTTAATCCAGCCCAGCCATGTCTGAAATGCTTAGCAGCCACAGGTGCCCAGTGGCTGGTCTCCTGAGCAGTCTGGCCCAAGAGTGCTGTCTGAGCAGGGAAAGCAGTGTTTGGAGTGGAAGACAGGACTCCTGGCTTTTGATTCATAGTCATGGGAAGAAAACTGAAGAGAATATTTTTGAAGCCACAGGATGAAGGAGGGTTTACTAAACATGGCAAAAAGTCAGTGAGCACAAAATAAATAACAAACCTGTAAAGCTGACGCCACAAGAATTGAAAAACGTACGTACGGGGGGAACTTCCACGGGACCTAAGACAGGAAATGGCCAACCCAGGGCAAGTATGTAGAAACAGAGGCAATAGTAGAGGGCTTTATTTCACCCGTACGTGAAGAGCCAAGTCAGAGAGAAAGCTCAACACTGAAAGTAGAAAAGTGGGCAAAGGATGTGAATCGACTGTTTACAGGAGGATGTTCACATGTGCGATAAACACAACACAGACCCGGCATCATAGTTCTGATATCAAAACAGACGCCCGGCACAGAAGGGCTCGGGGAAGGCGACGTGTCCAGTGCCAACGTGGAGGGAAAAAGCCAGGAAGGTTCCAAGGAAATGGACATTCTCAAATGCTGGTGGTCGAGCATGTATTTGGTCATAGGTACCACAGCCTAAAACGTGTGTGTGCCTTGTATTTACAGCAGCTAGGACATGGAAGCAACCTAGATGTCCAATGACAGGTGAGTGGGTAAAGAAGCTGCGGTACATACACACAATGGAATATCACTCGGCCATAAAAAGGAATGCTTCTGACTCAGTTCTGACAAGGTGGGTGAGCCTAGAGCCTGTTATACAGAGTGAAGTAAGTCAGAAAGAGATTGAAAGACAAATATCACATATTAGCGCTATATATGGAGTCCAGAAAGATGGGACCGATGAACCTATCTGCAGGGCAGCAGTGGAGGTACAGACATAGAGAGCAGACTGTGGACACAGCAGCTGGGGAAGGAGCTGGTGGGATGCATTGAGAGTAGTACCAAAACATCGACACTACCATGTGTAAAGTTAGACAGCCAGTGGAAATCTGCTGTGTGACACAGGAAGCTCAAACCCTGTGCTCTGGGATGACCCAGAGGGGCGGGATGGGGTGGGAGGCGGCAGGGAGGTTCAGAGGGCTATGGCTGATTCATGTTGACGTATGGCAGAGACCAACAAAATACTGCAAAGCAATTATCCTTCAATTAAACATGCATTTATAAATACATAAGTGTGTGTGTGCTTTGATCTAGCAAGTCCATTTCTGGGAATCTAAAGTCTATGAACATTCACAATATTCAGAAATCTACAGAGCAGTTATCAGCTCTTTGGGACGGCAAGAAGTTGGCGACAAGTGTATACAACGCATGCACGTGATCACTGCGTGAAATGAACTCTTTCCGCCTAAAAGATCTTGTCTCTTGAGGAACATCAGATGTCATAATACGTTCAATGAAAAGGCAGGATAAATGTATGAGTAGACGCTTCAATGCCAATTTTGAGGGGAAAAAAAATCCATCCATTCATGTACTCACCCATATCGGACGCAAACCAAGGCTCTGTGACACTTTGCACCGGACGCTGGGGACGTTTCGAAGGACGAACACAAGGCAGGTCCTTGCATGTGGAGCTGCCAAGGAGAAAACGAAGAGAACAGCCTCAGAGTGAAATCCAGCACCATCTAAACACAACGTTTCCCTCTGAGCCTGTCTGAGCTGGGGAAATTCTCCGCACGTGGATAACGCAGCCACAGAATGTCGCCTGCAACCTCCGTTCATTCAGTACATCCCTGCACTGGGCAGGGTGCGAGATATTCAGAGCGACCGTGATACCAAGGGCAAAAAAGTTTAAAATCAGGATGGGGAGCAGCCCCAGTGCCCACCACAAGGAGAAGGAATAAATGAATGATGATGTCATCACACGGCGATTACCACACACAGCCAATGCCACTCTAGACGACAGGGACAAGGCTCAAGAGTAGGATGCCAACCAAAGGCAGCAAGCTGTGGGCTGAGGAGAGGTCACAGATGTCACCCCCAGGACCCCACGGGCGTAATGCCCACAGGCGGTCACTGTTGTGTCCCGGCTTGGTTTAATTTTCTTCACTGCTCTACCATCATCTGGGGCTTTCCAGGGGCCGCAGTGATAAAGAACCCGCTTGCCAATGCAGCAGATGTAAGAGACAGGGTTCGATCCCTGGGCTGGGAAGATCCCCTGGAGGGGGAAATGGCAATCCACCCCAGTGTTCTTGCCTGGAGTATCCCACGGACAGAGCAGCCTGGGGGGCTACAGTCACTGGGGTCGCAGAGAGTCGGACATGCCTGAAGGGACTGAGCAGGCACCATCATCTGAGCGTGCCACCCTTGCTTCCCGCTTCCCGTTTCTCTGTCACCCGCGAATGAGCTGTGATGACCGGGAGAACTAACGAGCCGTTCCCGAGACTCCAGTACTTGTTTTCCCCGGAAGGAGAGTTCTCTGTGACATGCAGACAGAAAGCACAGGCCTATGGTGGGGCATGGGCTGGGTGGCTTCTTCTTCAAAAACGTGTACATGATGCCCCACATGTGCCCGGATGTTGCTTTAAACCTGCAGGTATTCGTTTTTACGGGGCTTGGAAAACCTGTCTCGGAAGCTTCTTCCTCAGTCCCCCCACCCCGACCTTGGAGCTGTTCCCACAACAACAGCCTGAGCCTGAGTCTCTCACCTGCTGCAGGCAGACCGTGAAACACCCCAGGGGGGAGAGCTGAGGCCTTCTGGGATGGGCTGCAGCCCACGGAACCCCAACTGGAGTGCGTGCCGCCGTCCCACGTTCGTAATCGACTTCACAGGAAACCAGGTCTCCGCATCCCCGTTTCCAGCTTCTCGATGGCTGGAGGCGCCATCCACGCGGAGACTATGGTGACCTGGGGAATCTGACATCGCTGAGGTTAAGGTGGGAAGTGAACGGTGGGGATGAGACACGTGGCTGAACCGTGCGTGAATGCCCTGGAGTTTCCACGCCATTAAATCTGGGTGGGGCCTGCGAACCTGCATGTCTAACCTGCTCCCGCGGGACGCTTCAAATGGGCCACAGCTGATGTTTTCAGAGTGACTGGCCTTAACTCGGTGGCTCAGCGGTACAGATTCTGCCTGCAATACAGGAGACCTGGGTTCAATCCTTGGGTCAGGAAAATCCTGGAGAACGGAATGGCAACCCACTCTAGTATTCTCGCCTGAAGAACTCCATGGACAGAGGAATCTGTTGAGCTACAGCCCATGGGGTCACAAAAGATTTGGAGAGAAAGTAACTGCTCCCTGGAGGAAGAAATAACAACCCACTCCAGTGTTCTTGCTTAGGAAATCCCATGGACAGAGAAGCCTGGCGGGCTACTGTCCACGGGGTCGCCAAGAGTCGGACACAACTGAGCGACTGAGCGACCCCGCCTAGCTCACCTCTATGGGCCTCACTGCTTGCTGTGGTCCACAGACTGGCAGCACGGGCATCCCCTGGGGGGCTTTGTAGAAACGCAGGATCTCAGGCCCCCACCCCAGACCTTCAGTTATGGATGGAGTTGCATCCTCCAAAATTCATGTGTTGAAGGAGGTGATTACTAATAAGTTTTTTTTTTCATTTACAAAATTTTAATGAATGTTTATTTTATTCCCCCTCTCTCTCCTCTCCCCACACCGTGTCATCCTCTCCCCAGTTCTGCTCAGTCCCCACGTCTCCACCCGAGCCCAGACCTCGCTCATTCCACACCATACGTGTGACTGGACAGAATTCCACCTCTACAGGTGTCAAAACCCACGTCTTTGTGGACAACAAAATGAGTCTTCTCTCTAGACTGTGTCTCCACTTATGCCATGGAGGACTCTTTTATTTTTTTCCTTCCAGTTTCACTGAGATATCTCTGACATCCAGCATGTAGGTGTAAGGCATACAGAGTCACGGTTTGACTCACAAACACCATGAAGTGATTATCACAGAATTTCCATCGTCTTATTAGCTGCAGGATAGAAAAAAAGAAAAAAGAACACGTTTTTTTTTCTTGTTATGAGAACATTTAGGATTTACGTTTCTTTTTTAAAGTGAATTCTATCTATTTATCTGTTTGGCCATGCCGCCTGGCCTGTGGGGTCTTCCTTCCCCAACCAGGGATTGAACCCATATCCTTGGCAGTGAAGGCACAGAATCGCAGCCACAGGATCACCAGGGAGTTCCCAGGATTCACTCCTCTTAACGTTCACACGGAACACACAGCAGTGTTAGCAATACCGATCACACTGTACATTACACCCCTAGTACTCACTGATCTTACAATCGCAAGTCTGTTTGTACTTTTTGATCCCCTTCATCCAGTCGTCCCTCTCCACTCCCCACCTCAGTTCAGGTCAGTTCAGTCGCTCAGTCGTGTCTGACTCTTTGTGACCCCATGGACTGCAGCACGCCAGGCCTCCCTGTCCATCACCAACTCCCGGAGTTCACCCAAACCCATGTCCATTGAGTCAGTGATGCCATCCAGCCATCTCATCCTCTGTCATCCCCTTTTCCTCCTGCCCTCAATCTTTCCCGGCATCAGGGTCTTTTCCAATGAGTCAGCTCTTCGCATCAGGTGGCCAAAGTATTGGAGCTTCAGCTTCAGCATCAGTCCTTCCAATGAATATTCAGGACTGATCTCCTTTAGGAGGGACTGGTTGGATCTCCTTGCTGTCCAAGGGACTCTCAAGAGGCTTCTCCAACACCACAGTTCAAAAGCATCAATTCTTTGGCACTTAGCTTTTTTTATGGTCCAACTCTCACATCCATATATGACCACTGGAAAAACCATAGCTTTGACTAGACGGACCTTTGTTGGTAAAGTAATATCTCTGCTTTTGAATATGCTGTCTAGGTTGGTCATAGCTTTTCTTCCCAGGAGCAAGCATCTTTCAATTTCATGGCTGCAGTCACCATCACTGACTCAATGGACATGAAATTTGACTGAACAGGAAAGAGTGAAAGACAGGGGAGCCTGGCAAGGTGCAGTCATGGAGTCCCAAAGAGCCGGACATGACTTAGCGACTGAACCAATAAATGTCAATTTTTCTGTAAAACTCCATGTGGAGATGTGCATAGAGAAAAATATTGGAAAAAACTGCAGCTAGATATAACCGATGTTTTTCACTGGACGGTCTGATTACGGAGGAAAATGTGGTCACTGACATCCAGAGCCCTGAATATATTCATTCTCTGTGATCAATTTTTGGAGACACACACACATACACACACACACACACATACATAGATAGAACTATTTAACGCCCCTTTCCCACCCGGAGACATAACAGGTCCCTGAGGAAAGCAGGACTGTATCTCAGCTTAGTTCACTTCGGTGGATTCCCTTTGCTCTGGAAGCAATGCCAGCGGTTGGTGGGCGCTCCTCCAGAAATTCTACCCAGGCGGGGCTGGAGAGGACGGCGGGGCTTCCCGCGGCTAAGATTCATTTGCATGATGTTTTGACTCTCACTGGCTGCCTTTAGAAACAATGCAGATGCTTCCTTTGAATATATGTGCATACGCTGATGCGTGTGTGAACACAAAGGAACAGAAGTGAAATTCTTCTCGCTGACCCAGCCACGATGGCCGCTCATTGTGTAACTCGGTTTAACCAAGCATATCCAGAACCAGATGGCTTTTGTGTATAAAAACCTGCCCTGTGTGCGCACTAGCCGTTTGGTTGCCACCAGGACCCAAGCAGGCCCCCATTCCATCAGGAAGAAAAAGAGGAGGCGGGGATTTCGCCCCAGAAAGCTAAGAGGACAGCTGAGGAAGAAGAATGTGAAAGAGTGGGGTCTGGAAGGGAGACGGCTGGCGTGAAATATGTTCATGATTTGAAAACTCATGTCTTCGGAACAGAGGTCAACGTTGAGTCATTTCCAAGAAGTTCAATTGCTTCCTGTGAGGGAGGCAGAGTATGTGTTGTTTGGCTGAGCTGATGAGCCACGGTGCATCTCTGAACTAAAATATAACGATGATTGGGCCAGGAAGCGACATCCAAGCTCCTTCCTTTCCAGGACTACCAGTTACCAATTAGACATTTGTCTCCTGACTAAGGGGCTTCCCTGGTGGCTCAGATGGTAAAGAAACCGCCTGCCAATGCAGGAGACACGGGTTTGATCCCTGGGTGGGGAAGACCCCCTGGAGAAGGGAAAGGCAATCCCCTCCAGTATTCCTGCCTGGGGAATCCAATGGACAGAGGAGCCTGGCGGGCTACAGTCCACGGGGTCGCAGAGAGTCGGACACGAATGAGTGACTAAACAACAACTCCCAACTGAGTGCAGACGTGGCCAATGCCTTCTGTAACACTGAGATCTGGGAGCCTTCGTAAGGACTAGAGTTTCTGGATGTAGGAAGGAGGAACAGGGACTGAACAGGGGGAGGGCTCTTTTCTGAGCCCAACTCAATACAGTGCAGGAGAGGGACTTCCCTGTGGCCCAGTGGTCAAGGCTCTGCACTTTGACTGCAGGAGCGTGGGTCCCATCCCTGACTGGGGAAGGTGCGGCCAAACACACACACACGGAGACCTCAGGAGAATATGTTTCTGATTGCGGGGTTGGGGGAGAAATGCTTTGTTGAAGACAATCCAGGGCTTCCCTGGAGCTGTAGTGGCTAAGAATCTGCCTGCTAATGCAGGGGACACAGGTTCAACCCCTGAGCCAGGAAGACGTCCATCCCGGCAGCTGCTGAGCCTATGAGCCTGCGCTCTGCAACAGGAGAGGCCACTGCTGGGAGGGGCCCAGGCACACCACAGCCAGGAGCAGAGCCCATGCTCTGTGCCTGGAGAGAGCCCAGGCGCAGCAACAGACACCCAGCACAGGCAAAAAGGAATGGGAAGTGAGAGAGAAAGTCGCTCAGTTGTTTCCGACTCTTTGCGACCCCATGGACCACACAGTCCATGGGATTCTCCAGGCCAGAATGCTGGAGTGGGTAGCTGCTCCCTTCTCCAGGGGATCTTCCCAACCCAGGGATTGAACCCAGGTCTCCAGCACTGCAGGCAGATTCTTTACCAGCTGAGCCACAAGGGAAGCCCAAGAATACTGGAGCAGGTAGTCTATCCCTTCAAAAATGAATAAATAAATCTGAAAAAAGCACAAGCTGGAATCAAGATTGCTGGGAGAAATATCAATAACCTCAGATATGTAGATGACACCATCCTTATGGCAGAAAGCAAAGAGGAACTAAAGAGCCTCTTGATGAAAGTGAAAGAGGAGAGTGAAAAAGTTGGCTTAAAGCTCAACATTCAGAAAACTAAGATCATGGCATCCAGTCCCATCACTTCATGGCAAAGAGATGGGGAAACACTGGAAACAGTGGCTGACTTTATTTTTCTGGGCTTCAAAATCACTGCAGATGGTGATTGCAGCCATGAAATTAAAAGATGCTTACTCCTTGGAAGGAAGGTTTATGGCCAACCTCGACAGCATATTCAAAAGCAGAGACATTACTTTGCCAACAAAGGTCCATCTAGTCAAGGCTATGGTTTTTCCAGTGGTCATGTATGGATGTGAGAGTTGGACTATAAAGAAAGCTGAGCACCGAGGAATTGATGCTTCTGAACTGTGGTGTTGGAGAAGACTCTTGAGAGTCCCCTGGACAGCAAGGAGATCCAACCAGTCCATCCTAAAGGAGATCAGTCCGGACTGATGCTGAAGCTGAAACTCCAATACTTTGGCCACCTGATGCGAAGAGCTGACTCATTGGAAAAGACCCTGATGCTGGGAGGGATTGGGGGCAGGAGGAAAAGGGGACGACAGAGGATGAGATGGCTGGATGGCATCACTGACTCAATGGACATGAATTTTAGTAAACTCCGGGAGTTGGTGATGGACAGGGAGGCCTGGCGTGCTGCAGTCCATGGGGTTGCAAAGAGTCACACATGACTGAGCGACTGAACTGAACTGAACTGAAAAAAAAACCCCAGGCAATCCAAACATCAATAAACAGAAAGAGAGTGCTTCACCTGATCCCATCCATGAATACTAAGGCAAGAACATGAGAATCCCCGTCACAAGTAAGCTTTAAGGACTGATGAAGTGAGCGCTCACACTTTCAGGAAGGCGAGACAAGAGAGATGCAGACGGAGAGCCTGTCCTCTGCCCTCTGGCCTCCTCCCTCCCCAGTGGCGCGCTGTGCCTTGGCACTTTGTGCTGACCTCCTCTTCCCAGAGGCAGAAATAGTTGCTCCACCATCAAGATCAACCTTCTTCCTTCTGGAGCCAGCCGTGCGGCTCCTCAGAAGATAACATTCCTTCCTTAGTCCTGGAAGGGGTCAAGATGAGCCACTGCTTGCCGTGTACGTGCAGACATCTTTGGGGAATGTTATTGTTCAGTCGCTCATTGCAAGGGATCATCCTAAAGGAGATCAACCCTGAAGATTTGCTGGAAGGACTGGTGCTGAAACCGAATCTCCAATACTTTGGCCACCTGATATGAAGAGCCGACTCACTGGAAAAGACCCTGATGTTGGGAAACGTTGAAGGCAAAAGGAGAAGGGGGCAACAGAGGATGAGATGGTTGGACAGCATGATTAAATAGAGGAGATAGTGAGGACAGGGGAAGCCTGCTGTGCTGATATTCCTGGGGTTGCAAAGAGTGAGACATGACTTAGCAATGGAACGCCAACAGCATGCTGTATATGAAATCGCTAAGAGAGTAAATACTGAGAGTTCTCATCACAAGGAAAAAATATATATTTTTCCACTGCTTCAATTTTGCATCTGTATTGGATGATGGATGCTCACTAAACTTATTATGATCATCATTTAATAATGCATTAGTCAAATCACTATGCTCTACCCATACGTGTTACATCTCAGTAAAGCTGGAAGATATAAAAAGTGGGGGAAAAAGGAGACTTAAGACACCAAAACCCAAATGAAACATCATTGCTCTGACAGAGATGAACAAGGACACTCAGCGCTGGCAGGAGTAGGGAGGGTAAATGGACCCTTTTAGACCAGGCCAGTGGGAACGGGTACAGGTACAGGCGGGTGCTGCCTTACAGGAGCATTTCAGCAACAAGTCTCAAAGCATCAGGTGTCCAGGGGAGCCCTTGGGCTCAGCACCCCTGCTTCTGGGAACCTGGTCAACCTGAAAATCGGGAAGGTCTGCCTGTCTACAAGGCGGCCACGCTGACACTGTAAGGGACAGTGAGGCTGCAGAAGCGGGTGCGTGGAACGAACCCATGAGTTGTCGACTGCCATGACGGTATAGCGTCTTACAGTCAGGAGCAGGAGCCTCCTTTTTTAAACATATAAATGGCGTTTTAATGCCGGGGTTGGAAAATTGTAATTAACTCCTACTTTAATTCACTACTGAAAACTGTTATCTCTAAACTCTTCAACTAAGATATTTAATTACCTACTGAAGCAATAAATTGCTTGAGAAAGAAAGCAGGATAGAACACAGTACACAATTCCAGTTCTGACCAATCATCTTTTGTTCATTCATTCACTTGCATATACTCTTGAAGGGCTCTGTGCAATAGAAATACAACAGCCACAAATTCAAGCCACATATGAAACTCTACGTCTTCTAGAGTCTTCTAGTCTTCTACGACTGCTTTCATACAAAAAAAAAAAAGATATGTGAAATTAAGAATACAAAATATTGAACAAGGAATTAAAAATCTTTTGCACTAACTTTTTGAAATCTATTGAGTGTTTTGCAATGAGAGTCCATCTCAAATTGAACCAAATTCTCTTTTTTAAAAATTTTTACTTGAATTGATTTACAATGTTGTCTTAGTTTCAGGTGTATACCAAAGTGAATCAGTTACGTGTAAACATATATCCATTCTTTTTTAGATTCTTCTCCTACTTAGGTCATTACGGAGTACTGAGTGCCTTCCCTGTGTTCCACAGCAGGTCCTTATCAGCTACCTATTTTATATATAGCAGTGTGTACATGTCAGTCCCAAAGTCCCGATTTATCCTCCCCCACACTTGTCCCCTGGTAGCTGTAAGTTTGTTTTCTACGCCTGTGACTCTATTTCTGTTTTGTAAATAAATTCACCTGTACCATATTATTTTACAGTCCACATATAATGAATCTCATATATTTGAGACCAGATATATTTCAAGCTCTCCATGAGCTGAGGGTGGCCAGTGGTTATCATGTTTGATGCCCCACACCTTGGGTGTGTTGAGATAACTTTGAAGCCACCTGTGTTCACCTTTGGAGGCTGAAAAATTCCAGATTCTGCAGGTCTTTCTCCATCTCCACAGCCCTGCGCCTCTGCCACGGGCCTGGCTCCAGTTTCCATGGCAACAGCTGCAGCGAGAAAGCTCTGGAGGGATGAACAGAGCAAAGCAGCTAAACCAATGCAGCCCGGCCAGGGGACGGGTCCAGCGGGCACCCCCTGCCCCCCAGGCATAGCCTCTGTGCCTGGGACACAGCATGAAAGAACAACAGCAGCATCAGGGAGGGTCTCTGCAGAAGGTGACAAAAGTTTCTCCAGGGTCTCAGCACACAACCCCCTGGCGACCCCTGCAAGCTCCAGGGGTAGCCAACACCGTCTGCTTCACCGTTCACACATTCTTGCGTTCATCCATGTGGGAAATCGGGCTGGGCCCTTCCTGTTTGCCACACCTAGGGCTAGGAGTCTCGGCCACGGGAGACACCACCTCATTCAGACAGTGCTGTGTCATTCACTCTTACACAAGTTCTCACTTGCCGGAGACCAGGGATTCTCTGAAAGCAGCGGGAGAGGCCTTGGGTCACTGGGAATTCGTATTCTAGTCCAGGGGGTGGGCTGCGAGCACGCATGTGACATGACGGTGGGGTGAGGAGTCCTAAGATGTGGACGAGCTCAGGGTCCTTGCACAGACGGTGAAACACGGGGGCACGGCTTAGACAAGGAGGTCTGGAGGCCCTCTCCAGGGGCACAGAGCTGGGGCAGATAAGGGGAGGAGCCTCCCCGCAGAGGGCATAGCACTCAGTGCTGCCGAGGCCCCGAGGCAGGAGTGGGCATCGAGGGGAGCCGGCAGGAGCAGAGTGAGCTGAGGCTGGCAGGGCCTGAACTCAGGGCACCTGCTCTGGCATCTATGAACTAAGTGGGAAATCACTGAGCGGCCGCGCTTGCTCTCTGGTTTCTGTGGTCCTTAGCTGGGGCCGACTCTCTGCAACCCCATGGACTGTAGCCCTTCAGGGTCCTCTGTCCATGGCAAGAACACTGGAGCGGGTTGCCATTTCTTCCTCCAGGGGATCTTCCCGACCCAAGGATCAACCCATATCTCCTGTGCCTCCTGCATTGCAGGTGGATTCTTTACCACTGAGCCACCTGGGAAGCTCTGAGTGTCCATAGAATTCATCTTTTTTAAAATTTGCTCTCTGATTTCATCGTTGACTCGTTGGTTACTTTTTGTGGAATGCTGTTTAGCTGCCATGTAACCATTTTTAAAAATTTTTTAATTGGAGGATTGTGTTGGTTTCTGCCATCCGGCAATGCGCATCAGTCATCGTTACACTTATGTCCCCACCCTCTTGAGTTCCCCTCCCCTCCCCATCCACCCCTCTGGGTCATCACAGAGCAGCGGGCTGAGCTCCCTGTGTGGTACAGCAGCTCCCCGCTAGCTGTCTGTCTCACACAGCAGTGTGTATATGCCAATGCTACTTTCTCAGACTTTCTTCTCATTTCTTTTTCTGTCGTTAATTTGCTTCATGGCATTGTGGCCACAAAAGATGCTTGAGATGTAACTTCTACCCTCTTAAATTTGTTGAGGCTTGTTTCACGCCCTAGTAGGTAGCCAGTCCTGGACACTGGCCCGTGTGTACTTGAAAACAATGTATATTGCTTTGTTTTGGGATTTCTTTTGGCCGTATGGTTCATATTAATTCTGCACCCACTATACGCTGGCTGTGGGTTGGTGACTCACGTGTTACACCTTTCTTCTCGAGCACCTCGCCTGTTAGGGTGATGTGGAGGCTTAACTGACGTAATTTAGACACGCAAAATGATCAGCACATGGTAAACCCTCTGAAGCACCAGTACTTCGGCCACCTGATACGAAGAGCTGACTCGCTGGAAAAGACCCTGATGCTGGGAAAGACTGAGGGCAGGAGGAGAAGGGGGGCAGGGGATAAGATGATCGCATGGCATCACTGACTCAGTGGACATGAGTTTGAGCAAACTCTGGGAGACAGTGAAGGACAGGGGAGCCTGGTGTGCTACAGTCCACTGGGTCGCAAAGAGTCAGACATGACTGAGTGACTGAATCAGAGAAAAAACCCTCATAACTGCCAGTCTCTCCTGCCTGCCTTTTCGGGAAGACAGGCGGAATCTATCTGCTTTCCCATACGTGAAGAGTGATAAAACCTACATTTGGAAATGTGGCAGCAGGGAGGTTCCGTAGCCGCACAAGCGACCATCAGACTGTCCTGGGCTGGGCACAGCCGCCAGCAGCATCAGCCACCGCCAGCCCTGAGAATCAGCCACCCAGACGGGGCCCCTCCAGCAGGGTGCCGTCCGCCAGCGCGGAGCCACTTTAGCAGAGCAGGAGACCCCTGCCCAGCCAAGGGCAAAGAGAGGAATCCGAATATATTAAATGTGTGTCTATATATTTTTTTAAAGTATAACAAAATTAGGAGATAGGGAATAGCATACTCACATTACTATATATATTAATTTATATATATATATATATATATAAAAGGAGGTCTTCTTCAGTGGTCCAGTGGCCGAGAATCTGCCTTCCAATGTAGGGGGCACGGGTTCCATCTTTGGTGGGTAACTAAGTCCCCACAGGCCACAGGGCAGCCAAGCCCATGTGCCATGGCTACTGAGCCCGCAGGTCACACCTAGAGACACCCACATGTGCAACAGAGAGCCTGCATGCTACAAGGAAGACCGCATGCAGCCAAAAGTTAAAACAAATAAAAGTATGTAAACAACAAGGGCCTACTGCATAGCACAGAGAACTCTACGGAACATCTTATAACCTACAATGGAAAAAACCAGGAAATATATATGTGTGTGCGTGTGCGTGTGTGTGTGTGTGTGTGCGCTCAGTTGGGGCCGACTCTTTGAGACCCCATGGACTGTAGCCCGCCAGGCTCCTCTGTCCATGGGATTCTCCAGGCCAGAATACTGGGGTGGGTTGCCTTCTCCAGGGGCTCTTCCCCATCCAGGGGTGGAACCCGAGTCTCCTGTGTCTCCTGCATTGATAAGTGGATTCTTTGCCACTGGAACCATATGCCACTCCCCCGACTGCCAATTCAGTTGTTGAGGTATTCACCTGCAGGACCTCAAAATGTGACCCTATTTGGAGAGAGGGTGTTTGCAGAGGTGATCCAGTTAAAATGAGGCCATAGGGTGGACTCCAGTCCAGTATGACTGAAGTCCTTATAAGAAGAGATTTGGGGGCAGATGGGGACGGCAGAGGGCTTCCCAGGTGGCACCAGTGGTAAAGGACTTGCCCGCCAACGTAGCCATAGGAGACACGGGTGTCATCCCTGGGCTGGGAAGAGCCCCTGGAGAAGGAAACGGCAACCCACTCCAGTGTTCTTGCCTGAGAAATCCCATGGACAGAGGAGCCTGGTGGGCTACAGTCCATGGGGTCACAAAGAGTCTTGAGGTGACTTAGCACTTACACAGAATCCCTGCCCCACTGAGGGCAAAAGCCCCAAGGAATCTGCAACAGAGATCGGCAGATAGACAGGTACAGAGAGAGGGACACGGGAACAGACACAGAGACGACAACCACCGGTCAGCAGGAGGGGAGAGCCCCGCGGCCACCTTCCCACACGACTTCAGAAGGAGCCCGCCCTGCCGACACCTCCATCTTGGCCTCGCAGCCTCCGGAGCCAGAGATAAAATGCTTCTGATGCTTAAGACGCCTGGTCTGCAGCACTTTGTACAGCAGCCCGAGGAAACCCCCACATCACCATGAGAAGAATTTCAACGGCGCGCTGGGTAAACCTGCCCCCAGCACGTCTGACCATCGGATCCCCTGCCCCAGTCACCAGCTGAGTGCGTTTCAGTCACAGATGAGTAAAGAGGGGTCACCCTGTCTTGGTTTCCGAAGGATGCCGTGACACATCACTGCTGATTGTTGCTGTTCAGCCGCTCGGTCATGTCTGACTCTCTGCTACCCGGTGGACTGGAGCACGGCAGGCTTCCCTGTCCTTCACTGTCTGCTCAAATTCATGTCCATCTAGTCAGTGATGCCATCCAACCATCTCATCCTCTGTCATCCCCTTCTCCTCCTACCTTCAGTCTTTCCCAGCACCAGGGTCTTTTCCAATGAGTCAGCTCCTTGCATTAGGCGGGCCAAGTATTGGAGCTTCAGCTTCAGCCCTCCTGCTATGAACCTGTCGCTTGGTTCAGGGCACCAGAAATGTGAGAAGAAATAAGGTTTGAGAGGCACAAAGTGGAAGCCAGTTCATGGAAAACTCTTCTAAACATGAGAAATGTGAAGCCTGCCAGTGAAGATTCAATTATCACCAATGCCTGACCACACACCAGTCACTCCCTGCCAGCCGTTCACCCCTCCACAGGGCAGTGTCTGTGATAATATATGATACCATTTTGGTAAACTGTGGAATAGATTTTTAGCAGAATCTCTGCTTTGCTTGGGTCAGACTTGATGGACAAACAGCAAGTAAGACTGTTTGTGAAGACGTACAGATGAATGTCTGACGCATGTGGTCCTGACGAGGTCTGGTGGTTCCAGTCAAGGTGTCACATCCAAGTCCCTCTGACACAGAGATGACAACTGAAGAAGGAAGTGCTTCAGTGACCTAGTCCTTGTATGTGCTCATTCATCAGAAAGTGAAAGTGTTGGTCCCTCAGTCATGTCCGACTCTTTGAGACCCCGTGGAGTGTAGCCCACCAGGCTGCTCCATCCATGGGATCCTCCAGGCCAGAATACTGGAGTGAGTTGCCATTCCCTTCTCCAGGGGATCTTCCCAGCCCAGGGATCAAACCAGGGTCTCCCTCATTGCAGGCAGATTCTTTACTGTCTGAGCCACAGGGAAGCCTTCCTTCATCAGTCCGTCCGTCAATTATGCTAGTGAAACAGTGATCTGATCGCACCGTTTTTCAGCACCATCCTGTACAACATGATGGCGATTTGAAAAAGCATTTCAACTGCCCTTGGGTATGATTTAGTTTCAGATCAGATTTACTTTTTTTTTTTTTTAGAATTATCAATCACATCAGAATCCAAATATGCCAGAGATTGAAACATGCCCGTGGAAGCCAAGTTTCAGTCTGAAAGAAAGAAAGTCTGGCAGGGCCTTCCAAATTTGAAGATAACTGAAAACACTGTTAGACAAAAGTCGTAATGAAAAGAAACAGAGCTATGACAGCCAAAAGATAGAAGTCATGAAAACAACTGCAGAAGATGGTTTTTTTTCCCCTCATTACAAGAGCCCAGAACTCTTCCAAACAGGAAATTAAAAGCAGAAGGAAACATGGACATGAGAGCAAATACAAACCACAATTTCTGGGTCACCAAAAAATGGGCCAGGAGGTCAGCAAGAGCTTCGTTTCCATAAACTTATGCTGATTTTATAGGAGATACGATTATGATAACTAACACCACAAACACCCAGAGGGTCGTAAGAGGTTGTGTGAACAACTACACACCAACAAACCGTACAAACTAGAAGGGACGGGAGAATTCTCAGAAACATACAATTTACCAAGACTGACCCCGGAAGAAATAGACGTGTGACTACCAGAAGCAGAGTGGGAAGGAGGAGGAATTAGAGGCAGGGGGTCAAAAGGTATGGACCTCCAGTCATAGCTATGTGGAAGGGACATGATTCATTGGACAGGAACCTGAGCAAACTCCAGGGTACAGCGGAACACAGAGGAGCCTGGCGCGCTGCAGTCCAGAGGGTCGCAAAGAGTCGGACACGACTTAGCGACTGAACAGCAACAGTGTGTGGAAGGGACATAATACACAGGATGACTACTGGTGTGGGTTGCCATGCCCTCCTCCAGGGGGTCTTCCCAACCCAGGGGCAGAACCCAGGTCTCCCACACTGCAGGCGGATTCTTCACCATCTGAGCCACCAGGGAAGCCAAGAATACTGGAGTGGGCAGCCTATCCCTCCTGCAGGGGATCTTCCTGACCCAGGAATCGAACCGGGGTCTCCTGCATTGCAGGCAAAATTTTTACTGGCTGAATTCTTACCGGGGAAGCCCATAGCTGACAGTATTGCATGATATGTAGGAAAGTTCTTAAGAGAGAAATCCTAAGAATTCTAAACATAAGGAGAATGCTTCTCCTTTATTCTTTTCTCCTTTTCTCTTTCTCATATCTCTATAAGAA
The DNA here is from genome assembly GCF_019923935.1 of Bubalus bubalis. Lineage (NCBI taxonomy): Eukaryota > Metazoa > Chordata > Mammalia > Artiodactyla > Bovidae > Bubalus > Bubalus bubalis. The sequence goes on along the minus strand of NC_059174.1, from coordinate 64,152,797 downwards.
GGCAGTTGTCAGCTGACCTCCTGTGATAATCATTTCACAACAGATGTAAAGCAAACCATCACGCTGTCCCCCTTAGACAGTGATGTATGTCAGTCATTTCTTAATAAAACCTAAAAAAATTAAGTTAGGAAAAGAATTGCTGATTTTAGTAAGGACTTTGAGCTTTCATCATGAACTGTGACAATCAGCCATCTTCCACTGAACACGGTTTTCTTCCCCTCAAAGTGTGATCTTAGTAATATTTACAAAGAATCCACTGACTATGCCATGACAATACATAGCTTACTTGAGATCGAGCCTCATTATTTCGAACACTAATGTTTGCACATCACTGTTTTGTTTGTATACAGTTTTCAACCAGAACAGCATTCCTTGCATCAAACAGGTTTCCAAAGGAGGAAAATATACCTCGAGCTATGCAACACGGCAAAGACTTGATGCAGAGCACAGAAGGCCGTGTTGACTCAGATGATACATTATTCAAATACAAATGCACTAGACCAGACAAGAAGGAATATTTACTCTTTGAATAACTCTTTAAATACATTTCATGGGAGTTGTCATCATACTCATCTGGGGCACTTAGGAGGAGGTAAAAAAAAAATCAGAGTGAGAAAACAAATGTGCCTTATTTAAACAGAACTGTATATAAAGAATTAATTTAAATAACAGGGGAAGTGTTTACTAAATCAAGTGGCAAATCAGACTCTCCATGCCAGGCGCCAAGTGGGACGCTGAGTCTACGACTCTGCCCTGGACGCCGCGGGGACTGTCCAGACGTGGCCCACCTTGGGCTTTTCGCCCTGGGGCACTCTGTGAGGCAGTGTGCCTGGGAGCCGCGTGCCTGCAGCACACTCTCTCTCAGAGAGCTTACTCAAGACAGGAAAACAAGTTCTGAGTGGCTGTCAGCCACCGCGGACAACATTCTTGCAGCTGTTTGGGAATTTGAAAGCAAAAAAGCAGCCACTCTGTTTCAAAAACACTGATAAATCCGTGGATCTGTAGGAATGTGTCTTATGCCACTTATTCCCTTGATCTTGACAGAGAAAGAGGCGCCTTTGCAGGGTCTGAGGTTGCTGACTGTCTCCGTGTGTTGCAACAACAGTTACGTCTTTTCTATCTGGGGCACTCATCTCATTTTTACCATTCTTTAAGTGGTGGAAAAATGCACATCCCATGACTTTTACCTTTGAAACCAGTTTTTATGTATAGCTGTGTACCGCCAGGTATGGTCATGCTGTTGTGCGGCCGAGGTTCTCATCTTGCCAAACTGAAACCCTGTGCCCAGCAGACTCTTCACCGTCCACCCCCTGGGCACCACCGTCCTCCCTCTGAATCTGGCTCTGGGGGCCTCATGTAAGTGGGGACATACAGCTGTTGGCCTCTGGAGCAAAATTATTTTCATAAGAAGAGGCGACACAGCCAAAACCAACAAGCAAACGTGTGCAACACACAGGAGGCGCATTCCAGAGGTGCACCAGGCCGCCAGTTAGTAAAACACCGCGTGTCACGTATGTGACACTTTTTGTTACTGAGCCATTCCGTGGTATTTGGGGGGTGATTCCATGCTGCCTTGTACACTCATCCTGAGCACATTTTCGCTTGTGTATCCCGTTTTTCCTATTTGTTGTTTTGCGTTCTCTTCCTCAGAGAGGCTCCCCACCCGCCCCCCACCCCAATTGCCCAACTTCAAAGCCTACTAAGCCCGGATCTCCTCTGGGTCAAGTGCTCGATAACTTCTCTCTTATGTTTCAAAACCCAGACTTTGAAACCAAACTGAGACGTCATTTCCCGCCTTATCAGGCAGATAAAGATGAAAGAATTGATACCACCCAAGGTTGACAGGGGACTGGAGGAAGGGGTGTTGGAGAGGGACGGCTGGTTCATCCTTCCTAGCAAACATTCTGGCGGGGATTATAGAGTTTAGAAGGCACATTACCCTTTGATCCAATAATTCCACTTCTGGGACTCTGTCCCTGCCCGTCTGCATTCACACAAGAGCACCCACCCACACACAGCTGAGGCGAGGCCTTGACTCTGACGGTCAGGAAACCAGGAACAAGGACGTGTAACACAGCCCCAAGCGTGTCAGACAAAGCGCCTCAACAACAACTTTTAACCTCTGTGCAAGACGAGACTCACGGGTGCGGTGGGGATGAGCTGAGAAAGGAGCACTGATACATACACACCACACCGTGTGTAAAGCAGATCGTAATGGGAGCTGGTGCCCAACACAGGGAGCTCAGCTCAGCACTGAGGAGCCATCGAGCACATGATCCAGAGGAGACCCGGGCCTAGTGGGCTTTGAAGTCTGGCAGTTTGGGTGGGGGGTGGGTGTGGAGCCTCTCTGAAGAAGAGAATGCTGCTGCTGCTAAGTCGCTTCAGTCATGTCCGACTCTGTGTGACCCCGTGGACAGCAGCCCAGCAGGCTCCTCTGTCCATGGGATTCTCTAGGCAAGAAGGTTGGAGTGGGTTGCCACGTCCTTCTCCCAAGAAAGGGAACGCAAAACAACAAATAGGAAAAACGGGATACACAAGTGAAAATGTGCTCAGGGTGAGTGTACAAGGCAGCATGGAATCACCCCCCAAATACCATGGAATGGCTCGGTAACAAAAAGTGTCACATACGTGACACGCGGTGTTTTACTAACTGGCGGCCTGGTGCACCTCTGGAATGCGCCTCCTGTGTGTTGCGCACGTTTGCTTGTTGGTTTTGGCTGTGTCGCCTCTTCTTATGAAAATAATTTTGCTCCAGAGGGATTAGACAACAGCTGTATGTCCCCACTTACATGAGGCCCCCAGAGCCAGATTCAGAGGGAGGACGGTGGTGCCCAGGGGGTGGACGGTGAAGAGTCTGCTGGGCACAGGGTTTCAGTTTGGCAAGATGAGAACCTCGGCCGCACAACAGCATGACCATACCTGGCGGTACACAGCTATACATAAAAACTGGTTTCAAAGGTAAAAGTCATGGGATGTGCATTTTTCCACCACTTAAAGAATGGTAAAAATGAGATGAGTGCCCCAGATAGAAAAGACGTAACTGTTGTTGCAACACACGGAGACAGTCAGCAACCTCAGACCCTGCAAAGGCGCCTCTTTCTCTGTCAAGATCAAGGGAATAAGTGGCATAAGACACATTCCTACAGATCCACGGATTCATCTGTGTTTTTGAAACAGAGTGGCTGCTTTTTTGCTTCAAATTCAAATTGAGAGAGTAGCATTGACATATATGCACCACCATTTATAAAACAGATCGCTGATGCGAAGCTGACGCATAACACAGGGACCCCAGCTCAGGGCTCTCCATCAGCCTGGAGCCGTGGGATGGGGTGGGAGGTGGGAGGGAACTTCCAGAGGGAGGGGGACATATGTATCAGTTCAGTTCAGTCGCTCAGTCGTGTCCGACTCTTTGCAACCCCATGAATCGCAGCACGCCAGGCCTCCCTGTCCATCACCAACTCCCGGAGTTCACTCAGACTTGAGTCCATCGAGTCAGTGATGCCATCCAGCCATCTCATCCTCTGTTGTCCCCTTCTCCTCCTGCTCCCAACCCCTCCCAGCATCAGAGTCTTTTCCAATGAGTCAACTCTTCGCATGAGGTGGCCAAACTACTGGAGTTTCAGCTTCAGCATCATTCCTTCCAAAGAAATCCCAGGGCTGATCTCCTTCAGAATGGACTGGTTGGATCTCCTTGCAGTCCAAAGGACTCTCAAGAGTCTTCTCCAACACCACAGTTCAAAAGTATCAATTTTTCGGTGCTCAGCTTTCTTCACAGTCCAACTCTCACATCCATACATGACCACAGGAAAAACCATAGCCTTGACTAGACAGACCTTTGTTGGCAAAGTAATGTCTCTGCTTTTGAATATGCTATCTAGGTTGGTCACAACTTTCCTTCCAAGGAGTAAGTGTCTTTTAATTTCATGGCTGCAGTCACCATCTGCAGTGATTTTGGAGCCCCCAAAAATAAAGTCTAACACTGTTTCCACTGTTTCCCCATCTACTTCCCATGAAGTGATTGGGACCAGATGCCGTGATCTTCGTTTTCTGAATGTTGAGCTTTAAGCCAACTTTTTCACTTTCCACTTTCACTTTCATCAAGAGGCTTTTTAGTTCCTCTTCACTTTCTGCCATAAGGGTGGTGTCATCTGCATATCTGAGGTTATTGATATTTCTCCCGGCAATCTTGATTCCAGCTTGTGCTTCTTCCAGCCCAGTGTCTCTCATGATGTACTCTGCATATAAGTTAAATAAGCAGGGTGACAATATCCAGCCCTGACGTACTCCTTTTCCTATTTGGAACCAGTCTGTTGTTCCATGTCCAGTTCTAACTGTTGCTTCCTGACCTGCATATAGGTTTCTCAAGAGGCAGGTCAGGTGCTCTGGTATTCCCATCTCTTTCAGAATTTTCCACAGTTTATTGTGATCCACACAGTCAAAGGACATATGTATACCTATGGCTGATTCCTGTTGATGTATGGCAGAAACCAGCATAACACTGTAAAGGAATTATCCTCCAGCTGAAAAGCAGCTTTTAAAAGGTGAAAACAACTTTTAACAAAATACTTAATATCATAAGAGAATGTTATATGAAAAAAAATTATAATTCACATATGTGCCACGATCCCAATTTTGGGCAAAAAAAATAATTCGCACTTTCATTATTCGTCTACAAATTGTAGTGGGTATTGACAGTGTGCCTGGTGTTCTGACACGATGGAGAGGGAAGACAGAAAATGTCTCTGCCGTCCAGGGGCTTCCTTCTAGTAGGAGAAACTGAAAACAAAGTACCTATCGGGACAGCCATGTCACAGTGTATAGACAGGTTGGAACGATGAGCTCCAACATCAGCCACTAATTCCCTCCCTGGACAAACACCCTGGAGAGACTCTCCACATAGAGGGAAGAGAAAAATACCAGAATGAACACTGCAACAGTTAATTTATCTGACACAGACTCGTGCCAACTTCTCCAGTGTGGTGCGTACTTGCAAAACCCTGGCAGGGGTGTGGGAGTCTAATGTTACCAAGGAGAGAATGGATATGTTAAACAAAACAGAGCATATTCACACACTGCACAGCCATTCGAATGAATGAACCGAAGCGCCAAGCTTCCACACAAACACATTTGGGCAACATAATTACTGCATCAGGAGCTGAAGTCCCAACACAACGCCATCACGGATGGAAGCTGTCAATCACCTCCCCAACAACACTTTCCCAGTGCACCTGTTTGAAACCATCTTCTTTTTTCTTTCCTTTTTTTTTTTAATTGGAGTAGAATGAGTATAGTATAGTTGAATTGGAGTATACTTGAATGTATCTCCTGCATCACCATCTGATCACCAGGGAAGCCCACAGCTGATTATACGAAGTTGTGTTAGTTTCAGGTGTACAGCAAAGTGAATCAGTTCTCTCTATATATTCTCTCTATATAAATTCTCTTGTATATATTCTTTTCTATTATGGTTTATCATAGGATACCGAATATAGTTCTCTGTGCTATGCAAAAAGAAACTTGTTGTTTATTCATTCTACATAAAAAAGCTTGGGGGCTTCCCTGGTGGCTCTGTGGTAAAGAACCTGCCTGTCGATGCAGGAAACACAGGAGACTCGGGTTCGATCCCCTTAGGAAAGATCCCTTGGAGGAGGAAATGGCAACCCACTCCAGTATTCTTGCCTGGAGAATCCCAAGGACAGAAGAGCCTGGTGGGCTACAGCCCATGGGGTCACAAAGGAGTCAGACACCACTGAGTGACTGAACAACTATATAAAAGCTTTACATCTTCTCTTCTGTTTTAAAAAAATACAGAACGGCTATATCCTATTTCAGATTACTTTTCCTTCTAGGTTATTACTTGTCGTTACCTATTTTGTGTGTTTATGTTAATCCCAGACTCCTAATTTCGCCTTCCGGCCCCCTCTCCCCTTTGGTAACCCAGTAGGCTTGCTTTCTGTGTCTTCGGGTCTACTTCTGTTTTGTAAACAAGCTCATCCCTATGGCTTTTCAAAGACCCCCCTCTAGGCTGTGCCCCGGGCATTTGTCTTGCTCTGCCTGGCTGGCTTCCTCAGTGCGATCCTCTCCAGTCGCACCCATCCATCTTCTTTCTCTGCGTGTTTACAGCTCTCCTTACTGTTTTGCCTCCTATCAGCCATAATTCAATTAAAAAGGGCGGCTCAGGTTCTGTCTGCTGCAACAGATGCCCACTGCCGACCCTCCCTGGAGGAATCTAATACTCGAGCAATTAGACGGGCCGCCCGCCTCCTCTGTCAAGAAGCACAGAGACGTGACAGCGACATGCGGCCCGTGTTTCTCAAACCCGAGCATGTTTACCTCCGGAGCCTGGAAAATTCCAGCCTCGGAGGCTCCCTCTCCGCCGCTTCCACCGGCTCCCGCCCCTCCCACGCCAGGCAGCAGTTTCCATGGCGACCGATAAGCCTGCCCGCAGCCGCCGCTGGTACCGCAGAGAACAAAGCGGAGCCGCGATAATGACATTGCCTGGCGGGGGATGGGGCCAGCCCGGCTGAGGCCGCCATCCGCGCCCCCCACCCATCCGTTGCACAAGCGAGTGCATGCGGGACCACATTTCTGCATTCCAGAAAACCTTCTGTTTTTTATCTTTGGACTTGAAAACTTCTTTCCGTTGAGATAGAACTGAGCTATACCCTTGTATAGGTTTAAGGCAGGCAGCGTCTTGAGCTGATACACTGATGAGTCACAACAGGCTCACCACTGTCCCCTCCGCTAACACCTCTATCACAGCACACAATTATCATTTCTTTCTTTTTTTAATTTTAAGAGCAGTTTCTCTTCCACTGGAAACTCCTAAAGAAGCTTAATTTGGAAAATGGGAGTTCTCCGGGGCGACGGGAGGATGGGGAGGCTGGAGGGGTCCATGAAGAGGATGAGGGACGTGTGGCCGACTGGCCGGTGTCTGCACAGTTGAGGGGCAACCCCGGGACCCGTGGCGGCAGCACTTGAGAATTTTGGGGGCGCCTCCTTGGATGTTAATGGGCGCGTCAGGGTGTCTGAGGCTCCCCGGATCTCGAGACCGCGGGGCTGCTGCTGACGAACACCCTCTGGGACGGCTGATATTTCCCGTTCTTCCGCAGTATTAGGGAAAGACCAGAGTGGAGTTCTCTGCACTGTGTCTGCACTGAGCCCCGGGATGTCCTCCAGCTTGGGCCCACATCCGCCTACCGACCCTCCAGTTCCTCTCCTGCGAAGCCCCTCGCCCACCCAGATGGCCAGGGGCTGGGCGGAAGCATCGGGGGTGGGGGTGGGGATGGGGGAAAGGCTGCTTAGTGGGGTCAGGGTTTCCTTTGGGGGCAAGTGTTTTGCTTCTAGATACAGGTGGTGGTTGTACACCGTTGTGGATGCACCAGATACTGCATGGCTCTCTTTGGAGGGGACATGTGGCTGACTTTATTTTGGGGAGCTCCAAAATCACTGCAGATGGTGACTGCAGCCATGAAATTAAAAGACACTTAGTCTTTGGAAGGGAAGTTATGACCAACCTAAACAGCATATTAAAAAGCAGAGACATTACTTTGCCAACAAAGGTCCATCTAGTCAAGGCTATGGTTTTTCCAGTGGTCATGTATGGATGTGAGAATTGGACTATAAAGAAAGCTGAGCGCCGAAGAATTGATGCTTTTTAACTGTGGTGTTGGAGAAGACTCTTGAGAGTCCCTTGGACTGCAAGGAGATCCAACCAGTCCATCCTTAAGGAGATCACTCCTGAATATTCATTGAAAGGACTGATGCTGAAGCTGAAGGTCCAATACTTAGGACACCTGATGCAAAGAGCCGACTCATTTGAAAAGACCCTGATGCTGGGAGGGATTGGGGGCAGGAGGAGAAGGGGACGTAAGAGGATGAGATGGCTGGATGGCATCACCGACTCAATGGACGTGGGTTTGAGTAAATTCTGGGAGTTGGTGATGGACAGGGAGGCCTGGCGTGCTGCGGTTCATGGGGTCACAAAGAGTTGGACACGAGTGAGTGACTGAAGTGACTGACTGTGGCTGATTCAGGTGATGTATGGCAGAAACCTACACAATATTGTAAAGCAATTATTCTTCAATTAAAAATTAATAAATTTAAAAAAAATCCTTATTTTTTTATATAGATATCCACTGGGAAGTTGCTCCATGACACGGGGACTCAACCCTGTGCTCTGTGAGGACCCACAGTGGTGGGATGGGGCGAGGGTGGGAGGGGTCTAGAGGGAGGGCATACAGCGCACTCATTGCAATTCACACTGCGGCACGGCAGAGACCCACACGCCACTGGAAAGCAATTACCCTTCAATTAAAAATAAATTAAGGAGAAGTATCAACAGACATCCTTATATGTGGAATCTAAAAAGAAATCATACAAATGAACGTAGAAAACAGAAAGAGACTCACACACTTCGAAAATGAACTTATGTTTGCAGGGTAGAAGGGATAGTTAGGGAGTATGGGACGGTCATGTACACACTGGTGTATTTAAAATGGAGAACCAACAAGGACCCACTGTAGAGCACAGGGAACTCTGTTCAGTGTTCTGTGGCAGCCTGAATGGGAGGGGGGTTTGGGGGAAAATGGATACATGTAGATGTATGGCTGAGTCCCTGTTGTTCACCTGAAACTATCACAACATTGTTAATGTTACACCCCCAAACAAAATAAAAAGTTTAAAGTTTGAAAAAGATATTTTAATTAAAAATAAAAATTCTTAATTTTTCAATTAAAAATTTTTTACTGCTAATTTTTACTGGAGTATAATTTATAATGTTGCATTCGTTTCTGCTGTACAGCACAGTGAATCAGCTATACGTTTCATATATCTTCTCTTTTTTGGGTTTCCGTTTCATCTAGGTCAGCACACAGCATTGAATGGAGTTCTCTGTGCTACACAATAAGTGCTCATTAGTTATCTATTTTATATGGTTCTCTTGAAAATAGTTAATTTTATGGCATGGGAATTCCACCTCCATAAACCTATAAAGCAAAACTTCAAATTCCACACATTTCAAACCTGGGGGCATTGTTTACAAGAAACCTCGATAATCAGAAAGTCTGAGCATGGCTCTCCCTAGACCACTGCCGTCCAACAGAAATAGAATCCAAGCCGTGTAAGTACGTTAACATTTTCTAGTAGCCGTGACTTCAAAAGGGAAAACAAAGAAAGCTAAAATGAGTCCTAGTCATGTATTTTATTTCACTCACCATACCTGAAAACAGAAAAACCAGAACAGCAATGCTAACTCCCTGCTTTCACAGCCCTGTGGCTGACGGCTCCCCAGGCCTTGCGGGTTCTGCCTCAGAAGGGGGGTCTGGCGGCCTCCCTGGTGATCTGGTGGCTGTGGCTCCCCGTGCAGGGGGCACAGATCTGATCCCTGGTCTGGGAACTAGACCCCACGTGCAGCAGCTAAGAGCTGGCACAGCCAAATAAATAAATTTAAAAAAAGAAATCGGGTTTCCCCAGCCACCGCTTCCCTGTTGCTCAGCTGACTGCAGAAGCACCCTCACTGCTGTCCTTCTCTAAGGGAAACCTGGCCAAGCCCCCATCCGCTGGGCCTTTCAGCCAATTCCTGTTCTTAGGGTAAATTCCACCCTCTTCAAAACAGTCCACAAGGCTTTCCCAGGTGGCTTAGCAGTAACGGATCCACCTGCCAAGGCAGGAGATCCAGGTTCAATCCGTGCGTGGGGAAGATCCTGTGGAGCAAGCCGCTCCAGTGTTCTCGCCTGGGAAATCCCATGGACACGGAAGCTGCAGTCCCCAGGGTCACAAAGAGTCAGACGCGAGTGAGCCACAGAACAACAACAGAGCAGGCCACAAGCTCTAGGGGCCCCAGACCTTCTCTTCAGAGGAATGTGGGGGCGCCAGCTACGCTGGAAGGGGCTCTGTTTGAATCTTCCTCAAAGCTGGGTCCACGTGAAGTTCTGAACCACTAGACACACGGGCTGAGCTGAGGTCTTCCCACAAGGTGTCCCAGAGTAAATACTTTAGGCTTCGGAGGTGATGTGGTCTATGACTCAACTACCACTCAGTTCTGCCTTTGGGGCATGAAAGCGGCCGTGAGAAAAGTGAAAAGTAAAAGTGTTAGTCACTCAGTTGTGTCCGATTTTGCCCACCAGGCTCCCCTGTCCTTCACGGTCTCCCAGAGTTTGCTCAAAGTCATGGCCATTGAGTCAGTGATACCATCTAACCATCTCGTCCTCCGTTGCCCCCTTCGCCTTTTGCCTTCGAGATGAAGTTGTATCATTAAATAATAATAAAACTGGAGGGTCAAATGTCAAGAAAACCAAGAGGAGATGTGTCAAGGGAAGATAGGGTCACGGCTAAGCCGAGAACACATCAGGGGTTGACATCGCTCTTTGAATGCACAAACCCAGCTCTTTATGAGGAGCTACAAGCAGAGGGAACTCTGGAATTTCCACACGGAAGGGCGTTGAGGGGGGCAGGCTTGGAGGTTGGGGGGTTCAGGGATGTGCCTGGTAGAAGTGTTTGCAGCATAGTGGTCACTGTTACATGAGACAGCCCACTGGAAAGAAAGTAAACAACCCCTTGAATGCATGCATTTAGGGATTTATAAAGTCAGGGATGGAGGAACGGGAGCGGAGAGGGACTCAGTGTCGAGTTATTATCCCCGTGTCTATGCAGCTCAGCTCCACAAGCACACCTGGAAGGAGACGGCCGTTGTGCGTCGACATTTACAACCTTCGTATGTGAGGCAAACAGTGGACTGCGCACACACGGAACACACATCCAACTCATCTCCAAGCAAGGACACGAGACCTCTCACCCCAGAAATCCAGAGAAAACCCAGCTATGTGTGCGGCTCAGGGGTCCAGTCTGTAAACAGGCAGCTGATGTTAAACCTCTTTATGGTTTAGAAGTGGGCGTGGCCAGAATACTGGGCATTTGTGCCTTTTCTGGGAAAGCCTTTCCCTTCCTGAGCCGGGTGTCGATGCATACGCAGCTTGGACCTGAGCCTGGCCTCCGTAGGCCATTAATCAGGGGAAATTCCACGGTGGGTGTCTGCCCTGGCGTTTTGTTTGGCAGCTGCGTCCAAGCTGCCATCCTCATGGTTAGTTTTCAGAGGCGGCTCGTCTCTTCTGAGAAACAACCGCCTTCAGCGGGACCCTGGCTTGTGCCCGTGTTTGGTCCAGGTCTTGCGCTGGTGCCCGGCTGCTGAAGGACGCTGCGTGTGCGTCTGCGCGGGGCTGGGGAGGTGTCTGGAGCAGGCAGGATGCCCCTGTGCTCACCTCACCAGGAGACAGGGTAGGTGAAGACGCACTTTCACCGCCGTGGGACGGGCAAGGGCCCGGGAAACGAAGCACGGGAGCCGGCGAGCATAAAGGAAACACTGCTAAGTCTGCCTCCACAAACCGGAAAAACGACAGACAGGGAAACCCCGTCATGACTTAGCCTTAATGAACAACTGAGTGAAAACGTCACAAAACGTATGTTCAAAGCGTGTCTACACAGGCACAGGAGCCCAGACCGTGTAGAGGTGAAAGGGGGGGGAACCTCAAGATAAAAATATAGGCATAGGATATTGGCAGGGGTTGCGGGGGGGGGGGGGGGAGGGGATGGGGCGGAGGTCAAATATTGAAAGCCATCACCTTACTTGGGACCCAAAAACTGGACATCGAAACCAAAATGAGAGGCTGCTTACTCCCATGAGACTGACAAGTTATATCTGAGATGTGTTGTCTTCTCAGGACTCTGAAAGCCATTTGTAATAATTTTTTAAATACATTCATTTACTTGGCTGTGCCCGGTGGTGGGGGCAGCACTTGAGATCCTCAGTTGTGACATGTGAACTCTGTCTCATCATGCGGGATCTAGTTCCCTGACAAGGGATTGAACCTGGGCCCCCTGCACTGGGAACACGGAGTCTCAGCTACAGGACCACCAGGGAAGTCCCTATAATCATTCTAATGTCACTGATGCATGCTACATACTTATTAAATATTCTTCTCCTTGCTTCCTAAGTTGTATAAATATACTACTATTAAAAAAAAAACTGAGAAAGATGAAAAAAGCAATAAAACCCAGGGCTGTCAAAAGATGTGGAGAAAGGGGCAAAGCCCTAAGCTAACTGCGTGTGGTTGGCACAGTCTTTGTGGAGAACACAGGAAACAGGTCTCAGAGTTAAGGACAGACATAGCTGAACACACGCAAGCCCACTTCTGGACTGTGAGGATATTCACAGCATGACACGCCCATAGGGCATCATCGCAACATGAGGTCAAGAGAACTGGGCGCAGGGCGGAGAAAACGCAACGCCTACACAAGAACATCAAGTGTGACGATGAGGCAGCGTTTTGCTGTCAGAAAAAGCAAATGCCTTCCTTTAAAAGTCAGGCAGAAAGAGAAAAACAAGTGTCATATATTAACACACATATATGGAATCTAAACAGATGGTAGTGATGAAGCCACATGCAGGGCAGCAGTGAAGATGCAGACCTACAAGAACAGACTTGTGGACACAGCGGGGGAAGGAGAGGCTGGGGCAAGTGAGCGTGTAGCCTAGAAACAGCATGTACAACAGACAGCTGGTCGGAACCTGCTGTCAGATGCAGGGAGCTCAGCCTGGTGCTCCATGCTGGCCTAGAGGGGTGGGGTGACCGGGGCCGGGAGGGAGGTTCAAGGGGAGGGGACACATGTATACCTACGGCTGATTCCTACTGACGGGGAGCAGAAACTAACACAACACTGTAGTGCAATTAACCTCCAATTAAAACTAAATAAATTTATAAAAATTTGTTTTTGAAGGACATTTAGTATCATGTTATATTTGAAGTGAGATGGAAGTGAAGTAGAAGTTGCTCAGTCGACTCTTTGCGACCCTGTGGCATTCTCCAGGCCAGAATACTGGAGTGGGTGGCCTTTCCCTTCCCAGGGGATCTCCCAACCCAGGGATTGAACCCAGGTCTCCCACATTGCAGGCAGATTCTCTACTGTGGAGCCACTGGGGAAGCCCAAGAATACTGGAGTGGATAGTCTATCCTTTCTCCAGCGGATCTTCCCGACCCAGGAATCGAACAGGGATCTCCTGCATTTTAGGCGGATTCTTTACCAACTGAGTTATCAGGGAAATCCCTCATAAAATATTTAATGGGAGAAAAAGCAGGATATAAGCCTTTATGCAGGGGCTCCCCATGTGGCTCAGTGGTAAAGAATCCAGGAGAGCCAGGTTCCATTCCTGGGTGGGGAAGATCTCCTGCAGAAGGAAATGGCAAGCCACTCCAGTATTCTTGCTGGAGAATCCCATGGACAGAGGAGCCTGGCGGGGTACAGTCCATGGGGTCGCAAAGAGTCAGGCACAACTAAAGCAGGACTTAGTACGCAGGTGCTAAGTGCTGGGAAGGCGGACCCAGCAGATAACCAGAGTGGGGATCTTTTTTCACTTGGATGATTACAGGACAATGGAGAGGCACTGATTTTAGTGGAGCCAAGGCCAGAAAGACGACAGAGGGCCAGTTCTGTTAGACATGTGCGCAGTGGGGCTGGGCACAGGTGGAGGGCAGGTTTCAGGGGCTGACGGCCGCCTGTGGGCCGGGGCAGTCCAGGTGAGCAGAGGGCGGAGGTGAGACTGCAGAGACCATCAGAAGCCACCGCGTCGAGAGGCCCTGGGCTCCTGCGGAGGTTGTTTTTTATCTCCAGGGTGATGGAAAGCCACTGAGAGCTTTCAGTCAGAGGAACAGCTTGGTCAAAGATGCAGATAAAGGACTTCCCTGGGGGCCCAGTGGTTAGGAACCTACCTGCCAATGCAGGGGACACAGGTTCAATCCCTGGTTTGGGAAGACTCCACATACTGCGGGGCAACTAAGCTGAGCGCCACAACTACTGAGCCCTCGCTCGAGAGCCCATGCTCCAGTAAGAGAGGACCCTGCACCGCAGCGGGGAGCAGCTGCTGGTCACCGCAGCCAGAGCCGGGAAGGCCCAGTACAGCCAGAAACAGATGGATGGATGGACAGCGAGTGATGCGGAGGAACGAAGGGCGGATACAAAATAAAACAAAAGAGAGGGAGACAGACACCTTAATATGAGCTATTCAGAGGGAGACAGGGAAGCCGCGGCCCTGATTTTAGAGCTTCACCTGTGTCTTAAAGTTCTCAATGGTTTGAGACTCAGAATAATCCACAGGCCAAGAAAGCATGTTTGTGGGGAGCATACTCTAGCCCCCTTAAGGGCCACATAGGCGTTGTGTCCGTTGATGCCATACCTGGCAGACTGCAGTCCTGTAATCAACACTTGGTTTTTTTTTGGCCAATCACATCGCTTGTGAGCTCTTAATTCCCTGACCAGTGATTGAACCCTCAGCAGTGAAAGCAGGGAGTCCTAACCACTGGAGCTCCAGGAAGCTCCCAATCAATAATTTTTAAATGAAGAAATTAACCAAGTATTTAGAGCAGAAACAAGCTTTTGAGGTACTCATAAGAAAAATAAAAATCAAAACTGAAACAACACGGCAAAACACTCAGCTGTGTGTCCGTTTAGGCAAACCAGGGCTGGAGCCCCCGCTCTGCTGTGTATTAGCTGTGTGACTGGGTGAGTCATTTCATGTCTCAGAATCTCAGCTTCCTCATCTATGGAAGGAGAGCCAATCTCGCTCCAGGATATCATTTTTTCTGAAGAATAAATTTAAAAATGCCTGTTAGCGCTCTGCACAGTGCCTGGTTCTCAACAGTCACTTGGTAAATGTCAGCAGTTACTCTCTCTGTGAGAGGGCACAAATGAAAGACGGGAAAGGACCACTGAACACGGGAAACTTTCATGCTGGACCGACAGTGATTATTTATTAAAAAGGAAAATTCTTATCAGTTTTGATCCACATAAGATGAGCTTCCCTGCTGGCTCAGATGGTAAAGAATCTGCCTGCAACGCAGGAGACCCAGGGTTCGATCCCTGGGTCAGAAGATCCTTTGGAGAAGGGAATGACTACCTATCCCAGTACTCTTGCCTGGAGAATTCCATGGACAGAGTCGGACACAACTGAGTGACTAACACTCTTATATAAGATTAGGTGTCAGCGATGAAAGCAAAGGATTAGAATAAAGGTGATCATAAAAATTGGGCTGGTGTACTAATCTACGGGGAGAAGAAGCAAATGCAAACAATTTTTCATACTGCTACACTGTGGGGTGGCGGTGGAGGAGTCAGGGATACTCTGTTGGTTTTCAGAGATCTCTCTCTCACTGTTCTGTTAGAACAAGCTCGAGTTTATTCTGAATGAAAAGAGGAAGCACAAAAGTCTAGAATAAACGTATTTGCACACAGAGACTCTTGAAAGTTGATTGGACTGCAGGGAGATCAAACCAGTCAATCCTGAAGGAAATCAAACCCTGAATATTCACTGGAAGGACTGATGCTGAAGCTGAAGTTCCAATACTTTGTCCACCTGATGTGAAGAGGCAACTAGTTGGAAAAGACCCTGATGCTGGGAAAGACTGAAGGCAGGAGAAGGGGACGACAGAGGATGAGATGGTTGGATGGCATCACTGACTCGATGGACACAAATTTGAGCAAACTTCGTGGAGACAGTGAAGGACAGAGGAGTCTGCCGTGCTGCAGTCCACAGGGTTGCAAAGAGCTGGACACGACTTAGTGACTGAACAACAACACATAGAGCCAACTGCCTTTGAACAAAAAAGGCTGAGCTGTTTTCTTCTGGTGTTTCCCCCATAACCTCATTTGGGATTTGCTAGTGCAATTCATAGGGGCCCCACGGCACAAACAAGGGAGTCTTGAAAGTTCTTCCTGTTTTCAGACAAAAAGAATAAGTCCCCAAATAGCTGAAAGCCCAAAATCAAGAAGATACACACACACACACACATATATATGCACACACACATATACATTTAAATTTTTAAAGAATATTTTCTTGCCACGTTGCATGACATGTGAGATCTTAGTTCCCTGACCGAACTCACAGCGCTTGCATTTGAAGAGTGGAGTCTTAACCACTGGACCACTGGGAAAGTCCCAAGGAAATACATAAAAAAGACTGAGTATACAGTGATTTTCTATTTATCAGATTTTAAGAATCAATAATCACATTCTACTAGCTCTTGTGTATGAACTGCCTTTTTTTTTTTTCCAGGGGTCCAGACAAAACACCTCCCTGTGAAAGAATAAAGTGAAATTCTGTCTAGAAAGCTCTTAACCTCTGTGACCGAGACCGAAAGAAACAAAACGCGATGCTTTTCCTTTTAGGAACACACAAGGGTCTACGAGTTAACTTGAGAACCCCTGAAGCTTGCTCGAGAGTCAACAAAAACAAATACAAGTTTCTGGGTTTTAAAAAAAAGAAAAGAAAAGGTATTCTGATTATGAAAAAGTAAAAAGAAAAAAGCTGAAAGGGAAAAAAGGAGGTGGCACGGCCGGTGTGGGCAGAGGGATGGTGTTTAAGTCTGTTCTGCAGGCCTGGGGTGCAGGAACCTCACCCCTGGGCCCAGCTCCCACCACACTGTGTGCGTTGCTGGAATGGAAGCGCGCTTGTGGGCTGGGGCAGGATTCCACGGCTGCAGACGGCGTCTGGTGGCGAGACCATTTTTAAAAATTATTATTATTTAATTCTCAATGGCTTTGTTTCGATGGCCACCAGTTTCATCCCAAACAAGTTGAATAAAATCCCATTTCTGTTCCTTCTGGCCCGTGGGAATGTCTCCCCTTATCTCTCCGTGAAATATGTCACACGTAGAGAAGAATGCATGAGGAGATGCAACTGGAACTTTCATAAAGACACTTGTGAAACCCAAGCCCAGCTACGGGCCGGGCCATGTTTTCCGACTGCCAGATCTCAGCTTTCAGATTCGCTGAGAATCAGTTGTTCCGATGACGGCTTTGGCTGCATGGCTAATTCCCCTGAAGTGGACACATGTATCAACTTTGTCTACACAACAGCAGCAAGTAAAAGTGTGTTCCTCTGAGCTCTTTCAGATGGTGACAGCAACCCCATCTGGAAGAGAGCTTTTGAGTGATTTGAGGTTTTAGTTTCATTTCTACGGGAGCGGAGTGCGAGTTCAGATTTACGCTGGCTAACAGCTGTCCTGTCACGACCAAACTGGAATTTAGGGCACTCTGAGGATTTTTAATCTCTTAAAATGAAGAACCTTTGGGTGGTTCAACCAAGAGTATTCCGTAGGTCTGGGACGTCAAGGGTGTTGTAAATGAGAGAACAGGATTCCAGCACCCAACCTGTTTTTATGACTGTCTTTGTTGTTTGAAATTCTCTGAGTGCACAGATGTTTGAACGGCATGTCACGTAACTTTCTGACGTGTTTTAAACCTCGGAGAGGAGTTTCATGCCTCTGGTGAGGATCCTACCCGCATCTGATGGGTGATAGAGCTGGGTCTGCAAATCAAGACAAGCCTGCCCAAATGAAACAAAAACTAGGGCAAAACTGAAAACTGAAATGCGTTTTGGCCCAAGGGAAACTGAAACAGCAAAAGAAAGAAAAAACCAACTCCCCTTGCAGTCCACATGGTCTCTGCAGTCCAGGCACGTCCAGCGTTAAGCCTGTGCCCACAACTCTCTGCACTGGCTCAGCATTGCCCCCCTCATCCCAACCCAGGTCCAACTCCGACCCGAACCTCAGCACGTGACCTCATCTGCAAACAGGGTCTCTGCAGATGTGCACGTCCTGGAGTCAGGGGAGCCCCCAGTTCCAGTAACGAGTGTCCCTGTAGAAAAGGGGAAGACACCGGGACATACGGAGATGAGGAGCATGTGACGGCTGCGGCGGGGGCTCCGGTGGGTGGAAGGACCGGGGCAAACGCCAGAGGCCAGGAGGCAGGCGGAGGCAGGTGTCCACAAGGGCCCCTGCGCACACCGCGACTCAGGCCTCTGGCCTTAGAACCGCCAGAAAATGAATTCCTGTTGTTTCAAAGCTGTCAGGTTTGTGGTAACCTCTTACAACAACCCCAGGAAATGAATACACTCACAAACTTGACTCCTTTCTTTCTTTTTTTAACAATTTAATTTAGAGATTCATTTAATTTCGGAGACTCTACAGGTCAGGCTAGACTCTCCTATTTGCCCAAAAGTATATGCAAAAAAAGATTTTAAATGATCTATTTTAGAGCTTCCTATTGTACATTTAAAATATTTTAACAGTATCAAATACAATATTTTAGAATTTTTAAATTTTTTAATTTTTTTAAAATAATTTTTATTGGATTGGAGTTGCTTTATACTGCTGTGTTAGTTTCTGCTGTACAGCGAAGTGAACCAGCTCCATGTATACACACACCCCATCTTGCTGGATTTCCTCCCCACTTAGGCACCACAGAGCACCTAGTAGAGTTCCCCGAGCGATACAGTAGGTGCTCACTAGTTACCTATTCTATGTGTGCTGAGCTCAGTACCTCAGTCGTCTGACTCTGTGACCCCATGGACTGCAGCCTGCCAGGCTCCTCTGTCCATGGGATCCTCCAGGCAAGAGTACTGGGTAGGTTGCAATTTCCTTCTCCATGGGATCTTCCCGAGCCAGGGATGGAACCTTCGTCTCTTGCATTGAAAGGCGGCCACAATTTAGTGACTGAACAACGACAACAACATACTATGTTATTTTATGCTGTGTTATTTTATGCTGTTATATAATGTATTATGTTATACTGTGTTGCTATGTTATCTTATGTTATGTTTTATTATGCTATGTCATAACTAAGTTAATTTTGGGAGGCACTGCTTTCCCCCAAAGAAGCGTTTCAAGAAGAGTTTTGGCTGGGGTGCTGAGTTATAATAGACATCAGATGCCGATGTGAGTTGCAATCCAGTCTGCCCTGTGGACACTTCCGAGTGGGTGAATGAGGACGAAGTGGATTCAGCAAGTCAGGACTGACGACAGGGTTGGGGGGAGTGTAGTCGCCTAGAAACTGAGGAAGCACGGGCCTACAGCACAGGAGGCACGTACCAGGAAGTGTCCAACCCACTTCACTTGGGATGACAAGCTCTAGGTCCATCCGTGTTACTGCAGACGGTGTTATTCCGTTCTTGGACAGCAGAAATTAACATGACACTGTAAATCAACTACACTTCAATAAAATAGATTTCAGAAAATTAAATGGATTAAAAAAAAAAACCAGATTGTCTGATAGTCTAAATGAAGAGGGTTGACAGAAACCTGCTTATGGCTGCCTGTGAAATGATGCAGGCTCCTAACACCAGGTAGGGACCTGCAAGGGGTGTGTGAAACAGAGAGGATGTGGAGTAGTGTTAAGTAAATAATTAGGAAAACCACACTGGGCCAGGAGGCAGCTGCAGAGACAGAGAGAGAGATGGAGAAAAACACACAGGAAGTCTCTTAACGTTGCCTCAGAACATTAAAAGGGAATTCCTTTTCTTTGCACAAAAAACATATAGTACTTTTTTTTAAATGTATAATTGATTTATACTGCTGTGTTAATTTCCGCTGTACAGCAAAGTGGCTCAGTTAAACATATGTATGCACTCTTTTTTATATTCTTTCCCATGATGGTTTTTCACAGGATACTGAATATAGTTCCCTGTGCTATATAGTAGGTCTTCGCTGTTTACCTAATACTTCTATAATCAAAGATAAAAACAAGAAAAGAGAGACTTTTAAAAACATCCACTTTCTGAGTTTTAGAAAGCTGCTGTGAACAGCATCCCAAGACCGAGCTACTCTATTCCATCCTCAGAGGGGATTTGTGAGCACACACCAGAGAGGTCACAGTGCCGACAAGGAGAGGCTTCAGCACCCGAGACTCTCTGCCCCAGAGCGGGGACAGAACCTGCAAACGGCAATAACAGACACCACCATAAATGCCCCCCCCACCCAAGAATTTGCCCAAAGGCACTTTCTGATGTCCTAAGAAGCAACATAATTGTTTTCTTTCGGCCAAGCCAGGAAGCTATGGAATCTTAGTTCCCTGATCAGGGGTCAAATCCTTCTATGGGACGTGCAGGGTCTTAACCACTGGACTGCCAGGGAAGTCCCGAAGTTAACAGACCTTTAAGACCACATGATCCCATTTTCACTCATCTCCTATCAATTTTATTTCCCATGCCTATCTATCAAAAAAAAAAAAATCACCTTAATTGGATATTTGCCCTTTAGTCTGTGGAACACACTACTGGGCTTCCCAGTGGCACAGTGGTAAAGAAGTCACAGGCTAACGCAGGAGATGCAAGAGACACAGGTTCGATCCCTGAGTCGGGAAGATCTCCTGGAGCAGGAAATGGCAACCCACTCCAGTATTCTTGCCTGCGAAATCCCATGGACAGAGGAGCCTGGCAGGTTACAGTTCATGAGGTCACAAAGAGTCCAGCACGAATGATCACGCACACACATATTATTGGGAATGGGTAATTTTCAGTTTTCAAGAAGAAAGCTTATTATTTTAATTTTAAAAGGTAATAAAGTGATATTAAATTGACATAATGTTAAAAAAAATTTTTTTTAACTACCTTCTCTCAGTTTGAGGACAAAGCTGAATACTAACTCTGTAAATTCTTAATCATTGTGAATGTTGACAAAACAGACCAGAAAGATGGCTTGCTTTTTACTTTCATGGAACAAATGATGGTATGTAAATGAAAAGAATCTAACCTGGCACATGGGGGGAAAAAAAGCAAATACTGGTTTACATCAGTTAAAAAAAAAAAAAAGAAAAAGGAGAGAAAAAGAAAACAAGGTTGTCAGAACCTGCAAAGGAGAGAAACTGACTAAAAACAGGTCCAGGGGAATAACTGCGAAACAGATGGTGCACTTAAGTCTGTTTACTGCCAGGAAGTCGATGTGGCCCAAACGCCGATCACACGGCACCCAGGCTCCAAGAACACGGCTTCCTTGCTTAATTACACTGCAATGTATGTATTTCTTGGAATCCAACCTGGCGTTCCAGCCTGGAGGAAAATCCCATGGTAGGCTGATGAGCTGAACTCGCCTCTGGAAACTGGGCCATGTGTTACAAATCAGACCGCGCTGTCTCAGTGTTTGCACCCCCTTTCGAATCCATCCGTCCTCAGCTCAAGTCCCCTCTCCTCTGCTCAGGAGTCCTGTGACCCTGAGGTCGGCTCCCCTGGGTGTTCTCAGAGCCGTGGCCATTGGGGAAGGGGGAAGGACTCAGGCAAACGCAGTAAGAGACCAACGGGAGGTTTGATATAAACCAGCGGGGACCCTGTGCCTGGCAGTGGGCTTGCAGCATCAAAGGCGGCCATCCCAGGGGTGGGGGGCCGTCAAGCAGCCTGAGCCCCATCCCCAGCCCCACAACGTGCCAGCTGTGAGCTCTTCCCACAACCACCAGCTCTGGGCCGGGGGTCACAGGCCGTCAGCACCAGCCATGGCCCTGCTGTCCTCCTGGGATCTAATCCCAGTGTCGGGATGGCTGGCAAGCAACTGCTCATTCAAGCAAACTAAGTGTCCAGTCCCTTGGACTGCAAGGAAATCCAACCAGTCCATCCTAAAGGAAATCAACCCTGAATATTCATTGGAAGGACTGATGTTCAAGCTGAAGCTCCAATCCTTTGGCCACCTGATGCGAAGAGCCGACTCACTGGAAAAGACCCTGATGCTGGGAAAGATTGAAGGCGGGAGAAGGGGACAACAGAGGATGAGATGGTTGGATGGCATCACCAACTCGATCAGCATGAGTTTGAGCAAGCTCTGGGAAATAGTGAAGGACAGAGAATCCTGGCGTGCTGCAGTCCACGGGGTCGCAGGATTTAGCCACAACCCACAGAAAAGAAACATGAACATCCCTTCTATGTGTAAAAAGACTGTGGCTTCAGCCATGGTACAAGAGACCCAGAATAACACCTCCACATACCACCTGTTGCTCACCAGTTTGGTGAAGAAAAAAACTTGATCCCATACTGTGTAGGCCAAAGTGTGGGGAAGTCAGCCGCTCTCCTCCATGCATAGATGCTCAGTCGTGTCCGACTCTGCAACCCCAGCTCACCAGCCAAGGGATTTTCCAGGCAAGAATACTGGAGTGGGTTGCCATTCCCTTCTCCAGGGGATCTTCCCCACCCAGGGACTGAATCTAAATCTCCTTCATTGGGAGGTGAATTCTTTACCACTGAGCCACCGGGGGAGCCCTGATGATCACTGTCACGAGTGAGTGAGTGAAAGCTGCTCAGTCGTGTCCGACTCTTTGTGACCCCACGAGCTATACTGTCCATGGAATTCTCCAGGAGCAGGTAGCCATTTCCTTCTGCAGGGGATCTTCCCAACCCAGGGATTGAACCCAGGTCTGCCACATTGCAGGTGGCTTCTTTCCCAGCTGAGCCACGAGGGAAGCAATCCCTGTCATAAGTGGCACTAAACAGCCTGCTCAAAAGACACCCCCTTACAGCACAGAACCTGAAATGAGAAGGCAGAACCTCCCGCAGGATGGCAAAGTTTTCACCACTCTGCACACATCTGGGAAAACTCAGCGAATGTTGATTTGGGGGTTATTACACATTTTAGGGAGTAGACGAATCTAAACGCAGAATCTGCAAATAACACAGAAGGACTGTGAGTTAACGCGGGTTGTCTCCAGGAAAGAAGACTAGGTGAGTGAGACACAGGGATGGAAGGGAGAATTCACTCTTGAGCTAGTCTTTGCTACTTTGGGGATCTTTGTAACCAGTATGTTTATTACATATCCACAAAAATAAATGAAAACTTTCAAGAAACTGCACCAGTGATGAGACTTGGCTAACTTGTGTAAGACAGAAGACATGCTTTTGCTATAGGTAAAAAGAGGGTGACAGTGTCAACATCAGCGGGTGGGGACTTCCCTGGTGGTCTGGGGGTTAAGACTCTGGGCTCCCGAGGCAGGGGGTCCCTGGTCACGGAACTGGACCCCAAAGACCACAACTAAGAGTTCACGGGCCGCAACTGGAGTTGCAGATCCCACGTGCTGCAACTAAGACCCGACACAGTGAGATAAAGCAAGATGTAAAAACTCACTGGGTGGTGGGAAGGCTCTAAGAAGAGCTGCTGGGAAAAGGGTCTGGCCTGTAACAAGCACTGGATAAAGAGGAAAGGTGCTGTGACTGATTCCCTTTCCCTCTCTCCTACTGACCCTGACTCCTAAGGGGGAACAGTCTTCAGCCCTCCTCCTGGGGACACCTTTGGCTTCCATGACCCTGTTCACACCCCGTTCTTTTCTAAATTCTCTCCCCACTTCATCAAGGACTATGCCAAGCACTCAGGTTGCTTGTTGCTGTTCAGTCACTAAGTCGTGTCTGACCTCTGCGACCCCATTGACTGCAGCATGCCAGGCTTCCCTATCCTTCACTAACTCCCAGAGTTTGCTCAAACTCATGTCCATTGATGTGAATCATCTCATCCTCTGCTGTCCTCTTCTCCTTCGGTCCTCAATCTTTCCCAGCATCAGAGTCTTTTCCAACGAGTCACTCTATATCCATTCTGCTCTTAAATAAATAAATAAATAACAAACCCTGATTTTGTTCCAGATGGCAATGGGTTCAGTTACAAGTACCCTTCACCCTAGAACTCCCCTGCAGCTGCATGAATGGAGCAGGCAAGCCAGTTCTGGCCAACGAGACAAGGGCAAAAATCGTCTTGGCATTCCTTCTTGAATAAAAAGCAGAGCTTCATTAGGAGGAGGCACTTGGCCTTCCCTTCTACTTCCTGCCTGGAACATGGGTGTGAGGTCTGGAAGTGCACCAGCCATCTTGTGACCACGAGGAAGACAGCCTTCCACTATGAAAGGAGAAGAAGAAAGAACAGAGGAACTCAGGGCTTTGGTGAAGTTACTGAGCCATGAGAGTCCATCACGAGTTAGAGAAGACAAAATTAAGCCCTGACTCACTTAGGCAGGAAAAACCGTGGTAGGTTTTCTCATGTGTACAATTGAGACACGACTAAATCGACGTTGCTCCCCACAGAACTCAGGCACAGAGGATGTGGAGGGCCTTCATCCGCCTTCCTCACTAACTTTCCTCCCCAGAAAAGTCAGCTCAGGTCACAGACCAGCCACCACCAGTGTGTTCCAACTTCGGCCGCAATCTCAGTCCCCAGACCCAGCTCCCAAATGCCGCTGCCTGGGGCTCCCAGACCTCTTGCGTTCAGGGCACCGCCTGTTTCTCTCTGCCCACAAACAGACTTCTGCTCCTGATCCCTATTCGGGGTCCTGGTTACCATCCAACCACCCCATAAAACAGGGTCGGCCTCACAGGCCACTTTGATCTGCCCTTCGCAGCTCTGAGCCTCAAATCCCGCATCTCTAAACTGAAATGATTACAAGACATGTTTCTCATGGGGTGTGGTGAGAGTTACATCACACCACTGGGCCTCCAGCCGCTTTCCCGGGAAGAGAATGTGCTGACCGAGTGAACGCACAGATCCAGGGGGGCTTAGCAGTTAATCATGACCTTGGACACAGCTGCCTGGATTACACGTGTGTGCACATGGCTTTTGGCAGATTTCGGTTGTTCTTAGTTTAAAACGACTGGCCGGCTCTGTGGGCCTTGGAGAAGTGAGAGGAAGCGGCGCTGAGATGGAATTGACACAGTATTTGCATTCGGGTTACATGCCAGATGCTGTTCTGAGGACTGGGGGGTAAAATAGTGAACACGTGGTCAAAACGCCTAACATTATTATTTTTTTTTGGTGGAGAGAAAAGTCCACTATATTTCAGAGACTGGCAACCGGGGGAGACGGTGGTTGTTACTGTTGTTGTTCAGTCGCTCGGTCATGTTCGACTCTTTGAGACCCCATGGACTGCAGCACATCAGGCTCTCCTGTCCTTCACCATCTCCTGGCGTTCGCAAAAACTCATGTCCACTGAGTCGGTGATGCGATCCAACCATCTCATCCTCTGTGGCCCCCTTCTCCTCCTGCCTTCAATCTTTCCCAGAATCAGGGTCTTTTCCAATGAGCCAGCTCTTTGCATCAGGTGGCTAAAGTATTGGAGCTTCAGCTTCAGCATCAGTCCTTCCAATGAATATTGAGGGCTGATTTCCTTTAGGGTTGACTGGTTTGAATCTCCTTGCAGTCCAAGGGACTCTCAAGAGTCTTCTCCAACACCATAGTTCAAAAGCATCAATTCTTCGGCGCTCAGCTTTCTTTACAGTCCAACTCTCACATCCATACATGACCACTGGAAAAACCATAGCTTTGGAGAAGGTGAATTCATGTCCAAATGCTGACTCCTCCACTGATGATCATGGAGCAAAAAGGGGGAGTTTCAGGGGTGCAGAGGTGGAGGGAGAGGCCACATGCAGAGGCAGCACAGTCAGCCCTGACAGCCACCTTTTTTTAACCTTCTTGTTTTCTACCGGGGGAGAGCTGACGAGCAGCGCTGTGACAGTGTCAGGTGAACAGTGAAGGGACTCAGCCCTGCACATGGACAGATCCACTCTCCCCCACACTCCCCTGCCACGCAGGCCGCCACATAACCCTCAACAGAGTTCCCTGTGCGCGACAGTAGGTCCTTGTTGGTTTTCCATATCCCACACTCTCTAACTCTCCCGTTCCCCCATCCTTCCCCCTTGGCAACCGTAAGTTCATTCTCTGAGTTGTACAGAAAATCTTGAGAGGGAAAAAACAAGAAAATGTCAGAAGCTATTGACCCTATGGAAGTGGAAAGGACTATTACAGCTTTTCTTTCTACATTTCTGATATAGTTTGAGGTTTATCAACAATTGCATATTATATTTTTAATTTTAAAAATTCTTAAAAAACAACTTTAAGAAACTATTGTAATCATACCACCCTTATATAAGTAATTTTGGCAATTTATACATGAATCTCTCTGTCTTTACACACACACACCAATGATATATATAAGAATTTATATATGATAAACACATAATAAATAAGAAATTTATAATAAATATTATTACATATTAAGCTTTATGTATTGTATGTGCATATATACACATACATACATCTGTGTGTGTGTATATATATAATGTCTGACAGAGATACACATGTGTATAATATTGGATAGATGGATGTAGATCTATAAAATACTAATATAGGACCTAGAGATTGTCATACTGAGTGAAATAAGTCAGAGAAAGAGAACTATCACACGGCATCACATATAGGTGGAATGTAAAAAAAAAAAAATTGTACAAATAAACTTATTTACAAAACAAAAGCAGAGTCAAAGATGTAAAAATCAAACCAATGGCTACCAGAGGGGAGGAAGGGAGGGATAAATTGGGAGTCGAGGATACACTCTGTTGCTGTTCAGTCGCTCAGTCGTATCAGACTCTTTGCGACCCCATGGGCTGTAGCCCACCAGGCTCCTCTGTCCGTGGGATTCTCCAGGTAAGAATCCTGGAATGGGTTGCCATGCCCTTCAGCAGGGGACCTTCCCTGCCCAGGGACCGGGCCCACGGCCCCTGCGTCTCAGGCAGCTCGCTCACCACTGAGCCCCCTGGGAAGCCAGCGTCTGGTGGTGTGTTCCTGCTAGCCCAGACTCCTCATTTGGCCCTACCCGGCTCCAGGCTATCCCCCACAGTATACACAAAAGAAACTAACACAACAGTGTAAAGCAATTTTACTCCAATTAAAAAAATAAAATAGCGGTTAAGGGGTTCCCTGATGGCTCAGTGGTAAAAAAAAAAAAAAAAAAAAAAAATCCGCCTGTCAATGCAGGAGACACGGGTTTGATCCCTGGTCTGGGAAGATCCCACAGGCTGCGGAGCAACTAAGCCTGTGCGCCACAACCACTGAGCCTGTGCACCAGAGCCCGGCAGCTGCAGCTACTGAAGCCTGCGCGCCCGGGAGCCCGTGCTCAGCAGCAGGAGAAGCGCCCGCAATGAGAAGGCCCTGCACCACAGCTAGCGAGCAGCCCCGCTGCCCACAGCCAGGGAGAGCCCCGGTGCAGCAGTGGGGCCCGCACAGCCGAAATAACACACACAATTCACAAACTCAAACCACCCCAACTCCTCCCTCTCCTCCCTCCGCCATACTCAGAGCTGTCGTGTCTCGTACGCCTAACCGTGGCTTCCATCTCGCTCACACTTGCCGTTTCTTCACACACATCTTCCGTCTCTCCCGCTGATACACCGCCTGTGTCACAGAACGAGAGTCCACCCACCCTTAGTTCTCTCCATCCACCCCGACCCCCATCTCAAGGACATGCTCCTGAAATGCACATCTGACTCGGCCATGCTCAGGCTCAGAAACGTTTCTTCAGTGATGAGAGACAGAGATGCTAACTGCCAATGCTAAGACAAAAGAATGAACAAAAACAAAAGTTTTCTCATATATTAATGTGTAAATGTGGGGAATCTAGAAAAATGATACTGATGATCCTATTTGCAAGGCAGAAATAGAGACACAGAGGAAGCGAAGAAGCATCCGGACACCAAGGGGAAGCGGGGGTGGGATGAGCTGGGAGACTGGACTGACACGTGTCCACTATTGACGCCGCGTATAAAACACGTAACTAATGAGAACCGACTGTAGAGCTCAGGGACCTCTACTCAGTGCTCTGTGGTGACCCAAACAGGAAGGAAGTCCAAAAAAGGGACATCTGTACATGTGTGGCTGATTTCACTTTGCTGCACAGCAGAGACGAACACAACATTGTAAAGCAACGAGAGTTCAATAAAAATGAACTTTTCACACAGCTGCTGACTCAGGACTGAAGAGCACAGGGGTCTCTGGCCCCAGGCACGGGTGCACCCAGGTCCCAGCAATCCGTCTCTCCCATCTCTGGCCTCCTTCCCCAGCAGGAGTCATCCCCAATCCCTTCCACAAACACCCCAGGGCTGGGCCTCCTTTCCCAGTTGGAGTCACGTGTCCATCCTGGAGACAGTTACAGTGGTTTCAACTGACCGGGTAGAAGCCAAAGGATTGGAGCTTCGGCTTCAGCATCAGTCCTTCCAGTGAACACCCAGGACTGATCTCCTTTAGGAGGGACTGGCTGGATCTCGTTGCAGTCCAAGGGACTCTCAAGAGTCTTCTCCAACATCACAGTTCAGAAGCATCAATTCTTTGCTCTGCTTACTGGAGCCAGGAAACTCCCCGTCTTGGACTGAACATGCCTGAGTTGTTTTTGTCTCCCAAGCCCTCCCAGGCCAGCTGTGCCCTGCCTGTCTACAGAGCCCCCATGGGTGCTGACTAAAAACCTCATCTGGGGGGAGGGCTTGAGGTGAAGAGAAGCAGGCGTCTTTCTCCTGCAACCAGGGGTGTCCTGCACGACCACCCCGAAGGAGCTGCCTTCAGAGCAACGCACCTTCATTGTTTGGTTGCTCAGCTGTGTCCGCCTTTTGCAATCCCATGGACTGCAGCCCGCCAGGCTCCTCTGTCCATGAGATTCTCCGGGCAAGAATACTGGAGTGGGTTGCTGTTTCCTTCTCCAGCAGTTTTTCCCGACCCAGGGATCAAACCCCAGTCTCCTGCACTGCAGACAGATTCTGTACTACTGAGCCACCAGGGAAACCCTTTCATTTACACTTAACAGACCCATCTTTACTTTTTACACACCATTGCTTCCACTTCACACAATCCTTTATTGTTTTATTGAAGCATACTTGATATACAAGATTACACTAGCTTCAGGAATGCAGTAAAGTAATTCAAAATTCTATGGATTATAGGCCAAAGTTACTACAAGATAATGGAGATCAATGTTATGCCTACTGATGTGAAGAACTGACTCAATGGAAAAGGCCCTGATGCTGGGAAAGACTGAGGGCAAGAGGAGAAGGGGGTGACAGAGGATGAGATGGTTGGATGGCATCATCAACTCAATGGACATGAGTTTGAGGAAACTCTAGGAGACAGTGGAGGACAGAGAAGCCTGGCGTGCTGCAGTCCATGGGGCGGCCAAGAGTCAGACACGAGTTAGTGACAGAATAACAACAACAGGATAACATATAATTAAATACAGAATAGAATGCTGGGACTTACCTGGAGGTCCAGTGGCTAAGGCTTCCCAGGCGGCTCAGTAGTAAAGAACCCGCCTGCCAATGCAAAAGACTTGGGTTGAATCCCCTGGGTCAGAAAGATCCCCTGGAGAAGGGAATAGCAACCCAGGGAAACAGATGGGGAAACAGTGGAAACGGTGTCAGACTTTATTTTTGGGGGCTCCAAAATCACTGCAGATGGTGACTGCAGCCATGAAATGAAAAGACACTTACTCCTTGGAAGGAAAGTTATGACCAACCTAGATAGCATATTCAAAAGCAGAGACACTACCTTGCCAACAAAGCTCCGTCTAGTCAAGGTTATGGTTTTTCCAGTGGTCATGTATGGCTGTGAGAGTCAGACTGTGAAGAAAGCTAAGCGCCAAAGAATTGATGCTTTTGAACTGTGGTGTTGGAGAAGACTATGGAGAGTCCCTTGGACTGCAAGGAGATTCAGCCAGTCCATTCTAAAGGAGATCAGTCCTGGGTGTTCATTGGAAGGACTGATGCTAAAGCTGAAACTCCAATACTTTGGCCACCTCATGGGAAGAGTTGACTCATTGGAAAAGACTCTGATGCTGGGAGGGATTGGGGGCAGGAGGAGAAGGGGACGACAGGGGATGAGATGGCTGGATGGCATCACCGACTCGATGGACATGAGTTTGAGTAAACTCCGGGAGTTGGTGATAGACAGGGAGGCCTGGCGTGCTGCGATTCATGGGGTCACAAAGAGTTGGACACGACTGAACGACTGAACTAAACTGAGAGTATTCTTACCTGGAGAATCCCATGGACAGAGAAGGTAGCAGGCTACAGTCCACGGGGTTGCAAGAGTCACACAGCTCAGCAACTGAACAACAAACAGTGGCTAAGACTCTGCGCTGCCCGTGCACAGGGCTGGGGTTCGATCCCTGATGGAGGAACTACAGCCCTCACACTGCAATTGAGAGTTCATATGCCACACCACATGCTGCAACTAACATCCAGTGCAGCCAAAGAAATAAACAAACATCAGAAAAGAATACAGTGCTAAATGTAACAACCATATATATTATGGTATATGTATATGTTATGTTCACATAACCATATATGTGAACAAGGCCTGAGCATACAGCTATGTAATCATCCATGCTAAGAACACAGAATAATCTCACCATTGATCGCCCATCATCCTTCCTGTAGAATCTGCATTTCAGCTGACCCTGTGGAACAGCACTTGGTGGGAAGAAGCTGGCGGGGAGACGATTATCAGGCAACTGAAGATTTATTTGGAGTCTGGAATCTGGGGCTGCAGCATGTCAACATCTTCCAGCAAAAGCTAGTGGAAGCTCATCTCCTGCGTGCCCGGGTGACTGTCCAGGGGAGAGGAAGACCCTGCATTATTCCCAGTCATTCTTTTGTGTGCGTCTGTGCTAAACTGTATCTGACTCTCTGCGACCCCAAGGACTGCAGCCCGCCAGGCTCCTCTGTCCATGGAGTTCTCCAGGCAAGAACACTGGAGTGGGTTGTCATGTCCTTCTCCAGGGGATCTGCCCTACCCAGGGAAGGAACCCGCATCTCCTGCATTGCAGGCGGATTCTTTACCACTGAGGCACCAGGGAAGCCCAATAAATTCATTTAACTTGACACATTAGGCCTAATTCTGGCATTTTCCGCTTCCTGCTGCCTTAAACAGTATTTTGAATGGTCTCTCAGTGTGGGGATCCCCGCCCCTGCCAAGGGCTTTCCTAACCCCAGGAGGATGCGCCTTGGTGAGAGTAGGGTGGGAATGGGGAGAGGTGTGCTGTTTAATTGCAAAGTGGTCGAAGGGTCACAGTGAAATGGGAACCCCAGGCGCCTCTCTGGGAAACGGCCTGTCTCCAGCAGTTCACCTCTCTTCAGCCCTTCTCCCCCGCGTGGAGGGTGTGCACGCCTCCGGGGTCAC
The DNA here is from genome assembly GCF_019923935.1 of Bubalus bubalis. Lineage (NCBI taxonomy): Eukaryota > Metazoa > Chordata > Mammalia > Artiodactyla > Bovidae > Bubalus > Bubalus bubalis. Next base: position 64,122,018 of record NC_059174.1, on the reverse strand, counting down.
AAGGAACCTAATTGGAAGGCCAGGGCTCTGCTGACCTTCGGGTCTCCGGTTCCTCTGGGAGCCTCCAGCCCTCTGGCCCCTCTGCTCTCTCGGGACACTCCCCGGCGGCGGCCGCAGACTGCGGGGCGCCAGGAGCCTGCTCTCCTTAATCCTCCAGCTGGGGCTGGAGGCCCATGGAGGGGCCGGAGGAGGACCCGTCCCGCCCTGCGCCGCGCCGTCCCCACCGAGGGGCACTGCCCCAGCACTGACATCCCAGGGCATGACTTCTCTGCTTTCTTCCGGGTTTCAACTTTTTAAATAAGTTTTTATAGTTGCTTTACTATGTTGTGTTAGTTTCTGCTATGCAGCAAAGTGAATCAGTTATATGTATACTTGTATCCACTCTTTTTTGGATTTCCTTCCCATTTAGGTCACCACAGAGACATCAAGAACCTCAGATATGCAGATGATACCCCTCTAATGGCACAAAGTAAAGAGGAACTAAAGACTCTCTGGATGAGGGTGAAAGAGGAGAGTGGAAAAGCTGGCTTAAAACTCAACATTCAGAAAACTAAGCTCATGGCATCACTTCATGGCAAATAGATGGAGGAAAAGTGGAAGCAGTGACAGGTTTTCTTTTCTTGGGCTCCAAAATCACTGCAGATGGGGACTGCAGCCATGACGTTAAAAAACGCTTGCTCCTTGGAAGAGAAGCTTTGATAAACCTAGACACCACTTTGCCAACAAAGGTGCTTATGAAGTGTGGTGCTGGAGAAGACTCTTGAGAGTCCCTTGGACTACAAGGAGATCAAGCCAGTCAACTCTAAAGGGAATCAGTCATGAATATTCATTGGAGGGACTGATGCTTAAGCTGAAGCTCCAATACTTTGGCCACCTGATGCGAAGAGCTGAGTCACTGGAAAAGACTCTGACGCTCAGAAAGATTGAGGGCAGGAGGAGGAAGGGGCGACAGAGGATGAGATGGTTGGATGGCATCACTGACTTGATGGACATGAATTTGAGCAAGCTCCGGGAATTGGTGATGGACAGGGAGGCCTGGTGAGCTGCAGTCCATGGGGGTCCATGGAGTCGGAGATGATTTATCAACTGAACAACAAGTTGCTTTACAATGTTGTGTTAGTTTCCGCTGTACAGCAGAGTGAACCAGCCGTATGTACACATATCTCCCCTCTCTCTTGGATTTCCTTCCCACCCGGGTCACCGCAGAGCACTGAGTAGGGTTCCCTGAGCTCTAGAGTCGGTTCTCATCAGCTATTATACACACGTATCAATAGTGGACATGTGTCAATCCCAGCTCATCCCACCCCCGCTTCCCCCTTGGTGTCAGAACATTTCTTCGCTTCCTCTGTGTCTCTATTTGTGCTTAGCAAATAGGTTCTTCTGTGCCATTTTTCTAGATTCAACATATATGTGTGATTTTTCTCTTTCTGACTTACTTCACTCTGTATAACGGTCTCTAGGCCTACCCACAGCTCTGCAAATGTGTATATACAATGGAGTATTACTCAGCCATAAAAAGGACAGAATGTCTATACCAGTGAGGGTCTGGGAGGTGTAGCCTGGTGAGGGAGGGAAAGACAGTGTCACTCTTTCCACGTCCAGGAGTGGAGGATCCCTGACCCTAGGAATGCTTCCTCACTCAGGAAGGAGTGAGCACAAGCCCTGTGAAGCGTTTCCCCATCCAGGAAAGGTAGAGCCTCTGCCTCTGCTCCTGTCCCCTTCTGGGGCCCAAGACCCAGTAAAGTTTGTCCCCCGGGCCACTGGGGCTTCCCTGGTGGCTCAGACATAAAGAATCTGCCTGCCAGTGCAGGAGACCCGGGTTTGATCCCTGAGTTGGGAAGATCCCCTGGAGGAGGGAATGGCCACCCGCTGCAGTATCTTTGCCTGGAGAATCCCACAGACAGAGGAGCCTGGCAGGCTACAGTCCATGGGGCTGTAGAGTGGGACATGACTGAGCGACTCACACTTTCACTCTTTGCAGTTGACCAGAGGCCATGAGAAGGATCAGGCGGGAACAGGCGCTTCCCCCAGCCTCCCTGCCGTCCCACCGCACACAGCCTCAGCTTCCATTGCCCTCCTGCGAACTGGGGAAGGGGAGCAGTGAGCCGGCTGGGTCAGGAGTGTCTCACCTGGCTCACCCTGCAAATCAGAGGGCAAGAAGGCTCCCGGGTTCCAGCCCTGGCACAGAGCCCTCTGGGGCCCCCTTTAGATGCCACATATTAGGACAGACATGGGCGGGGGCCCCCGGAAGCCCCACTCTCCCTCTGTGGTGCTCACCGGAGGGATTCAGAGACCCCACCCGAGACAGCCAGGTGTGAACTATAAATGACATTCTAACTGACATCAACAAGGGAGCACGCACGCCTCCAACAAAGACCCAACCTGCCTTGGCCCCGGGCACTGAGCCGAATCCTGGGCAGTCTCGGGAGCCGAATCCTGGAGGGTCTCGGGAGTTCGTGCAGACCTGTTCCTTTCCCCCTGGGGTGGGGGTGGAGGGAGGAGGGACTCTGACTAAGGCAAGATCATTCTTTAAGTGAATGGAGAGAGGCAACTGTGGTCTGAAAAGTGAGTGAAAGTGTGGGTCACTCCATCACGTCCGACTCTTTGTGACCCAAGGACTGCAGCCCGCCAGGGTCCTCTGTCCATGGAACTCTCCAGGCAAGAATACTGGAGTGGACTGTCATGCCCTCCTCCAGGGGATCTTCCCAACCCAGGGACTGAACCTGGCTCTGCTGCACTGCAGGCGGATTCTTTACCATCTGAGAGGACGGTTTCATGGACAGGATGCCAAAACCACAGGCAACAAAGGCAAAAGGAGACAAAGCAGGACTGCAGCCGAGCTAAAAACCTTTGCAAAACAGAAGCAGGCACGCAGACGTAAACGTATGGACACCAAGGGGATAGACGGGGGTGGGAGGAGTTGGGGGACCGGGGTTGACACACACCTACTACTGACACTGTGCATAGAAGAGGTGACCAACGAGAGCCCGCTGCACAGCACAGGGAGCTCTACCCAGCGCTCTGTGCGACCCGAACGGGAAGGACGTCCACAAAAGAGGGGACATGCGTATATGGATGGCTGATGTATTTTGCCTTACAGCATCCTAAAACAACTACACTCCCATAAAAATTAACTTAAAAAACTTCTGTACAGCTTCCCTGGTTAAGAACTTGCCTTCCAATGCAGAGGACTCTGGTCCAGGAAGGCCCTTGGTGGCACAGCAACTACGTCGGGAGGCCACCCCTCCCGAAGCCCATGAGCCTAGAGCCTGTGCTCTGCAACAACAGAAGCTGCTGCAATCAGAGGCCCTGGCACTGCAAACAGGGAGCCGCCCCCAGCACCACAACCAGAGAAAGCCCGTGCGCAGCAAGGAAGACCCAGTGCAGCCAAAAATAAATAAAATAAACAGGTGGTGGGTGGCATGGGAGAGAATGGATCCATGTATATGTACGGCTGAGTCCCTGTGCTGTTCACATGAAACTATCAAACTCTGTTAATCAGCTATACCCCAACACAAAATAAAAAATTAAAAATTTAGACAAAATTTTAAAAATGAAAATAAAAAGATCGAATGTGATTAATTTTAAAAATTATCCATCATCAGGCAACATAGAGATAATGACTCTTAAGGTTTGGGGATATTTATTCCATTATTGTTTTCTATGCATACTTATCTGTCTGTCTGTCTACCTACCTACTCTGACTCTGTCATCATCAGAAACCACACCGTGCCTGAAATCACATATCAAATCGCTGTTGCTCTCAACGCTGGCCCTGGTCTCCTTAGGTCTTCCCGCTCCCCCCGCCCCGAATACAATTCTGTGACTTATTGGCACATTCAGTTCACAGCACCTGACCACAGCTCCTCCTGATCTAATTTAAATTCCACAGTCCATTCTGACAATAACTGTTAGTGTTCATCGCTCTGGAACAAATTACTGCAAACTTGGGAGTCTGGAAACGATGCCCACAGATCACCTGACCGTTGTTGTATAGGTCAGAAGTCCAGGCAGCCTCCACCGGGTCTCACAAGGCTGAAGTCAAGGTGGGGCTGGGCTGGGTTCCCCTGCGGAGGCTTCGGGAAAGAACCCACTGCCATACTCTTCCTTCACTGTTACTGGGTTTTACTGGTTGTGGTGGCCATTCTCTGCCCCAGAGGTGGATCTCCCCACTAGTGGAAACAATCCGACATCTTTGTTTTTTCTTTAAAAAAAAAAAAAAAAAAAACTGCTAAAATACACATAACATTAAATTAACCATCTTAACACTTTTGTTTTTGGCCACATAAGATGGCATGTGGGATCTTAGTTCCCTGAGCAGGGATCAAACCTGGGTCACCTGTAGTGGAAGATGAACTCTCAACTCCTGGACCACCAGGGAAGTCCCTATTTTAACCATTTTTAAGTGTACAGTTCAGCAATGTTTAATACGCTCATAATGTGGTATAACTGTCACTACCGTCCATCTCCACAACTCTTTTCATCTTGCAAAGCTGAAACTCTGTCCCCATTAAACACCAACTCCCCACCCTCCCTCTCTGAGGCCCTGCAAACCACCACTGCACTTTCCATCTCAAGGAATTTACAACTCCAGAGACCACAGATACGCGGACGACACCACTCTAACGGCAGAAAGCGAAGAGGGACTAAGAGCCTCGAGAGAGGAGTGTGAAAAAGCTTGCTTAACACTCAACATTCAGAAAACTAAGATCATGGCATCCGGTCCCATCACTTCATGGCAAATAGATAGGGAAACAGTGGAAACAGTGACAGGTTTTCTTTTCTTGGGCTCCAAAATCACTGCAGATGGTGACTGCAGCCATGAAAGTGAAAGACACTTGCTCCTTCGAAGGAAAGCTATAACAAATCTAGACAGCGTATTAAAAAGCAGAGACATCACTTCGCTGACAAAGGTCCATGTAGTCAAAGCTTATGGTTTTTCCAGTAGTCATGTACGGATATGAGAGTTGGACAATAAAGAAGAATGAGCACCGAAGAATTGATGATTTTGAACTGTGGTGTTGGAGAAGGCTCCCGAGAGTCCCTTGGACTGCAAGGAGATCCAACCAGTCCATCCTAAAGGAAATCAGTCCTGAATATTCATTGTAAGGACTGATGCTGAAGCTGAAGCTCCAATACTTCGGCCACCTGATGCAAAGAACTGACTCCTTTGCAAAGAACCTGATGCTGGGAAAGATTGAAGGCAGGAGGAGAAGGGGATGACAGAGGATGCGATGGTTGGATGGCATCACCGACTCAATGGACACGAGTTTCAGCAAACTCCGGGAGATGATGGACAGGGAGGCCTGGCGTGCCGCAGTCCATGGGGTTGCAGAGTGAGACACAACTTAGGGACCGAACAACAACATGCAATGAGTTATATTGTAACATATTTACAAATAGTGACTACTATGTTTAGAAAACTGTACAAACGCAGCTGCAGCTTCAGGCCAAGTCACACTGCCTCCTGTCACTCCACTCCAGTAACTGAATTGTTCTCCTCGGCCCTCCACGGTGGAGATTCTGAAGCTTCCACTGTTTATAAGCCTCCATTTATTTATTTTTTAATAACTTTAGTAAGTTTTAATGACTTTAAATGTTTATTTATTTAGCTTTGCCAGGTCTTGCTTGCAACATGTGGGCTCAGCAGCCCTGTGGCATGAGGGATCTCAGCTTCCCGAGCAGGGATCGAACCTGCATCCCTTGCACTGCAAGGCAGATTCTTACCTGCTGGACCAACAGGGAAATCCTCCTAATTCCTTTTTTAAAAAGGGGCTTAAGAGTTTACATTTGTGATGTTACTTGTTAAAAAAACAGAGCATATACACATCTTTTGAAGTGTTGAAAGGAAAATAGTACTTTATATTCTTTATTACGTTTTTTAAGTGCTGAATATATTTGTTCATTTTTCTCTGTTCTGTTTTGTAGACTTAAGAAGTGTTGCAAACATATCTGCAAGTATATGAGTAAATACCCTACAGGGTGTGATGCTGCATTATATATAAAATATGTATGTACATATATTAATTTTTGTCTTTTGAAAAAACTAAAGTTAAAATAGGAGCGTAAATTTTTTTTCCCCTACTAGCAATAAGGAGGCACCAGTTGGTTTGATGTAAGGATGGTAATACTTTTTTTTTTTTCTTTTAATGTGGACTATTTTTAAAACCTTTATTGAATTTGTTACAAAATTGCTTCTGTTTCATGTTTTGGCTTTTTTGCCCAAGAGGCGTGTGGGATCTTACTCCCTGACCGGGGATGAGACCTGCACCCTTGCATCGGAAGGCAAAGTCCTAACCACTGGGCCACCGGGGAAGTACCAGGAATGGTAAAATCTCAATTATGTGGGGGATTGACCGGAGGGTGGGAGGGCAGGAATGGGAGTGGGGGTGCCCTCAGGAGACCAGGGGCGTAAGCCAGGGGGAAGATGAGGGTGGGGCAGCCAAGGAGGGGACTGGGAGGAGGCCTGCAGATGGACGGGGCGTGACCCGCAGACCCTGCGGCCTGTGCTGTCTGGAGACTGTCCACGGGAGAGGCTCGTGCTTCTGCCTTATGACCGCGAGAGGCACTTCCACCCACAAAGAGAAGGATCTGGGTGGCCTGGGCTCCCAGATACTTTGCAGGTTAATGACTAGCCAAGGCCTTGCTCCCTGAGAATGAGAGGTCAACTCCTTCCAAGGAAGGGTCGCCAGGCCGGCTGGAACCAGCCTGGGAGCGGCTCAGAGGCGTTTCTGCTCCTCTCCTCCCCCAGCTCCCCTCCTGAGAAAGGACTGGGGGCCCTGGAGGCAGATTTGGCCGAAGATTGGAGATGGGCAGGAACAGATCCCTCCAGCAGGCCCCGTTCGCTATGTCACCTGCGGCTATCCTAAAGCAGGCCTCAGACGCGGCAAATCCCAACAGGAGTTCTTCATCGCTGACTGCTTTGCATTCATTGTGATTTTTTTAAAAACGTATTGTTAAAATATTATATATTTGGGGGCTTTCCTGGTGGTCTAGTGGTTGAGAATCCAGCTGCCAATGCAGGGGTCACAGGTTTGATCCCTGCTCTGGGAAGATCCCATATGCCTCAGGGCTACCAAGTCTGTGCAGCACAGCACTGAGCCCGTGCACCCTTGAGCCTGTTCTCCACAGCAAGAGGAGCCCCTGCAGTGAGAAGGCCGAGCGCCGCGACTGCAGAGTAGCCCCGCTCGCTGCAGCCAGAGAAAGCCCACACCACGGCGGAGACAGCACGGCCACAAGTCAATCTTTTAAAAAATGTTACACATTTAGGACATCTGCATGGTGCCAGTGGTAAAGAACCTGCCTGCCAGTGCGGGAGACGTAAGAGACATGGGTTTGATGTCTGGGTCAGGAAGATCCCCCAGAGGAGGGCATGGCAACCCACTCCAGTATTCCTGCCTGGAGGATCCCACGGATAGAGGAGCCTGGCGGGCTGCAGTCCACAGGGCCACAAATAGTGGGACATGACTGGAGTGGCTTAGCAGGCATGCACTGGCAGTCCTGAGGTGAGGACCTCGCCATCCAATGCGGGGGGCGAGGGTTCGATCCCTGGTCGAGGAGCTAAGACCCCCACGTGCCTCGTGGCCCGAAAACCCCAAAACATAAACAGACACAATACTGTAACAAATTCAATGAAGACTTTAGGAATGGTCCACATTTTTAAAAATATTTTTTAAAAAAATAAAGGAAAAACATTACACGTCTTGATGACCGAGTTTTCTACTGCCTCCCTAGACTTTGGGAGAGTCCCTCACCCCAACCTGGGCCCCTAAATGCATGAGATGTGCTGGGCGCTTGCTGATTCCAGTCCTGTGAGATTCGCCACGTGGGTCGTTCCTTTCCAACTGGGAGCACAGGGATGTGTGGCGAGAAATGACCCCAGCTTCCCGGCGCTAATTAACACCCAGAGGCAGAGGCTGGAGTGTGGCCGAGTGTCTCCAGTGGAGTGGAACTCTGGATTCCCTGAGCGAGGCAGACTGGGTGGGTGGGGTGGGGGTGCGGGGAGGGGGCATTCCAGGAGGGAGAGAACTTGTGCGCACTCGGAGAACTCATGGCCTATGTCCAAAACCCAGGGCCAAGAAGGGCTCCGTGTGTCCCAGCGGAAGAAAGAGACTCGCCCGGGGGAGCACAGAGAGCTTGGGAGGCAGATGCCACCTGTCCCCACGCGTGTGGCCGTGCACTGCCCTGCCACAGCACGGGAGGCCCGGGTGGGCGTGGGGCTCGGTGGGGGAGCGCACACGTGGGCATGCGCGGCTGAGCCCGTCACGCTCACCTCAGACTGTCACAGCACTGTCTGCTGAGTGGCTCTACCCTGGTACAAAAGAAATATTTAAAAAGAAAGAAAAAAAACAAAACACCGCACAGTGCGGGGACTTCCTTGGCAGTCCAGTGGTTAAGACCTCAGCTTATGATGCAGGGAGTGAGAGTTTGATCCCAGGGTGGGAAACTGAGATCCCACATGACTCATGGCCCCAAAAACCAAAACATAAAACAGAAGCAAAACTGTAACAAACTCAATAAAGATTTTAACAGTGGTGGTTGAGTCTCTCGGTTGTTTCTGGCTGTTGCAACCCCATGGACTGTAGCCGGCCAGGATCCTCTGCCTACAGCATTTCCCAGGCCAGAATACTGGAGTGGGTTGCCATTCTGCTCTTCAGGGAATCTTCCTGATCCAAGGATTGAACTCAACGTCTCCTGCACTGCAGGCAGATTCTTTACCACTGGGGCCAGGGAAGACCAATGGTCCACATCAAAAAATCTTTAAAAAGAAATAATACAAAACAAAAATAGCCAAGCGAGACTACTACACTGTTATGAGCTGAACTCTATGCCCTCTAAATTCATTCACTGAAGTCCTGATCCCTCGAGGCCCCCCAGGAGCTCAGACTGTGCCTGAGCTTGGATATAGGCTTTTCTGTCTTCAGATAGTCTAGATTTAGTCTTTTCAGTCTGCAGATAGTTAAAGTAAGGTGCTACCGGTCATCAGAGCGGGCCCTAATCCAACCATCAGCACGCTCATAAGAGGACAGAGTCTGGACACGCGCAGTGAAGACCATGCGAGGTTACTGGGAGACGGTGGCCGTCTGACGCCACGGAGAGGGGCCGCGGGAGAGACCTGCACCCCCGACACCCTCATCCCAGATTTCTGGCCTGCAGGGTCGTGAGACAACACGCTGCTCTTGTTTCAGCCCCCTGGCCTGTGCTCTGTGTTGCGGCGGTCCTAGCACACTCACACAACTTAACGCCCCAGATAGAAGCACAGCGCTTCCCCAAGGCTTACTACAGCGCTGCGGACAGTAGCTGAGACATGGGCACGACCTAGATGTCCATCGACAGAGGACAGACAAAGAAGCTGTGCGCATACATACAGTGGAGTATCACCCAGCCCTTAAAAGAAGGGAATAATGCAGCAACACGGACGGACCTAGAGAGTGCCATACTGAGTGAAGTCAGACAGAGAAGGAGAAATATCATACGACACCCCTTATATGTGGAACTTAGAAAGAAATGATGCAAATACACTTATTACAAAACAGAAAGCGACTCACAGATTTTGAGAATGAACTTACAGTTGCAAGGGGAAGGGATTCTTAGGGAGTTTGGGATGGATATGTACACACGGCTATATTTCAAATAGATAAGCAACAAGGACGTGCTCTACAGCACAGGGAACTCTGCTCAGGGTTATGTGGCGGCCTGAATGGCAGGGGAGTTTGGGGGAGAGTGGGTCCATATGTATGGATGGCTGAGTCCCTTTGCTATCCACTTGAAATTATCACAACATTGTTAAGCAGCTACACCCAATACAAAACAAAAAGGTAAAAAAATAAATAAAAGGACAGTGCCAGATTTATTTTTTCCCCTAAGGAGGGAGAGCTCTGCTAGTCAGGCCGTCTCTGTCCTCGGTGGACTGATCTCATGCAGGATTTGGCGTTGGGAGGGTGGCAGACCTTTGGAGGCATCAACAGCTTCATGCCATCTGTAGGACTGTGGTCTCTCAAGTGAGATCCCTGCTGACTGGCTGGCACCCGGAGGCGTGTTTACCAGAGTGAGTCCACCCTTGATGGGCTCTTTCACTGGCTGAGTTTGCAGGGTAGAGCGCTGACATGGATTGTTTGGCTTGCAAAAGCACGTTTGCTGAGGCGAGCCACTGTGGAGCAGCTGAACGGGTTTCTAACGGATGCTGGTTGGCGGCCTGCTTCTCTGGCTGTCTTTTCCAAAGCTTGTGGGAACTCTCCAACACTCCACTTGCAGCATGGTGGTGGTCCCCAAGACTGTCAGCTCCATAAGAAAAGGAAGATGATCTGAACTGCTCATAAAGGGGGCTGAGCACCAAAAAATTGATGCTTTTGAACTGTGGTGTTGGAGAAGACTCTTGAGAGTCCCTTGGACTGTAGGGAGATAAAATCAGTCAATCCTAAAGGAAATCAACCCTGAATATTCACTGGAAGCACTGATGCTGAAGTTGAAGCTCCAGTACTTTGACTACCTGATGCGAAGAACCAAGTCATTGGAAAAGGCTGGGATGCTGGGAAAGATTGAGAGCAGGAGGAGAAGGGGACGACAGAGGATGAGATGCTTGGATGGGCATCACCAACTCAAGGGAAATGAATTTGAGCAAGCTCCAAGAGATAGTGAAGGACAGGGAAGCCTGGTGCACTGCAGTGTGGGGGAGCTTCCCACATCAGGGGCTGAACTCCTGACACCTGCATTGGCAGGCGGGTTCTCTACCACTGAGAAACCAGGGAAGCCCAAGTTTCAGTGTGATTGTTTGTCACCTCGCTATGTCTATACTCACACGCGCATAATGGCGCATGCACACACCCTCCAAAACATAAGTACATATTGAGGAACACTGGTTTTTGAATAGTAATATGATGCAGTCATTCATACAGTGATGCCAGTGGAGCTTCCAGACATATTCAGCCACATCCTGCGTTCACCTATTTTTAAGCCAAATGCCACCCCATGGACCTTCCAAAAAGAACCTGGCGTCTCCACTCCATGAAAGCCTTGGTGAGGAGCCGGGGCTTCAGCAAAAAAGCTGTAGGACTCTTTTTGAGGATTTCAGTAGAGGAAGACAGTCAGATTTTCATTTTAATGGAAAACACAGGCAAAACTGTAGGAGTATTTTCTTAGATCAGTCTCCCAAGGTGAAAGAAATAGAAGCAAAAATAAACAAATAGGCCTTAATCAAACTTAAAAGCTTTTGCACAGCAAAGGAAACCATAAACAGAACAAAAAGACAACTTACAGAATGGGAGAAGATACCTGCAAATGATGCAACTGATATGGGCTTACTTTTCAAAGCATACAAACAGCTTACAACTCAATTATCAAAAAACAACAACAACAAAAAAATCAAAAAAATGGGCAGAAGACCTAGACACTTCCCCCAAAGGAGATATATATGGCCAACAGGCACATGAAGAGACATTCAATAACACTAATTATTAGAGAAATGCAAATCAAAAGTACAATGCAGTACCACCTGACACAGGTCAGAATGGCCATAATCAAGAAGTCCACGAACAATAAATGCTGGGGGGTTGTGGAGAGAAAGGAACCCTCCTAAACTGTTTGTGGGAATGTAATTTGGTGCAGCCATGATTGAGAACAGTATGGCGATCCCTTAAAAAACTAAAAACAGCTACCATTTGATCCAGCAATCCTACCCCTGGGCGTATACCTGGAAAAGACAAAAACCCTAATTTGAAAAGATCCATGCACCCCAATGTTCACAGAAGCACTACTCATAACAGCCAAGACATGGAAGCAATCTAAGTGTCCACTGACAGATGAATGGGTAAAGGTGTGGTGCATATATACAATGGAATATTACTCTGCCATTAAAAAGAAGAAATAATGCCATTTGTAGCAACATGGATGGACCTAGAGATGATCAGTCATATCAAGCAAAATAAGTCAGAGAAATACAAGTATTACATGATAGCACTTATACATGGAGGGGAAAAATGGAAACAGTGGCACATTTTATTTTCTTGGGCTCCAAAATCATTGCTGACAGTGACTGCAGCCATGAAATTAAGAGATGCTTCCTTCTTGGAAGAAAAGCTATGATAAACCTATGATAAAGCAGAGACATCACTTTGCCAGCAAAGGTGCACATAGTCAGAGCTATGGTTTTTCCAGCAGTCATATATGAGTGTGAAAATTGGACCATAAAGAAGGCTGAGCACCAAAGAATTCATGCTCTTGAACTGTGGTGCTGGAGAAGACGGTTGAGAGTCCCTTGGACAGCAAGGAGATCAAACCAGTCCATCTTAAAGGAAATCAATCATGAATATTCATTGGCAGGACTGATGCTGAAGCTCCAATACTTTGGCCACCTGATCTGAAGAGCTGACTCACTGGAAAAGACCCTGATGCTGGGAATGATTGAGGGCAGGAAGAGAAGGGGGCGGCAGAGGATGAGATGGTTAAATGGAATCACTGACTCAATGGACATGAGTTTGAGCAAACTCTGGGAGATAGTGAAGGACAGGGAAGTATTGTGTGCTGCAGTCCATGGGGTCACAGAGTCGGACATGACTTAGAGACTGAACAACAACAGGCAGTCCAAGAAACCTCCTGATTTACTTTATTTTGAAGTGGTCTACAAACTCATGAGCTTCCGGTCCCTTCAAAGACTTTCTTCTCACTGTCCCTTTGTAACTCACCCTCAACGCTAGCTGACAGTTGCTGAGAGCCCACTTTGTGCTAAGTCCATTACATACCTTATCCCCTCTACATATCAGAAGAGGCAGTGGGAGGCTCTGACTCTTGCTTTTGTCCCTAACAGGCAGATAGGACCAGTTTAGCATCCTAGCAAAGAGCTATCATTCCAGGAGTATCTCCGAATGCCTCACCTGGAGTCACATGCTCATTCCCGAACCAATCACAGTGGGCACAGCAACAGAACAGAGTGTCTGACAAGGCTTGGGTCAAACCCTCACCAGATCGCCATAGAAAATGAAGGCTTCTGTGGCAAGAAACAGGGGGAGGGAATATTGGGCAGAAAAACCACAGAGATTTGCGAGAATAATAGAAATCATGTTTCTAAATAGAGGAGACCACCTATATCTCTGGCATTTTCAATTAGTTAGGCCAATAAATTCTTTTTATTTAAGTCAATTTGAGTTGAATATTTTGTATGTTGTAACTGTTGTTGTTGTTGCTGCTGTTTAGTCACTAAGTCACATCCAGCTCTTTGCAACTCCATGGACTATAGCCTGCCAGGGTTCTCTGTCCCTGGATTTTCTCAAGGCAAGAATACAGGGGTGGGCTGCCATTTTCCTTCTCTAATGCTGTAAATGAAAGACACTAAATGATTCATTTACATATATTTCTTCTCTCTGCACCATAATGTAAACTCCATGAGAACAGACACAAAGTCTATTTTGTTCATTACTGCAGTCCCTTTGTCTGAAATAGTGCCTGGCACCACAGTAGGTACTTCGTAAATATCTGCCACACTTCTGATTATCTGTTTAATACCTGACCTCAAACCTATCAGGCTCATTTCCATGCAGCACAGCATTCTGTTTAACTTTTTAAACTCACTCTGTTTCTCCCAGACTCTAATATGTCTCACACATAATGGGCTCTCAGAATATAGTGATGAACAAATAAATAATAACAAAATAACAAAAGGAACAAATAAATAACAAAACAACACAAACAAATGTTGGCGAGGATACGGGAAAAGGGAACTCGGTACACTGTTGGTGGGAATGTAAATTGGTACAGGTACTACGGAAAACAGTACAGAGGTTTCTCAAAAAAAAACTAAAAACAGAACTACCATCTGACTAAGCAACTCCACTCCTGGGTACATATCTGAAAAAAAAAATGAAAACACTAATTTGAAAAGGTACATGTACCTCAATGTTCACAGCAGCACTATTTATAATAGCCAAGATATGGAAACAACCTAAGTGTCCATCGGCAGAGGAATGGATAAAGAAGATGTGCTACATATATACAATGGAACTCTACTGAGCCATAAGAAAGAATGAAATTTTGCCATTTGCAACAACATGGATGGACTTGGAAGGGACTATGCTAAGTGAAATGTCAGACAGAGAAAGACTAATACTCTATAATATTGCTTATATGTGGAATCTAAAAAATATAACAAACTGGTGAATACAACAAATAACCAGACTTGTAGAGAAAGAATTAGTGGTTACCAAAGGAGAGAGGGAAGCAGGGAAGGGAAAAATAGGGGCAGGGGATTAAGAGGTACAGACTATTATGTATAAACTAACCTACAAGGATATACTGTATAACACAGTGAATATAGTCAATATTTTATAATAACTATAAATGGAGTATAACTTTTAAAAATTCTGAATAACTAGATCATATACTTGTAACATAATGTTGTATATCAAAGATGTGTCAATTAAAAAATCATAAAAAATAAACAAATAAGTATCTCTCCTGCTGGACTCTAAGGAACAGGGCAGTAGAGACTGCTGCTGCTACTGCTGCTAAGTCGCTTCAGTCGTATCTGACTCTGTGCAACCCCATAGACAGCAGTCCACCGGGCTCCGCCGTCCCTGGGATTCTCCAGGCAAGAACACTGGAGTGGGTTGCCATTTCCTTCCCCAACGCATGCAAGTGAAAAGTGAAGTCGCTCAGTCGTGTCCGACTCTCCGCGACCCCATGGACTGCAGCCCACCAGGCTCCACCGTCCATGGGATTCTCCAGGCAAGAGTACTGGAGTGGGGTGCCATTGCCTCTCCAGCAGTAGAGACTATAAGTGTATTAATAGCAGTAGTACCTTTAGCATTCAGCACACATAGGAAGTCAGCTCTCTTCAGATCATTACTGATTGAGTGATAAGACTAAATGAATTAATAAGTATTAAGCATGCAAAATGTTAATATCACTGGTGCTCGCAGCAGCTTATGAACTGACAGTCTGTGACTCCATGGAGTCTACAGAGGTTCACACGGTCAACTTTTTATTCTTTTGCAGACACCCCATCCAAAGACAGATTTTAACACATACAGGCATCTAGCACAAACCACTGAAAGAGGCAGCTTCAGGGCTCCAGGCACTCCTCCCATTCCTTAGGCCAGTTACACTAACTCACTGGTTCCTCTTGCTCCCCTTCAAGAGCTCTTAGCTCTAGTCAGCAATAGAGGCAGAGTAGGGTCGGTTACCATGGAAACAACAGCTGGCGTGTAAGGAGAAGGTGCCTAAGCAGTGAGCAGAGAACTAAAATTTTCAAGTTCAGGAGGCAGCCTGTGTGTGGAATAAAAATACCAGAACAGCACACTAAAATATTCTCAGTAACTATTTTTGGGGTGACTGAATGAAAATATGGCAACTTGGGCAAGCCACCTCCTATCTCTGAGCCTCTTTCTTCATTTGTAGAATAAAAATAATAATTATCCTATTGCAGAGGACATTTCAATTATGATAATGTAAATACCATCCTTAGCACAGGGCTAGGTGGACTTTAAATCAAAGTTTCTCAAGCACAGTCTTAGGTCTGCTTCATAACTGGAGGCATTTATTTATAAATTCCAGGTGTCTTTTTTTTTTCTTCTCCAGTTCTCTTTCTAGGAGGAATGAAATCATCTTCCCTCTCCACCTTAACATATTGCCTTCTCGCCTTCTCACTAGGGCGCCAGATAAAATATAGAAAATCCAGTATGGGACAATAGTAACGCTAAAAAACTGTCATTTATTTAAAACTCAAATTTAACTGGGTTATCCTGTAATTTTACTTGGTATATCATGCAACCCTACTTCGCACACTAGACTACTTTTTAACAAATGAATATTTGGTTTTATCAGCCAAGCTAGTGGTTGGTTCACTTACCAAGAACTCTTAACTTTTGGTGCAGCATGCCCTTTTAAGAGCTTCCCAGGTGGCTCAGTCTGGCAATGCAGGAGTCGCGTGTTCAATCCCTGGGGAGGGAAGATGCCCTGGAGAAGGAGAACCCCACTCCAGTATTCTTGCCTGGGAAATCTCATGGACAGAGGAGCCTGGCGGGCTACAGTCCACAAGGTTTCAAGAGTCAGACACGACTTAGTGACTAAAACAACAAAAACGCTCTTTTACAGACTTCAGCGATCTGAAAACTATTCATTGAGCATTCACTCTGTGCCAGGTACCCTTCAGGTGCAGTGGGTACTTGTACTGACAAGTGCCTGCCCTCTTAGAGTTTTCATCCTGGTCACGGAATCTCTTCCCAGAATATAGTGAATATTCAAAATGTAACCTCATGGAATTCTGAAATTGAAACTCACTGACAAAAGATGAACTCATTGTCTAGAACATGATATAAAACTACTGTGTCTGGAAACACGTTTCCCCAAGTCTACAACGGACGGTTCGGGTAGAGCCAGCGGATACCCACGCTCGCCGTCGCTTTCTCGCGGCTCCCGGCTCCCGTGAGAGCTCCTTGCGGGCAAGGCCCTACTCGCTTTCCCGGCGGTTTCCCAGGCGCCCTTGCGCCGCCCCGCGCGGCGCGCCTGCGCACTAAGTACCGACTCGTTGACCAGGGCGACGCCTGTTCCCGGGCCGCTTGCCGGTTCTCCTCAGGGACACGGGCTAGGCTTAGAGACCTGCGACTCTAAAGCCGCAGTAAATGGAGGGCATGATTCTTCTGTCCGTTCTTTACCGAGGGATGGGGCGACTAGTCCACACCGGAGGGAGAACAGCGGAAAGTCCGACGCCCCGGCGTGGGCCCAATGGCAAAGACGGTCCAGGGCGCAGGCGCGCGGGCCCTCAGGGTCCGGGCACCATCTTGAGCCGTCGCGGGAGGCGATCCATCCCCATCCTGGCCGTTCGGGGCTACGAGGTCGGTGGGCTCGGGTCGTGGAGCCCCTCGGGACGTCGCTTTTCCCTCCTTTGTGGAGACTCCGGGCGTCCTCGTCAGGCCTCGCGCTGGACTCAGGCCGTCGGGAATGAGGCGTTCCGCGGTTCCCGCAGAACCTCAGTTCCCTTTGCCTCTCCGTGCTGCGGGGCTGCTTCTTGGCCGGGCCCACCGACGACCTCCAGCCTCTCCGCCAGGTTTCTTAAAACAGCGAGAAACCTTCCAGGAAGAGCTCCTGAAGTCCGGGGCCCGCTCCCTACCTGTGTTCCACCCCGTGTCTTCTCTGAATTTGGGCTTTCCCGTGACTACCATTGACTTGAATAGAGGAAGCTTTGAGTCTAGGAAACTGCCTTCGGTTAGGAATCGGTTATCGGAACAGCCAGCCTCTTGTCTTTTAAACAGCTTTTTTGAGACATAAATTTACGTACCTTAAAACTTACCCACTGTAAGGGTTCAACTCAACTTTTTTTTTCTTTTATTTTAAAGTACAATTAAGGAGTTGTGCCGGGCTTCCCTGGCGGCTCAGCTGGTCAAGAAGCCGCCTGCAAAGCGGGAGACCTGGTCGATCGCTCTGTTGGGAAGATTCCCTGGAGAAGGGAAAGGCTACCCCCTCCAGTATTCTGGCCTGGAGAATTCCATGGACTGTATAATCCATGGGGTCGCAAAGAGTTGGACACAACTGAGCGACTTTCACCTCTCTAAGGAGTTGTGCAGGCCCCGCTGCAGGCTTTAGAACATTTCCAACATCCCTCAAAATTCGGTCCCGCCCATTTGCAGTCAGTGGTGGCTCCTACCACCGAGGAACCATGAGTTTACTTTGTCTCTTTCGATGTCCCTTTTCTGGAAGTTTCATAAAAATGAAATGATACAGTATGTGGTATTTTGCGGCTGGCGTCTTAAACTTACCATAAGGCGTTTGAAGTCTCTTTATCCAGAGTTGGGAAGTCAGATGGTTTTGGTTCAGAACTGCTCTGCTGGGAGTTTAGATAATT
Organism: Bubalus bubalis; assembly: GCF_019923935.1. Classification (NCBI taxonomy): domain Eukaryota; kingdom Metazoa; phylum Chordata; class Mammalia; order Artiodactyla; family Bovidae; genus Bubalus; species Bubalus bubalis. The sequence goes on along the minus strand of NC_059174.1, from coordinate 64,104,188 downwards.
TGTGAGGACAGCTGACTGGGCACTATAGGAATGCCATTGCCCCCACAACCCCTGCCATAAGTTTGGCTCAGTTTTTCCAATTTCTGTTTTCCCTGGGTCGAACATGTTTGATTAGGATTTTGAGATTTATTACCATGGAATGGTAGGGAATCTGTTGAGGATGCTGACTGTTTGCTGCCTGACTTGGCTTTGGGGCCAGCTCTTCTAACTTGTTAGTTGTGAGACTTTGAGTCTCTGTGGTTCTCAGTTTGCAGGGAACAATCTTTCCTAGGTTAGGTGAATTACTGCATAGAAAGTCTTAGAATAGTGAGTGCCCTGACACACAGTCCAGCTGAAAATGTTAACTCGCCTTATCTTGCAGGGATTCCTTCCGAGGGGAGAGAGGGTGGTGAGTCAACAGATGGGTACTGTTGCAACCTGCTCGGCTAGGGTATAACATTGGTTGAGAAGCCTTTTCTTTTTTTTAACTTTTTATTTTCTATTGGAGTATAGTTGGTTAACAATGTAGTGTTAGTTTTAGGTGTACAGCAGAGTGATTCAGTTATACAGACACATGTACCTATTCTTTTTCAAAGTCTTTTCCCATTTAGGTTGTTCCATGATATTAAGCAGAGTTCCCTATGCTATGCAGTAGGTCCTTGTTGATTATCCATTTTAGATATAGTAATGTGTAAATGTTAATCCCAAACTCCCTAACTATCCCTGACCCCCCACACTTCCCTGCTGGTAACCATAAGTTCCTTCTCTGTGTCTGTTTTGTAGATAAGTTTTTTTGTAATTTTATTTTTTAGATTCCACATACAAGCGATAGATGATATTTCTCCTTCTCTGAGTTACTTCCCTCAGTATGACAATCTCTAGGTCCATCCATTTGTTGCAAATGACATTATTTTATTTTTTTAATGGCTGAGTGATATTCCATTGTATATATGCACCACATTTCCTTCATCTGTTCATTTCTGGGTGGACATTTAGGTTGCTTCCATGTCTTGGCTGTTGTAAATAGTGCTGCAGTGAACGTTGTGGGTGCTGGGGGTGCATGTATCCTTTTGGACCATGTGTTTTCTCCAGATATATGCTGAGGAGTGTGATTGTAGGATTATATGGTAGCTCTGTGTTTAATTTTTAAAGAAATCTCTATGCTGTTCTCCTTAGTGGCTGCACCAATTTACATTCCTACCAACAGTGTAGGAGGGCTCCCTTCTCTCCACACCCTCAAATCAATTTGTGGCACCTAATTATTTGTTCTCTGGGAGTCAGTAGTGGTAGTGAAAGTCCCTCAGTTGTGGCTGACTCTGCAACCCCATAGATTGTAGCCTGCCAGATCTTCTGTCCATGGAATTCTCCAGGCAAGAATGCTGAAGTGGATTGCTATGCCCTTCTCCAGAGGATCTTCCTGACCCAGGGATCGAACCCTGGTCTCCTGCATTGCAGGCAGATTCTTTACCATACAGGTCACCAGGAAGCTTCTATACTCTCCCTCCAACCAAGATTATTTTCGTAGTTTTGGTACTTTTTATTTTCTCAGGAAAGTGTGCATTTCCTCAGTATTTGCAGACCAGGTTAAAATTAAATGGTGTCTTGTTAAGAGTGTAGTCTCTGAAGACAGAAGCAAGGGTTAGAGGCCTGAGCTCTTATCAACTTTAGCACCTTGGGCAATGTGCTTAACCTCCTGAGTCTCCAGTTCATCCACAGAATTGGAAAACAATGGTACCCTGCTTTCCCTGGTTGAGGATTACATGGAAATCTTGTATTTAGCAAAGCACCTGGAATCGTAGGGAAAGTTCTGTAACTGTCAGCTGTTGTTATTTTCATTATGCAGAGTTCTTTCCAATTAAAACAGCTTAGGGATTGTAAACCTTTATGAACCAGTCATTAAAAGGAACTGGGACGTCCTCCACTGTTTTTGAGGCCTTGGAACGTGTTATGGAACATAGAAATTTGTTCCTTGAAAGTTTGGAAGGAAGTTTTCATTCCCACTCCAGTCACCCTTTAAAGGCATACTTTTGCTTCCTTTGAGGGAGTACTTTTTATATATTCCCCCTCCATTTTTCACTAAGAGTTTTAATACCAAAAAGAATGAGGGTCCATAAATCTTTTCTGTTAAGGGCCAAACAGTAAATATTCCAGGCTTTGTGGGATATGTGGTATCTTTCAGAATTACTTAGCTGAGCCACTGCAGTGTGAGAGCAGCCACGGTGAGTGTGTCAACGTGAGGTGGCTGTGTCCAATAAAACTGTTTATGAACAGTGAAATTTGGATTGCATACCATTTTCATGTGTCACAAAGTATTATTTTGATTTTTTTCCAATCAATTAACTACTTCATTCAACTATTTTGTGTCCAAATTTGGCCTGACGTAATGAATAGTGGTACGATACAGAGTAAGAAAGACTTGGTTCTGATTTGTATTAACTGGATGTATTTGGGCAAGCTAACCAGCACTCTAAGCCTCGTGTTCCTCATCTTGCAAATAGGTATTCTGCTAACATATGTGCCTCTTCAAGTTGTTAGGCTGATACAATACATACTGTATTACGCATAATACTGGGCATCTAACGAATCACATACTGGCTCTATCAGCTCTATTTTCTGAGAATCCGTCAAATGGAATATGTGCTAGAGGGTGGAGCTAGATGACCTGGGTTTCAATCCTGCCTGTTTATTAGCTGTGTGACTTTGCGCTGGTCACCCAATCTCTGTGCCTCTCTTAACTAATCCCTAAGATAGGGATTATAATAGTACCCACTACAGACAATTGTCTTGAATATTAAGTAAGCTAACACTTAATGAAACACTTAGAGAAATTTCTGACACATATAAATTCTCAATTAATATTAGCTGTTACTATTTACAATAAGATGTATTTGGGGTTAAAAGCTCCTGTGCTGTGTTGTTAAAATGAAAGACTTTTGCCTCTTTCCCCTGAAATGGTACAATTTATAAAACAGGATTTGTTCCTTGGAAGTGAGAAGAAAGTTGCTGGTAAATGGCAAGGGCTTAGGGCACTTTGTGAAGAAAGCGCTCCCTTGATATTTGCCAAGTTTTTATTATCTGTCTTCCTCTCAAGAATGATCCATTTCATTATAGCTTTCAAATTTCATAGCACAGAAGTGTATTCGGTGGTGAGAGCTTGGGTGTCTCAAAGATCTGGACTTGATTCCTGACTACCATCTATAGCATGTGACCTGGGACAAGCTACCCACCTCCCGTAACTCACTTCTGATCTATGAAACTTGGATAATAATAGTATCTATTTCACAGAGTTGCTGTAAAGATTAAACATACTAATGCATATAAAGTGCTTGGTGCCAGGCCTTGCCTGTTGTAAAAGTTTAATAAATGACAGCTATTACTTTTGTTGTCCTCCAGGGCACTCTTATTAAAGTCAGACCTATTTGAGATGGAAAACCACTTGCTAGGTTTTTTTAATGGGCAGCCTTCTCTCTCACTCTAGGTTTGGAATGTTTAATAATATTGTAGGAATTTTTTGTTCTTAGAAGATTGCCCTTGTGAACCTGTTAGCCATGAGTTTATGTTTCTCAACAAGGGGGCCATTTCTTGAAGATTCTCACTTTATTTGCATAGAATTGTGTTGGGAAGTAGAAAGCACTGTAGACAGAAAGACCTAGGTTTGAGTCTTGACTCTCTCAACCAGATTATGAACTTGAATAAATGTCATCCTCTCTGAGCTGCAGATTTCCCATCTATAAAACAAGTATATTAGTTCTAGTTTCATTAAGATTATTGGGAGCACTCACCCAGATGCATATTTTTAAATAACAGTTTCATCTAGATGTAATTAATTCACTACCACAAAGTTCACCCACTTCACTGGTGTTTAATACATTCAGAATTGTGCAACCATAATCAAAATCAATTTTAAAACATTTTCATTACCCTAAAAAGAAACCCTCACTCTTCATTCCCCTCTGCCCTAGCCCTAGGCAACTGTTAATCTACTTTCTGTCTGTCTGTGCCTATTCTGGACATTTCACATAAATGGAATCATACGATATTGTGGGCCTTTATGACTGTTTCCTTTCATTTAGCATAATGTTTTCAAAGTTCATCAATGCTGTAGCATGTATCAGTACTTCATTTTTTATTGCCAAATACTCTGTTGTATGGTATACCACCTTCTATTTATCCATTTATCAAACAGTGGATCCATCAAACGATGGGCAGTTATTTCCACTTTTTGAAGTGGAAACTTCAGTATCATTCTTGTGATACTGCTGCTGTGGACATTCATGTACAAGTTTTTATGTGAATATATGTTTTCATTTCACCCAGAAAAGGAATTTCTGGGTCTTATGGTAACTGTTTGACCATTTAAGGAACTGCCAGACTGTTTTCCAAGCAGCACCCAGATCATTTTTAAAGAACTTGACTCCTAAAACTTGACATAGAGCAAATGCCTCATATAAGATAGCCATTTTATTGTAAAAAATTTGTTCTTGGAGGCCACTCTTCTAATTTAGTTGAATAAACTGGCAAGCCTTCTGTCTTTTTAAATGCTCTGGAACAATGTGTACAAACTAAAAATAATTTGCTCCTTAAGCATTTGAAGGACAGGTCCAGTCAAACTGAGATTTCAAATAATTTCTGCTTCCCTAGAAAGTGATGCATTCCTTTAAGGTTTTCCAATTTGTTAGCATAAAATTATATTAGCACAAGTGGTTGAAATCTGACTCTGCAGTCATTTGCTGGCTTTGGAAGTTGGAGTAAGACTCCATGACCTTCACTTTGCTCACATGTAAAACAGGTCATGAGGTCACCTATATCTCAATAAGGAGGAACTACAAATACATATAATGTTTTATGCTGTATCCTGCATACAGGAAGTGCTAAATAAATATTAGTTTTTAATCTCATAGAGACTGTGAGGTTGAAAATCATTGTGCTAGGCTATTAAAATGTTGTAGAGAGTCTTGTTCAGTCGCTCAGTCATGTCTGACTCTTTCCTACCCCATGGATTATACACCATGCCAGGCTTCCCTGTCCTTCACTATCTCCCAGAGTTTGCTCAGGTTCATGTCCATTGAGTTGGTGATGCCATCTAACTATGTCATCCTCTGCCACCCCTTCTCATTTTGCCTTCAGTCTTTCCCAGCATCAGGGTCTTTTCCAATGAGTCAGCTCTTTGCATAGAAATTATGAAGTAGAGAGTCTTAGCACATAGGAATTCTTTGTAAGAAGATTTCTCCTAATTTTTTTCCTATTCCTTTGGTAGTCAGTTTTAGTAATTCTTATTTTCCTTGACTGGAGAAGGAAATGGCAAACCACTCCAGTATTCTTGCCTAGAGAATCCCGTGGACAGAGGAGCCTGGTGGGCTGCTGTCCATAGGGCCGCACAGAATCGGACACTACTGAAGTGACTTAGCATGCATGCACGCATTGGAGAAGGAAAACGGCAACCCACTGCAGTATTCTTGCCTAGAGACTCCCGTGGACAGAGGAGCGTGGTGGGCTGCCGTCTATGGGGTCGCACAGAGACACAACTGAAGCGACTTAGCAGCAGCAGCAGCATTTTCCTTGACAATGTTCATTTTCATTAAAATTTTCATATCATTTGTCTAAAACCTTGGTTAATATTAACATGTTTGCTTTAACTTTTAATATGTAATTTGTGTGGCTCAAAATTCAAAAAGGAAAAAGGGTATACAGTGAAAATTTCCTTCCCACATCCCTTCTCTCAGCACCAGTTTCCCTCCCTGTAGATAACCACGCCACTAGTTTTGTGTATTTTCTTTCCAGAGTTATTTCATGTATATTGAAGCAAATATATATATACATATATTGTTTGCCTCTTTGTTTAACAAATGAAGCATATTGTATTCAGTGTTCAGCACCTTGACTTTTACTTAACGGTGTATCTTAGAGATCATTCCATAAGGTATTTCTCATCCTTTTTTTTTAATGGCTATGGAAGTTTCTATTATGTGAAATATGTAGAATTTATAAAATGTTTCTCTAATGTCCAGATGTTTTCCTGCTTTCTGATTCATGTTTTACTTTTATGTCAATGATGGTCTTTTTCCTGTTCTCCTCAGATTTATTTTGGTGGGCCTTTGGCAAAATGAACCAGATAAGAGTGTGTGTTCTCTCCTGGCCTGACAGTCCGCATTGTAGAAGCCAGATCACCTCTGCAAACCATTCTCATCACATCCTGAGGTGTTGACATGTGAGTATGAGTGGAAATCATGCCACTTTTTGGGAGACTTGAGTGAGATCTGAGTGCTGGCTGGTCACCTGGGGGGAATTTTTGTGGTAAGCTAGAGATTGTGAGCGTCAGGGATCTCCAGTCCTTAAGTGGCCTCCAAGGCCTTGCAGGGTCCGACTGCTCTCTTCCTCCTCTGTCCTAAGCCAGTCTGTACTCTAGCTGCATGGTTGTCCGTAGTCCTCTCTGCCTCCTGAGCTTTGTGCACGCTGTTTATTGGACGTGCAGCGCTTCCTCAGCACCTCAGGCCCCCATACGCTTAGAGCAGTGCGCTGTCTCCACATTGCCGCTCGCCACCCACCCGGCTTATGTGGCTGCTTCTAATTGTCTGGTGTCATCTGAACCATACAGCCCAGTGGAAGCAGAAACTGCATCTCTTCTATCATTTTATCCCTAGTGTCTGGATGTGTTTGATAATACCTGTTTATTGAATGGTTGAATAAATGAGTGTCTACCATTTTGCCAGTTCAGGATTAGAGCGTTCTGCCTGGCAAACCAGTGTGAGAAAAAGGATGTGAATAACCTTGTATTTTTTAAATAAGTATTTCGTTTGGCATGTGATAACTTGACTCTGAGTGCTTCTGCTTCCTATGAGAGAAGGCTCCTGGTGTCCTCTTGGACAGGGGTGTGTGAGCAGAACTGTGGGTAGGCGATCCTTCCTGGCCTACAGAAACTCTTATAGTTCTGAATCTTAATACCATCAGCCAGATTTGACACTGAATTTTTCTCTGTTAACATCGGATTTGTGACAGGGTTCTCCTTTGCCTGTCTTTAATCTTATGTGTAGTTAACTGTTTAATATTTGAATTTAGAAGCAGTTTTTGTGATAGAGTTGGTTGCCTTTATGTGAATATTTGGTTTTCTGTTGTCTTGAAATTCCTAGAGGGGGTTAAAAAATTAAGTTCACTCTCAAAGAAAATTGGTTAGATTTGCATTACTGAGGAACTGTATACAAATTTGTATACTAAGATAATTACCTATCCAGCTCTGAATATGCAAGAGTACTAAATACTGAAGAACACATTTTTGAATTTATTTTTGTAGAGTACAGTGTTCACTTCACAGCTCTGTGTGGAAAACTTCCAGAGTCAGAGCTCTAGCAGACCTCTCCAGAGTACCTAACTCAACATCTCCACTTGCTTGAGGGTAAGCATTTCAAATGTAACACATCAAAAAGAGAGCTCTGGATTTTCTGTTCTTCCCCTCCCCAAACCTGTGACTCAAGGACTCACTAAATAACACTTCCATCTACCCAGCCGCTCAAACCAAAATTATAGGAATCATTTGTGATGCTTTTTTCCTTTGCCACAAATACACAAATTATCAGCAGGGTTTGTCTATTTTGTCTCCAAAACACCTGTTGTCTGTGTCCACTCCTCCTTATCGCCACTGCCATCCTGCTGGTTCAGAGCACTCTCATCCTGCCTAGACAGCTGCCTCCTAACCGGTCTACGGGCCTCCTCTGTTTTCAACCTCTAGTCCCCTAGTTCTCCACACAGCAACATGAATCGTCTTTCAGTGGATTATGTCAGACCTTATTTAAACATCTTTAATGACTCCATATCACCTTTTGGATCAAATTCAAGATCTTTATCTTGGCCTCCAGCTCCTAAAGAACTGGCTTTTGCACACCTGTAAAACCTCATTTTACTCCCCTCTACTCCATTCTTGCTATCCTCCAGGCATTCTGATGTCTGTTCTATTTTTTTTTCCTTTTTAGTCTTTGTATATTGCTATTTTATCTGTCTAGAATATTCCCCCCTTGCTCTTCCCAGGGCTAGCTCTTTCTCACAGTTTAGTTTTAGCTTCTCTTCCATAGAGAAGCCTTCCCTGACTGCTCTATTTAACCGCCATACAAACACCTACCCCTCTCTCCACCTCATTGCAGCTGCCTGTTTTTTTCTTCAGACTCCTCACTGCAGTTTTTAAAGGTTCATTTTTTCAACTTAATGTATCTTGCCAGCTAGACTGAAGCTTAAAGACATACTTATCAAATAAATGACTTAGGGCAGGGGCTATTTTGAATTTAATTGCAATGAGCCAGAACCTGGCCTACCACTGGTCCTTATGTGTATATGGCACTCAAATATCTGTTAACGAATGGATGAGTAAGCATTCATTGAGAGACTTAACCATGTACTAAACTCGATGCAAATTCATGGGATCATAATACCCAGATCGCCCAATCTGTTAAAGATTTATTGTAGACCAGGGGTTGTCAAACTTTTTTTTTCTCAAGACCCATTTACACTCTTGAAAATGATTAAGGACTCTAAAGAATTTTTGTTTATGTGGATTATACCTATCAATATATATAGTTGTAGAAATTAAAAATTTAAATGTATATTAATTAATTTAAAATAGGTAGTAAGTTTATTACATGTTAATATAAGCAACCTTTTTTTAAATTTAATGTTAATAATTCCCAAAAGACTACTGAGAAGAGTGGCATTGTTTTACATCTTTACAAATCTCTTTTAACAACTGGCTTGAATGAAAACAGCTAGATTCTCAACTGCTTCAGCATTCACTCGGTCGAGATACCACATGTCATACAGCCTCAGGAAAACCCCATTGTACACTTGGGAAAGAAGTGAGAACTGCTGTAGATAATTTAGAAAATAGTATTTTGGAGATTTCCCTGGCAGTTCAGTGGTTAAGACTTTGCATTTCCAATGCAAAGGGTGTGGGTTCAATCTCTGGTTGGGGAACTAAGATCCCACCTGCCAGGCAGTGTGCCTGCCCCCAACTAAGAAAAGGGTAAATAGTTTTGATTGAGATGGTGCTGTGAGTGCTGCATTCACATTTCAGCCTCTTTTTAATATAACTTGCAGTGATCTAGAAGTGTATGGATTAAAAACTGAACAGAAAAACTAGGATCTGTGGGGTTGAAGAGCTGAACCTGTTGGACTTCTGATCTTTAAATAGAGGTGGTTAACAATTTGACTGCTGTGGAGTAACAAGGTCCAGAAGCACTCCATGCATATTGAGGTCCCAGGCTCATTGTGTCAAACAGGGGCTGGGGTGAGATTCTCCTGACATGAAATGAGACTGAAAAAAAGCCAGTAATAGTTACTCAGGGCTTCAACTTACATTAAGAGCAGTGGCAGGAGTGAAAACATGGCCATGTAGAGCACACCCAGCCTGAGCTTAAATTTTTCTCAGTGACTAACATACCCCTTTATCTCATGGCACAGAGCCCCCATTTAACTTGTCTCAGGACTAACTTTCTCACAGCAAAAAAGACACAACCAAAAAAAGGAAAAAAGCTAGATATGGAGGGAAGGGATAGGTGGGGTCAGGGGTGATAGCCAAGTGTTCTAAGAAACACTTAGAAATTAAAATTACAAAGCACTGAGTTAAACATAGGAAAACTTAACAGTAAGCAAGACAACAAAATCAGCTGTCAGGATAAATTCATTCCTGATAAAATGCAATTCTAATAATTTCAGTGTAACTTTAAGATTCTTGAAAGATAAAGAATAGTATTCATACAATGTTCATCCATTTGAGAAAGGTAGATATAAAAAAGTACTGATTAAAAATCTTACACATGAAAAAAAAAGGCCACTGTAAAACACATCAAGGTAAACACTATATTGGATGCAGTTCAAAAAAGGAGTTACTCAGAAAGCAACTCAGAAAAGTATATGAAAAATAGAGAATGTAGACAAAGGACGGACTAAGAAGGCCAGATATACTCTAGTAGGTTGAGACGAGAATAAAGTTGAAATAACAGAAAAGCTATATTGGCCAAGATAGACTGGCCAAGAATTCTGCAGAATGGCAGAAAGACCTTCATTGGTCACACAGTCCTGAGCAGGAGAAACAAAAATAAATCCATATATAACACCTTCTGAAAAGCCACAGAGGAAAAAACCAATGCTATTAGGAACATTTATATCATAGCAAACCTCATCAGCAATATTAGATCTTGAAGACAATAGAATAATATCTTCAAAATAAGAGAAGAGAAGGGTCACTTTACAATTCCATACCTAAGTAAACTGTCATTCAAAAAATATCTTAAAGCCATTTTTAGAAACACAAATACAGAGACTGCCCCCTACACTAAAAGGCTTATTTAAGGATTTATTACAATGAGGGGGAAAAAAGAACCTAAAGAGGAGTAAAATTCAAGAAACGAGAATAAATTATCAGTAAACGTAATTAATCATTGACTGCAAAAATTGTGCTTTGGGTTTGTTTTAAAAATATGTAGCTAAAATTCTAGATAATAACCAGGAAAGTGGGAATAAGAAATTCAATGAATTGCTAAGGTATGCCAGGTTCCTTTATTATTTTACACTCTGTTTAAAAAAATAAGTACTTGTATATAATTAGGAATTTAAAGACAGACAATAAAATAACAAATTTAATTGAAAGCTTTCAAATTAGCAAAGAGCAAAAAAAGTAAACTTGATCAAGTCAGTAGAAGGCAGGAAAGGAAAAAATAAGGAGCAAAGGAAAAGGCACATTTAACAAGCAAGTATATCAGAAATATAAAATGTGAACAGATTAACTCCCCTATTGAAGGCAGACTTCAAGATTAATTTCTTTGATATCTGATTTACAGGAAATCATGAGCTTGTTCCTACCTAAAAACATGGCCTTGAAATACATAAAGCAAAAACTAAAAAGAATTACCAGGAGCAGTGAATGAAGCCATAGGCTAATGGGAGATTTTTAAAAAAAATAATTATTTAGAATTGATATATCAAGCAGACAGAAAATTAATAAGAATACTGAAAATGTAAACACAGAACTTGATCCTATGGACATAAATAGAAATTGGTACCTGATAATTACAGAATGCTTATTCTTTTCTAATACACTGAACAATTAAAAATTGATTACATCCTAAGATCACAAAAGAAATTTTAACAAATATCAAATAATAACATATAGACCATATCATTTGGCTATAATATAGTTAAATTGGAAATCTATAATCAAAAGACTTTTAAAGAACTTGAAAACCTAAATACATTCCTTAGTGTGACTAAGAGGAAATCTATTTGCAGCAATGGAATATAGTACCAAACAACAGTGAAATGTATGGAATGCGGTTCAAGTGGTACTTGAAAGGAATGTAATAGCCTTAAATGTACCTGTTAAAAATTAAGAAAGATTAAAGGTAAATGAGTTAAATGTGCAACTCAAGATGCTAGGAAAAGAAACGCAAATAAAGAGAAAAAAGGAAATAATAAAACAGAGAACAGACATTAAATGTAAAAGAAGAATAAGTAAGGAGGACAATTTTGTTAGAAAATATAAATGACCTAAATTGACTCACGATAAAGCAGAAATATAGTACAAAACTAAGGAAACCAAGTAAAAAATACTTCATGCTAAAAGACCTCAGATTTAATTTTATAGTGAGTTATGTTAAACTTTCAAAAATGAGAAACTATTTTTTATGATCTGTTGTAGAGAATATAAGCAGGAAGAAAATCTAAATAATTTTATAAGTCTAGTATAACCATGATACCAAAATGAAACAAGTATAGTAGAATAAGAACTTAGGTGCAAAAACCAAAAGTAAAATATAACTCAGTAGTGTCCTGCTGCATGTGTATATAAAATCAGACCCTCATTATCATGATCAAGTAGGGGTTACAAATGCCACATTTCAACATCAGAAAATTTGCCTTAATTCTCCACATTAACAGATTATATAACATAAGCTTCCCAATAGATAACAGAAAAGTCATTACATAAAAATTAAATGTATTCATGAAAAAATTTTTAGAAAACTAGAACTAAAGGGAATTTCCTTAATCCCCAACAAAGAGGCTTTGCAAACAAACTTACTGTGGACATTTTTACTTGATAGTAAAAGATACGTATCCCCTTTCAAGTCTAGAACAAGATTTATTCCATATTTCCCCAGAGGTCCTAGAGGATGCATTATGATAGAAATGAGATATAATTGTCAATAAAAATCTAAAAATTGTCATAAACCAGTTAACATTTTCAAAGCGTCCAGGAAAATCTGAGAGAAACTATTAGAACTAACAAGGACAGGTCAGCAAATTCACTGGATTAAAACAAAAAAAATCAGCATATAAAAAGCAATAGCAGATAATTCTCAAAAACCATAATCCAAGACAAATCATGAGAAACTGTTAGACAAACTCAAATTGAGACTTTCTAGAAAATACTTGACCACTATTCCTCAAAACTGCTAAAGTCATGAAAAACAAGGAGATACCAAGGATCTGTCAGAGCCTAGAGTTGTCTGTTGCTGCTGCTGCTGCTAAGTCGCTTTAGTCGTGTCCGACTCTGTGCGACCCCAGAGACGGCAGCCCACCAGGCTCCCCCGTCCCTGGGATTCTCCAGGCAAGAACACTGGAGTGTGTTGCCATTTCCTTCTCCAATGCATGAAAGTGAAAAAATAAAGTGAAGTCGCTCAGTCGTGTCCGACTCCTAGCGACCCCATGAACTGCAGCCCACCAGGCCCCTCCATCCATGGGATTTTCCAGGCAAGAGTACTAGATTTGGGTGCCATTGCCTTCTCCGAGAGTTGTCTAAGGACACATAACTAAATGTAATGTGGTCTTCTGGATGGGATCCTGGGACAGAAGGAAAACATTTATGGCAAATCTGTAGTATAATTACTAGCTTTGTACTAGTGGTAATTTCTTCATTTGACCACATACCAAAGTTAGGTAAGATGTTAACATCAGGGGAGACTGAGTAAGGAATGTTTATATTATCTTTGCAATTTTTCTGTAAGTATGAAATAATTTTTTAAAAGCTTTATCACTGTTTTAACTCAAAAATAACCTGTTAGGTAAGTAATGGGAAAAAAGACCTCCAAAAGTCAACCAAGATCTTTATGGGAAAAAATTACAACGTACTGTTGTTGGCTGTAGAAGACATGAATAAACAGGTAGCACAGATCATAGGCAAAGATGAGATGTCGTGATAAAATGTTTTGGGTTCTCTTTAAATTTTTTTGTGGTTTCAGTAAATTGTCGAGGTCTAAGAATAGCCAAAGACACTTTTGAAAAACAAGGTAGGGCAATTGTCCTTTAAGATATCAAGATATTGTAAAGCTCCAATAATTAATGCATGCAGATAAACAGATGGACCTGTGGGACAGACTAGAGTTTAGGAACGGGTCCACTCATACAGAAACATATATGTCAGGAGAAAAAAACAGATCCATACCACAGAACATATATAAAACTAAACCTGAAAAAACTAAAACTTAAGGGTATTGTATCTTTATGATTTCAGCGTGGAGAGGGATTTCTTAAGGTATAAAAAAGCAGAAATCTGAAGGAAAAGATGATTAAATTTTACAGCACAAATATTTAACATTCTTCCGTGACAAAAGATATTGATGCCTTTTCTTTTAACTTTGTTCATGGTATGGATTTTAGACATATTGAAGTGTGATTGGGGTCAAGAATAGGAGGTAATTCAAGCTGCAACATGATGTCTTATTTATGGTTAAAGAAGATGCTATCTAGAAAATACTAGAGGGAAGGGTTTGAAGTCAAAGCAGGTAGTCAAGTGAGTAGGCTAATACCTAGGGGGTAATGATTAGTACTATCATGCAGAGCAAAAAGGGGACAAATTTGGAGTGTATCTTGTATGTAGAGCCAGCAGGACCTGCTGATGAATTGAATGTTGTTGGTAAAGGAACCAGGAATCCAGAACAATTGCAAGATTTTTGGCTACTGCAACTGGTGCTGTTTATAGAAACAGGGAAAAGGGAAATTACTGTTTGTTTTCAGTGTTTTGAGTTGCCCATTAGACATCCTGGTAGAGCACTCAGCTGTTAAGCAGCTAGTTGGGTATATGAGACTGGGCTTCTGTAGAGACTTCTGTGCCAGAGGGAGCTGTTTGCATGCAGGTGGCATTTAAACCATCCGGCTAGGTTAGACTGCTGCCTAGGGAGTAGATGTTGAGGGAGAAGGCTAGTGACTTGAGTTCTGAGCATTGGGAGCTTGAACGGAACAGAAGCCAGCTAAGAGAACAGAAGGGAAAAACCAGGGCAGTGTAGTGTCTCTGAAAATAAGATGGTGTGAGTTTTTATTTTCATTGTTTTAATGAGATGTTGAATGTTACTGAAAGATCAAGTGAGATTAAGAACAAGTTTCTTAGCCACATAGAGAACTGCTGAAATTGCCAAGTGGTTTCAGGAGTGTGGAAAGGGGGAAGCCCCCAGTGTGGCATGGTAAGGGGAGAGAATGGTGCGGTAAAGCTGTTGAGTCCGTGACAGAGACCACTCCATCAAGAAGGCTTTATTGGCTAGTGCCAGAAGGGAGTGCTGAGAAAGGGGAGACCCTCTGAGAACATGTGCTATCTGATGGGAATGAATGATGCGGGATCCAGAGAAAAACCTGTGTTGCAGATAGAGGTTTTGAGGAGAGAGGGGACGGAGGGGTCCCTTGAATGTGTTAAATCACCTTCCAGACCCTAGCCAGACTTTAAATTCCCCTCCGGGGTCCGGAAAAAACACCTCTGTGGGACGCTGGGCACCTGCAGCGTCCAACAGCTCCCCCAGCGGCTCCTGACGTGTGTGGCCAGATTTGGAAACCTCTGCGCTAGGCTTAGGACTGCATTCATTCTCAGTGGTCCCTCTAGAATTTCTGTGGATGCTCATGGGGAGTATTCAAGGGTGCTTTCATTCCGATTTTCTGTTCATGCGGCACTGCTGGCTGACCGGAGACTGTTGAAGGCTTGCAGGGTTTCAAACACCGCCCCCCTTGCCCCCTCGCCCCAGGTCAGCAGCTTTCCAGTATCCCCAGGAACCACTGATTTATAAATATTTATACTTACGAAGTGTGAATGTAAAAATTCATTTTGGATATCCTATTCTTTATGCTCTTGGGTAATGTACATTCTGTAATTAATTATATCTCATGAATCTTTTCCTTTAAAATTCAAGTCTTACATTTTAACTGGCCACATAAAATCGCATGGTATGGCTTTGCCCGGGTACAGTTTGGTGCTTCCACAGAGTGCCTGTTTTTCACAAAAAGTGACGCTCGCCAAGCACGCCTGCATGGGCTCGCTCGCACCTCTCCGCTTTATTCCTGGAGAGGGGCGGCCGGATCGCCAGCGCGTCGGGGGCTCGCTGAGACTCCCCGCGCCTGCCGCACGGCAGAACGCGTGTTTCTGGAGGGGGAGTCCGGCAGAATGGACTGGAGACGGGCAGGAGCCCGCCTCCGTCTTCCTTCCCCTCTCTCCCGTGGCCCCTGAGGTGACCGGCTGACAATGTCCTGCATGCTTCCCCAGAGGTTTAACCGCGTGTGTGCTCACCCTTAACAAACGAGCAAGTGGGACTGCTTACCGGGTCGTGGCTGCACGCTTCGGCCTGACCGACGGTGTGACTGACGGCCGAGTCCTCGGGGGTCGTTTCCCGCCGCACAGGTCCTCAGGCGGCGATGCGCCCCGCGCGTCAACCGTCCGGCTGGGCGGCGGGGGACCGGCCCGGCGGCGGCACGCGCGGCCGCGTGAGGAGAGCGGCCGCGGCGCCGCGCGAGTCGCGCTCTCGGTTTTTCGGTCTTTGGAAGTCGGGTCATGAGTTCTGTCCCGCAGGTCTGTCAGCCATTTGTGCTTTTCTGTGAATTGCCAGTGTCCTCCCTTTTTGCCCATTTTTCAGGCGCGATTTGGTCTGAACGGTATCGGTTTCCAAGAGTTCTTCGTTTATTAGGGAAGTTAGCCCCGGGTCTTTCGTGTGTCCCAGGCAGAAAAGCCTCGTCTCCCACTTTCTCATTTGTCTTTAACTTCAACATACATATTTTTGCCCGCCAGCTTTTCACTTTCTTAGACAAATGTACGGGTTTGTTTGTTTGTTTGTTTGGTCTCTTCAGAGGATTTGCATTTGGGAGTCGTTGGTAAGGCTTTCTTCGTGTGACCCCCCACTTCTTTGTTTGGGGGTCGAACACAACCCCCCCCCCTTCCAGACCCTGCCTCAGGGCCCCTCGCGTTGGCTCCGTTGACGTCAACCTCCAGCCTTCGCGCCAAGCAGTCGCCACGGCAACTGCGGCCCGATGGGCAGGGCCGAGGGTGTGGCGAGGGGCCCTGGGCGCAGAGGGCAGCCGTTGATTGGCCAGTGCCCGGCCCCGCCTCTGCGGAGAAGCAGACAAGGAGCCGCGGGCCGGGGCTCGGTGCAGACGCCGTGAGCCGCGGGAGAGAGAGGTTGGAGCAGAGGATCGGACATGTCCACCCTTGGCTGCTGGCGCTGCCGAGCGCCTGGGGCCGTGTGGGGGCACTAGAGCTTGCACAGGCTGAGCAGTGGTCGAGCTGTCAGCCCGGGCAGGGCGGTGCCTTGAGGTCCGGTGAGGTGAGTCCGGCTGCCCCGGTCCGCACCACCGCATCTGGATGGTGCGCCGGGATGGATGCCGCAGAGCCAGGACCCTGGTCAGTGGGCGAGAGCTGCCGCGCTTGCCACAGCCGCACCATGTTGCGCGGCCAGCTGGAGTTTGGGATCGGGGCTCCCGTGCCACCTGTCCTGGGCGTAGCGGGTACAGGGACGGCTGATCATCCTGGGCAGGGGGTGGGACGGCCACAGGCTCCGGGCTCCGCAGTCCGCTGGGGTGGGTGCCGGAGCAGTGGCGGTGGTCCCTGATGAGCATGGGAAGTCACAGGGTGCCCCCGTCTTCCTCGGCTCGGTCTGGGGGCTGCAAAGGGCACCCCCATTTCCCAGGGTCCTAGACTAGCCAGGTCCCCTCCGGCCACCCCTGCATCCTTGCCGGTGTCTGGGGCGGGGCTTGCTTGCCGCAGTGGCGGCGGGAGGAGCTATAGGCGGGGCCGAGGGTGTCAGTGCCTGTGCGGTGTGTTCTCAGGGTGGTGACGACCTGCGGCCCACCCACCCTGGCGCTGTCTTTGAAGCGGCGGCGGTGATGGGCTGCGAGGACGCTGTTCTGATTGGCTGGGGAAGGGCTGAGGGCTGTGACAGCGGGTCTCAGAAGAGACCATCCAGTCAAACCCGCCGCCGCGGCGCCATCTTTGATGGGGGCGGCAGAGGCTTGGCCGGCGCGGTCTGGCTGGCCAGCCGCGGGGGCGGGGCCGCGGGTCTGTGCTGGAGTCTGTGCTGTGATTGAAGGCTGTGGGGGTCCTCTGTCTCACCCGTTTTTTGCTGGTCTCGAGCCGGCCGTGGACACTTGCCGCGGACGCTTGCCGCAGAGGCTTGCCGCGATGCGTCACACCTGACGGGCGTGCGGTCTGGTGACGGGAGGGGGGCTTCTTTTTGATCAGCAGGAGCCACACTGTTGTCACTAAGGAGCTGTTTGTCCTGAGGGACAGGGTCACGGGCTGTCATTGTGCCCGCTGCCTCTCTTGGCTGCTCTGGGGTTGCAGAGCATGACTCCTTTCTGGACTGCTTTCACCCTGGGATGTTTCTGGCTCCATGTTTTGGTTGGCGCCGCGGGGACTGGGCAGCGGGTGCAGCCTAGCTGCGTTTCACAGGTGCCCTGTTGGCTGGGCCGAGGGCGTGGGACCGCGGGCCGTCTGGGGGGACTGAGCGCTGCAGAGTGCTGTGAAGCCCTGCCCGCTGTGACACTGTGTGTGGTGGCCAACAGGTGGCGCCGAGGCTCATTGCGCAGGGACCATTGCGAATGACGGCGGAGCTGCAGGGGTCGGGCCGAGAGAGGGGCTGCGGAGCCCTGCCCTCCCCACTGCAGTTTGTTGACAGACAGGCTGAGGCTTATTGTGCAGGCGCTGCCTTAAATAACAGTGAGGCGGGTCTCGGGGCGGGCAGAGGGACAGGCTGTAGCAACCTGCCCACTCAAGCGCTGTTTGTTGACTGACAGGTGCCACCAAGTGTTACTGCGCAGGCGCCATCTTGAATGACAGTGGGGCTGGCAGCAGTGGGCGGGCTGAGGGAGGGGCTGCAGAGCCCTGCCCTCTCCAGCGCTCTTTGTTGACTGACAGGTGGCGGCCGAGGCTTACTGCGCAGGCGCCATCTTGAATGGCTGCGGAGCTGCTCTCAGGGGGCGGGTTGAAGGCGGGGCTGCATAGCCCTGCCCACTCTAGCACTGTTGACTGACAAGTGGCGCCGAGACATATTGCGCAGGCGCCATCCTGAATAGCCGCGGGGCTGACCGCAGGGGCGGGCCGAGGGTGGGGCTGCAGAGCCCTGCCCACTCCAGCGCTGTTTGTTGACTGACAGGTGGCGGCAGAGGCTTACTGCGCAGGCGCCATCTTGAATGACAGTGGTTCTGCTGGGGCGGCCCGAGGGAGGGACTACAGACCCCTACCCACTTGTGCTCCGGTGGCCGACAGGGGGCGCCGAGGCTTACTGCGCAGGCGCCATCTTGAATGACCGTGGGGCTGGCTTCAGGGGGCGGGCTGGGGGAGGGGCTTCAGAGCTCTGCTCACCTAGAGCTCCGCCGACCGACAGGTGGCGGTGAGGCTTATTGCGCAGGCGCCATCTTGAATGGCAGAGGGTGGGCTTTGCTTGCTGCGCATGCACCGTCGTGAGTGCCAGCGGGGCTGGATTAGTGGGCCACCGCCTCTGGTGTCCAGGGAGACCGAGCCCGCCCCGCGTTCTCCGCTGTGCAGGCACCAGGTGGACCGCTGCTTGCCTCTGCACCACGTCTCAGTGGCCGCGCGATGGCGCCATGTTCCCTGGAGGGGGTGGGGGCTGTGGGACAGGGTTCAAAATGTGCACATCTGGGGGTCACGTGGGAAACAGAATCTTAATAGATTTGGGGGAGGGTGGGTTCCTAAGTGAGAGGGTGGAGGAGGCTGTACATATGAGATTTGAGGGTGGGAGGCTCTTGAGGGTGGTAGGAGGTGACTTGAAGGAAAAAAAGCTCGTGATGGCCTGGAGCATGTGCAGTGGCGGAAGGCTATGGGGGAGGCATTGCGTGGGGCCTGGTGGGGCGGAGGCGGTGCTGGCAGGTGGGCGGGTCTGGGGGGGCGGGGCGGGGCGGGGCGGGGGTGGCCCCAGCCGGGAGGGGTGGTGTGAGGGGGGCGTTGCCAAGTGTGTGGTGGGCGGAACCTAATTATAAATCTGCTGACAACTGATAGCGTTAATAAAAGCCAGAGGCACAGTCCTGAAGGAGCTTCTACGGGCCACTGATTGAACACATGCTCTGAGTCACAGTGGGACTTGAAACGTGTGGTGTCGTCCAAAGGGATCTTGTTGTTAACCTCTAAATGTTGTGTAAGGTTAAGTAATGGTGCCGTTACCTCATAGTAATGATGACTATTATTAAGGTCCTAATATAAGCTAGTGTCTTCATGCTGCATAGGCGTGCAGCACAGCAAAACTTCTGGCATTGCGTCACTGGTTATCACATGGCAAAACTAGAATTTCAGCTCATTTTTCTAAGTGGTGTCTATATCATTGTTCCACAATGTTTCCATAGAAAATATCTGTAGATGTACTGTTTTCCAAAATGACATTAGTTGATCTGTAATTGCCATGAACTCTGAGGTTGAGTTCTCTGCTTCATTTTTGTAAAATATGTAGAAAATTAATAATGTGAGAATTAACAGAGATGCTAAAAGTAAGCTGCCCGCACTATAGGAGGCACATAATTAGCAATAAATAGTACTATTTTCTTAGCCATTACTATTTTCTTTCTCCCTCCAGTTTCTATCTGCAATGTGTATACCTTGACTTTAGAAGGGTGGCCCGTGCAACAGAGCTAATAAGTGGGAAATTGGGGTCTTGAATTCCTCAGCCCCAAGTCCTGTGTTTTTACTCTATTGCTCTGCGTATTAGAGCAGGTTGTGACACACACTTAGAGCTGGTTGCACACCCATTGACATGGCCTCACTGGGTGAAGACCTGTGGTTACAGCCCGCAGTACAGCGTGCACCCCAGGGGCGAGACTGATGGGCTGGCCACTCTGTGGGGGGTAAAGATGAAGCTGTGTGGGGTCATTTCCAGCCTGGGAATTCCAGTATTTGGAAAATAAATTTGAGGTCTCACGTTTTCTTTTCCTTCCCCAGCTCTGCTTTTCTCTTCTCCGAGGTGATCGGCAGGAGGAAGAGGGACTAGGTCCAAACGCCAGGTGTCTGTGTCCAGGTGAGCTGAAGTCCCTTCTCACAGTGCCACACCATCCTTGGGGTGAGCACGTGCTTCCTGAACCTGACACTTCCCTGCTGCACACATGTTCCATCTGACCATGAGCACGGTTCGTGCTCACTGAGAATGTGCAGACTCTTCCGGTGGACTGTGTGTTCGCCGGATTCTCCTTGGTCTCACGCCATCCTTTGCAGTGTCCAACAACCATCCTTTGTTGGTCTTTTCCCAACATTGAGCTACTCCTTCATGCCTCCCCTTTCTTTCTTATTGGGTGATTAAGGAAGCATGAAAAATTCAGTGAGTCTTCTATCAGTCATGACCCTGAGTGGGAAAGGAAGTGATTCCTTGGAGCTCGTAGTCTTTTGGGTAATGAAAGCCATTGAAAAAAGTAAGGCTGTGTGCAGAGACAGGCAGGAGAAGACAGCGTGGCGCCTGCTGCCCCTGAAACAAAGGCAGTAACTTCTCAATTCCAGCGCCTCTGATAAGGTAGGGAGCAGGAGACGGGGCTGGGTCTCAGAGCTCTGTGACAAGGCCCCAGCAAACGGGACCAGGCTTGGAGCCCACACCCCGGAGCTGCTGTCACTCCTGGTGGGATGTGGGGAGCCTGGGGTCCCATGGGGGCCACGGACTTTCTTACTTCTCCTCCCACGGCCCAGCCACCGGTCCAACCCTCAATAGTCGAGTTCCTCCCCGTGCAGTTGAACAGTTGACCCACTGATCTTTGATTGAGGCCAAAGACCTCCACCCCACCCCTGACTTGCAGCAGGAACACCTGGTGAGTTGCAGCTTGGTTTCAGGTACATTAATTGTGAGGCCATGTTTTCGTTTTCTAGAAGTAGAAGTAAAAGACTATAAGGTGTTCAAAGAGTAACCCAAATGCCCCACATGGACCACCGGGGCAGCCATGCTGGCCTGCGGGCAGCCCCGCAGCGCTGTGGTGGGATGGCCCAGCTCAGCGCTGAGCTCCATCTGTGCGCGGTGCTCCCGGCGCACCCACTTTGCGCTCACTGTCCAGTGTGCTTGAGGACAGCTGAGCTGGAGCCCCGTAAACCCCTCTGCCTGGTTAGCTGGTGATACCTCGTCCTGACCGGCTGCCCTCGTTTGTCTCCTGTCCTCCCCACCAGCAGAGCTGATGCCCCCCCTTGGCCCTACGACCAGAGTTGGGCTGAGTCCCAACTCTGTGCCCCCACCCTCACCCTCATCCTCTGAATGTGGTCAGACCTTGGCTTTTAAAATCCTACCCTTGACCACACTGCTCGACTCACCCTGGGATTCCTGCTCCAAAGAGAGTGCGGAGGGGGAGGTGGGGGCCTGCTAACTAGGGTACCTGAGAGCCCACCTCCAGGCCAGGAAGCCACACTGGTGGCGTCCCTCGGGGCCAGAGTTCAGTGAGACAGAGGGGACGGCAGGTGGCGACATCCGGGCCTAGGCGTGGAGCCGCAGCAGTGCTGGCCTGTCCTGAGGGGTATGTGGGGGGTGTGCCCCATGGGAGCACTGCAGGTGGAGAGGGAGGGGGCCACAGGAGGAGGGGCTACTGATGGCTTCACTGGTGGCGTCCCTCGGGCCAGAGCTCAGTGAGACAGAGGGGACGGCAGGCGGCGACACCCGGGCCTAGGCGTGGAGCCCCAGCAGTGCTGGCCTGTCCTGAAGGGTGTGTGGGGGGTGTGCCTCATGGGAGCACTGCAGGTGGAGAGGGAGGGGGCCACAGGAGGAGGGGCGACACCCGGGCCTAGGCGTGGAGCCCCAGCAGTGCTGGCCTGTCCTGAGGGGTATGTGGGGGGGTGCCCCATGGGAGCACTGCAGGTGGAGAGGGAGGGGGCCACAGGAGGAGGGGCTACTGATGGGCACTGGCCCACAGAAAGGAGAGGAAAGCCCCACAGCTGCTGAGTGTACTTCAAATTTAGATTCAAATTTTTTTTTGATTGTGAACTTCAAATAACATTCTAAATTGGAATGTATAATGTGTCTTTTATCAATCATTTCCTTTTTCGGTTTACCTCACTTTACTAACGGTCCTTATACAAGTTTTATTTATGTATTGTTTGGCCCACTGTGTGGCATGCAGGATCTGTTCCCCAACCAGGGGTCCAACCTGTGCCCCCTTCACTGGAAGCAGAGAGTCTTAACGATGGGACCACCAGGGAAGGCCCCAGTTTGTATGGAAATTTGCTTCTACCTTGGTTTGTACACACTTCCACACATTTAAGTATCTATGTAGCTTTTTTGATTTTAGTAAGACTATGCCCAATTCATGAAGGCTTCAAACTCAGGCCACCAGAGTGAAGCATAAGTGGGATGTTAGGCAACATTTGGTTGTAGGGGGGTGTGGTGTGAAAGCTGGGACCTTGTATCCATCACGTGTATGTGGGTGTGTTTCTGTGTGTAGACATGACTTAGTGCAGCTGTTTAGCAATGGCCATAAGAATTTCAGTATAAACACGCCTCCATCTATAGCTTTGCTTTCTAAAACTGCATTTTATTCCATGCGCGGACATCCTCATCATTTTCTGTGTACATATAAATGACTATGTTTGCAGTAAGAATGCCACATATGCTATATACCATTTCATACCCTAGTATTTTCATTTAATGCTTTAAACAGTTTTTATATTAGTCATTTCCATCAAGTGCGAATTGACTGTATCCATAGAAAGGAAGACTGTGTGGCCTTTAGAAACAATGACGTAAATCTGTATGTACTGATTGGAAAGATGTCTATCAAAAATTACTGCGTTTAAAAATACACACACAGAGAGAGCCCCTGGTGTGATCTCATTTTGTTAGAAACGATGTAATATGTATAGAGACTATAAAAGGTTTAGTGTAGGAACAAATGGAGTCGAGGAGTGTGGCTTGCAGTTTCAGGGGGTGTGGCTTGCAGTCTCAAGGGGGTGTGGCTTGCACTTTCAAGGGGTGTGGCTCAGCAGTCCTAGTAGTGTGTGTCTGCTTCAGAAGTGAGTTTGGTCTACCGTTCCGGAGCTCTCTGTCTTAGATTTCTTAAATCATTCAGATTTCATAGCAGAAACTCAAAAGCTTTCTACCTCCTGTCTCTGGTTGGTTTATAAGATGTGGGAGTGGGCCTTCTCTTGAAGACGATACGTAAGGCCTTGCCCACAGCGTGGTCTCAGTCCACAGCCACATGGAGAATGAATTCTCTGACACTCTTGACACTTCTTCTGTGTTGATTTGTCCATGTATTTCTTTCTTTAAAATGTCTGCAGGTCCCTGGCATTTTGACTGTTCCTGTGGATAGCTACTTGTTCAGAAGTTCCGGAAGGGACCCTGTTCCCACCAGGTGATTTACATACCCAGGGGTGTCCCGTGGCCTCTTGAGAGGCGGGGCCGTGGCCGTCTAGGGGAGCAAGTTCTCTGAATCGGAGGCCACGGAGAGATCGGGGCTCGCTTCCCTGTCCCCCGTGGGCTCTGAGGGCCCTGCTCTGGCCAGGCAGTCCCTCTTAGCCATGCTCTGGGTCAGCTCACGGCCGCTTTCCAGAGCCGGGGGTCTTGCCCAGCAGGCTGTCACCTGGTGCCCTGTCTGCTGTGGAGGAGAGGAGGGCAGGGCAGGCAGAGTGGGAGTGGCAGAGGCAAGAGTGTGCCCAGCTGGCAGGCAGGACGCTGCAAAGAGAGTGGGGGTGTGTGCACGGGGCAGAGTGGAGCGCACCGCAGAGAGGCGCTCAGGCCCCAGGAAGGAAGGCTGCTGTGAGACGAAATAATTGAAACCCCTTTTGTTTTCTCTTTAGAGATTAAAAACAATTTTTTTTAAACTTACTGGTTTTTCTTTTAAAACAAAAAAGAATTTTTGCTGCATGTGGTTTTGTCCTTCTCTGGAAGTAAAGTCAGAAGTACAAAACTGTCAGGTAAGTTACTGCACCCTGACCTGGACTTCTTTGCTGTGCCGCCTGCTTTCTGCTCCAGCGTGGCTGACCACTGAGGACAGGGCAGGGCCGGAGAGCTCGTGGGCCGCTGAGTGGCTCAGGTGAAGGGGGCGAAGAGCCTTAGCTGATGACACCAGAGCAAGAGGAGGACGGGGAGTTAGCGTTTACACTCAGCCTGAGAAGTTCTCTTAGCAGAGTGAGGGCAGACCCTAGAATAGAGACGCAGCGACAGGAGGGTGAAGGGAGTAGCATGCTGGTTTCTCTGGAGACCCCGGATCTCAGACGAGGCTGGCCAGAGCAGGAGGAGGTGTGGGGCGTGCAGAAGCCTGCTGCGCTTGGGCATGTCATCACCACTGATGTGAGTACTAGATGTGGGGTTCCCGTGGACTCAGCGGTGCTCCATCTGACCTTCTGCCGGCTCATTGAGCTGGGTGCCAGCATCCAAGCTCCACGGAACGCCAGCGGGGCTGATGTTGACCCCTGACCTTCCCAGTGAGGGAAGCATCTGTCTCTGATCCCTTCACAGTGGGGCCCAGGCCAGTGAGCTCAGATATTTAAGACTACATTTGAGAGGTGCCCGGAACACCAGTAGATTGACCTCTGTTCAGGCACCAGAGGCAGTGGCACAGACAGGAGCCCAGGGCTGCCCTCAGGGTGCACGCCGTGGAGAAGGCATGCCTGCTGCCTGCAGACGCAGACGGGGCAGCCACCCGGCCGGAGCGGTGGGGACGTGGCTAGTGTGCAGAGGAGCTGAGCTGCTGATTTCAGGGGCACATGCAGAGCACAGGCGCAGAGAAGTTGCCCAGAGCACTTGAAGCCCAGGACCCGCACTGTCACGTGTGTGTTTGGCCTTCCTGTGCTGTACACCTGAAGGCATGGCCGCGGAAGGCACGCGGGCCATGGCCCCGGGTCTGCCGAGAAGGGGCGGACTGCAGGACTCGGGCTCCGAGGCCCAGGGTCGCAGACGCCGTCAGGAGCAGAGCGCGGTCCTCCCGCTGCAGGCGTGCTGCTTGCGACTCCTCGCATGTGTCTGTGTGTCGGGGGTGTGGTGCGGCGCCCCCCTGGGCCTGTCCTCCCACCGGGCAGTCCTCAACCCCTGGGACATGTGTGTCTCCTTACGATCCGCAGGTCCCTGAGCACTGACTGCCCCCGCTGCTGCGTCTGCCTTGTTGGCGCATGTTGGGTTCCTCCAGTGAAACTTTTCCTTAGAGACATGCTGCCTCCCAAGTCCTTGTCCGCCACCAAACCCAAGAAGTGGGCCCCAAACCTGTATGAGCTAGACAGTGACTTGTCTGAGCCGGACGCCGTCCCAGGAGAAGGCGCCACTGACTCTGAGTTCTTTCATCAGAGGTTTCGGAACTTCCTCTACGTGGACTTCATTGGGCCTCGGAAGACCCTTCTCAAACTCCGAAACCTCTGCCTCGATTGGTTGCAGCCGGAGATTCGCACCAAGGAGGAGATTATCGAGGTCTTGGTCCTGGAGCAGTACCTGACCATCCTTCCGGAAAAGATCAAGCCTTGGGTGTACGCAAGAAAGCCGGAGACCTGTGAGAAGCTCGTTGCTCTGCTGGAAGATTACGAGGAGATGTACGAGCCGGAAGGTGAGCGAAGGGGAAGGCGGCACCCCCGCTGCTCCGGCGGGACCGTTCTGGGGGGCTGGGGCGGGCGCGGGGCGTGCGGTGTAGGTGGCAACCCCGGCCTTTCTGCCCGCAAGGAGCTGGAGCCCTCCCCGCCCCAGCTTTGATGGTCTAACCGGGGACCGGGGCGGTGGAGAGGGGCGTGGTGGGCGCCCTCGGGGGCTAAGCTAACGGGCAAGCGTGGCTGAGCCCCTGAGCCGTGTCTGGTGTCCCCTCAGACGACAACAGCAGCGACACCCACAGCGAAGGCGGCATGAGCCGGAGGGCCGCGGAGTCCCCACCGCCGCGCCCCGCCCTCCCCTGCTGCAGTGAGTAGCTGCCCACCGCCGCTGGGTCTGCGCACAACCCGTCTCTGGGGACCTGCTGCTGCTGCTCGGGAATCTGGGGCGGGGGATTCCGGGATGGCGGAATGAGACGTTTTCATCAAAGCAGACACATCCGTGGAGTGAAATACAACTTTTTATTATTCAGTGATGAGGGAAAACATTTAAAATTTTGAAGCTATTTGGAATTTGCCGTAGGTTGTTTCAGGCTGTGCCTACCGCCTCCGGGGGGTAAAGTTCATCACCACTTTGCCTGCACAGCTGTTCATTTGTTCAAGGTTCTCCAGAGAACTTTCTGGAGCAGCAGTGCTCCGGGGACGGTGCTTTGTCTCTCTGTAATCAAGTGGGGAGCACATTAAGACGGGCCAGGGTTGGCCAGGCTGTGGAGGGTTGGCAGATGGCCTCCTCCTTAAGGCGGAGACCGCAGGATCCGGGAAACCGGGAGAGCCTGAAGCGGGAATGGGCCCCTTGAGGGCGGCGGCCCGACCAAGGCCAAGCCAGCCTGCGCGAGGCCGCAGAAGTGGGCCCAGGCCCCGGAAGCGGTCCCAGGCCCCGGTGTACGGGGCATCTGCCCCTCGATTGGGACCCAGCTCCCAGGGGAGAGCAGGCGTAGCGTTCGGGTGTGGAGGGGTGTGCAGAGCACACGGTCAGCTCCACACGTCTGTGTCCGCAGGTGACCGGGACCGAGACCGGGACTGGGACCAGGACTGGGAGCGAGAACGGGAGCGAGGCCGGGCACGGGAGCGGGAGCGCCGCCGTGGCCGAAGCCGGGACGTGGAGTCGCGGGACCGCTGGCCATCCGTGCGGAGCCCCAGGAGCAGTACGTGTGCCCGCGAACCCCCCCCCCCCCCCCCCACCGCAAACTCACCTCCCGGTCGACCGGCCACATCCGTTCACGCGGCCTCTCCATTCCCAGGGTTTCACCAGCGGGATCTCGCCCTTCCTCTGGCGGAGAGAGCCAAGGAAAGAGATCACAGACGCAGGGACTCCCTGCTGGATTTGGATGCCAGATCTGAGGTGCGCCCAGGTTTCCTCTCGTTCTGGGAGGGCCGTCTTCACTCCGTGCTGGAGGTGCCTTTCTTTCTCGGGAGGCTGAGTTATCTGACACCTAGAAGCCCACCAGGGTTGGGGAGAGAGCCCAGGGGTGACCAATGGCCGCAGTGACTGCCGCCTGCTTTCTGGCTCGTCAACGGGGTCAGCACTTGTGTCCCCTGGAGGTCGCCTGCCCCGTGCACAGAGCGGAGGGAGAGGGCGCTCAGGTCCCGGAGCCGAGAAGAGCGGAGTCTGCAGCCTGGCTCTGCCACCTGCCAGCCCACTAGCTGCACCAAGCCTCAGTTTCCTCATCTGTGAAATGGGTGTGACGACAGCCTCACCAGGGCTGTTGTGAGGGATGCATGAGTCACACACAGATATGCAGTGTGCAATGTGCGGCCTGGCACGCAGTGGGCACACTGTCACTGCCAGTCCCTGTGCACTAAGGACAGGGGCATGGACAAGGAGGGGCTCGGGCAAGAGGGTCGTGCGTGATGTGGCAGCGTGGAGGAGGGCGCCTGTGCAGCCGTGTGAGAAGGCAGCGTCTGAGAGACAGTAGACGCAGCTCAGGGCTGCCCACTCGTTGGGTCAGCTCAAGCGTTCTCTTTCCTGGGAACAGTGTAGTCCAGAACGTCATGCACATTTATGTCACTCAGATTCGACCAACAGGAAGGTGTGAAAAGTGCCCCTTTCCTTTTGCCGTTGCCTGTTGGGGTTTGTTAGCACCAGGGGTGGTGCCCTGTGGCACCCTCAGCCCCCCGAATTCTTGATCTCATCTGCTCTCTGCCAGCCCCAAGCTAGGAGCCCCGGTTTCCTCCTGTCCCACCGCAGACACCCCTGTGCTCCCCACCCCCGCGGCTTCACCTGCACTGTGATAACCCGGGGAGGCCTTAGGAGGAGGCATTGTCAGCCCTGAGTGCCGCGCAGTGCCCGCTCCGGGGAGCTGCCCACCATGGAGGGAGCTCCCTACCCCCAGACAGGGAGCATCTAGCTCCTGGCGGCCGGCACCGGCCGTCCGGTGGTGCCTGCTGCTTCTGCAGCTTCTTGTCCTAGCAAGGGGTTCATTTCTGAAGCTCTGCTTCATTTTGCCAGGGGTTTTGTTTCTAATTGCTGAAGGTTTTCTTTCTCTTAAACCCCAATGCCTGTGCCTGTTTATTTTTCTCAGTAGGAGCTGCACCTAATTGTGCCCACATCGTTTTTGTTTTCTTTGCTACACTTCCACATGGCTGTCATGTCATATGCCACTTCCCAGAACTAAAGCAAATTTAATATCAAAATATCTTTACATAATAGTTCAGTAGTGACAACAACTTATGTTTTATTTACATAATTTTCTTTTTTTACTTTTTGGCCGGGCCACATGGCGTGTGGGGTCTCAGTTCCCTGACCAGGGAGTGAACCCACGCGCCCTGCAGTGGAAGCCCGGGGTCTTAACTGCTGGCCCGCCAAGGGAGTCGCACCCAGTCTTCCTCCACACTTAGCCCCACGTGCAGCAGACCACGTGGCAGGACACGCACACATAGTGTTAGCTCCTCCATACTTCGCCCAGGTCAGCGGCCCAGGTGACAGGACCCCCACAGCCTGAGGGGGGCAAGTGGACACCCTCCTCTCCATTTCACAGATGAGGACGCTGAGGTTTGGGAGGACTTCTGTTCCCAGCTTGCTCGGTCGTGAAGGTGCTTGAGCTCCTCTGACCCTGGAGTTCCTCTGGCTGCGCCGCTGGGGGCCCCTCAGGCTCCGTGCCCCTCCTGGGGCCTCAGCAGCGCTCGCGGCCCCGCCCACACCTGCGGGTCTTGCTCACGCCCCCCAGCCCACCCTGAGCTGCCCCCGCCACGCCTGCTTAGCGCCGACTCTCTGCACCCCACTTTGTTGTTTACTGTTCTCTGATTGTTTCTTTCCAACCAAATGATAAGCTGCATGAGGGCAAGGAATATGTGCCCTCCGTCTTTGGGAGCTTCCTCAGAGTGTAGCACCAAGGTAGGTACGATGTAGGTCCCTAGTAGAGCCTGACCAGATCACTCGGAACCCCCGGCGCTGTGAGCACTTGCTGCACACTGTGTGCGCGTGTGTGTGGCTCCCGCGCTGCTGGCGCGGTCCTGGCCGCGGTCGCCTGGGCAGACCCCGCTGAGGGCACATCTGCTGTTGCAGGAGGCGGTGTTGTACCAGGACATGGTGGCCCTCACTGAGGATCGCAAGCCCCAGAACCCGATTCAGGACAACATGGAGAACTACCGGAAGCTGCTCTCACTGGGTGAGTGCTTGAAGCGGGGTCAGAACAGCTTCTGGTGGAGCGGGAGTGGGAGGGAGTGGTCCTGTGACCCGCTCCAACGGGGCCACGCCCACATGGCTCTCACCCCAGAGTGCCACCCTGTGACTCCAGTCTGCTCTGAGGCAGGTCCGGGGTCCTGGATGGCTTCCCCGGGGGACACGTGGTTGGGTTTGAGGCGGCAGTCACCTCGCGAGGGGTCATGTGGGCCATGACAGGTGGGGAAACGGACGGAGCCTGAGAGCCAGCAAGGATGCCCTGGGTTTAGGGGTGCTCGAGGACTCTGTGCAACCTTGTCAGCAGAGTCCAGAGAATTAACCAAGACAAACTGGGCAAGGGGCCAAGGAATGGACAGTGAGGAGAGAGAGCGAGACACAGGCCGTCCAGGGCACGCTCAGTGCCCAAGAGAGAGCCTGTCGTCCGTGGTGACACGTCTCATGCTGTGTTCTTCCTGCGGACAGGGGTTCAGCTTGCCGAGGACGATGGCCACTCACACATGACCCAGGGCCACTCAGCAAGGTCAAAGAGAAGTGCCTACCCAAGCACCAGCAGAGGTGAGCGCAAGGCCCTGCTGCAGGAGCGGGCGCTGGGCGCACGAGCAGACACGCGGTGGGGGTGTGCACAGACACGGTGGTGTACACACACTGACACGCAGTGGGGGGTGTGCACAGACACAGTGGTGTACACACACTGACATGCAGCAGCATGCACTGATAGGGTGGCACGTGCACACACACGGCAGCACACACAGTCACGCAGGGCGTGCACATGGATACGAGGCGAAGTGCAGTGACACTTGGGGGCACGTGGTCAGGGCACAGGGTACAGACGTTCATCCCAGGGCCCCAGGGAGTGTTCACACGGGGCTTCTTCCAGGTCTGAAGGCGGCGCCTGAGACCAAGAAGTCAGCCCACCGGCGGGGCATCTGCGAGGCCGAGTCCTCCCACGGGGTGATCATGGAGAAGTTCATCAAGGACGTGGCCCGCAGCTCCAGGTCCGGGCGGGCGCGGGAGTCGAGTGAGCGGCCGCACCGGCTCTCCCGGAGGGCGGGCGGCGACTGGAAAGAAGCATCGTTCAGCAGGAGGGAGGCGGGAGCCTCAGAGAGGGGCCCAGAGGGGGGCGCCTTTGGGGGAGGAGGCTTCAGCTGTGGCTCAGACCTGGTTTCCAAAAAGCGTGCTCTGGAGAGAAAAAGGCGCTACCACTTCGATGCGGAAGGGCAGGGCCCAGTACACGATCCCAGGGGCGGGGCAAGGAAACGGCCCTTCGAGTGCGGAGGCGAGGCCCGCAGGGCCGCCAAGGCGGCGGGCGCCAGCAGCCTGAGCACTCCGCCCGTGGCCCTGTCGCAGCCGCTGGACTTTGGGGCCATGCCCTACGTGTGCGATGAGTGCGGGAGGTCCTTCGCGGTCATTTCTGAGTTTGTGGAGCACCAGATCGTGCACACCCGGGAGAGCCTGTATGAGTATGGGGAGTCCTTCATCCACAGCGCAGCCGTCAGTGAGGCCCAGAGCAGGCCCGAGGGTGCCAGGCGCTCTGAGGGTGCGCAGGCCGCTGGCCTGGCCGAGCATCGGGGGGCCCAGGCCCAAGAGCACCTCGGGGGCAGTGGGGACGAGGAGCAGGACGAGCCCTTCCTGCCCAGCCCCACCTTCAGTGAGCTTCAGAAGATGTACGGCAAGGACAAGTTCTACGAGTGCAAGGTGTGCAAGGAGACCTTCTTGCACAGCTCGGCCCTGATTGAGCACCAGAAGATCCACAGCCGCGAGGACAGGGAGAAGGAGCGTAGTACGGGCGCTGTGAGGCGCACCCCCATGCTCGGAGAGTTGCAGAGAGCCTGTGGGAAGGAGAAACGCTACGAGTGCAAAGTCTGTGGGGAGACCTTCCACCACAGTGCGGCCCTGCGGGAGCACCAGAAGACCCACGGCCGGGGGAGCCCGTCTGATGGCAGGGCCAGAGCCTTCGAGGAGACCTTCATTCCTGGCCAGTCCCTGAAGAGGCGCCAGAAAACCTACTCCAAAGAGAAGCTCTACGACTTTAGAGAGGGCGGGGATGCCTTTGGGCGGAGCTCAGACTTCATGGAGCACCAGAAAATTCATTCTCGGAAGAGCTACTTCGACAGCCGGGGGTATGAGAAGCCGCTGCTCCACAGCATGTCCATGCCCAGCTCTCAGAAGAGTCACACAATCACCAGGCCACCCGAGGAGGAGGATGAAGAGAAGGCATTCACTGCCAGTAGCAGCCCCGAAGACGGCCAGGAGGCCCGGGCCTACGAGAGGAGCGCCTACGAGAGGGCCATCCTCCACAGCCTGGCTGCCTTCCGGCCTCCCCGTAGCCTCAGGGAGGACGGGGAGCCCTCCACATACCTCTCAGGCCTTCGTGACCCACCGCAGAAGACCCCGGCCTGGGAGAGCCCTTACGCCGGAGGCAGGCACAGCTTTTTCAGGAGCTCAGTCTTCTACCGCGCATCGCGCCCTGCCCCTCTGGACCACCTTGCTGGGGAAGGCCCCAGCGGGTGGCAGAGAGACGGCGAAGCCTCCGGCCCCAGCTCAGATGGCCGCCAGCACCAGAAGGCGCGTGCCAAGAAGAAGAACATCGAGCGCAAGAATTACGACGCCTCCATGATGCACTCCCTGCATTTTGGTGAGCCTCAAACATTTCGCCCGAGAGAGAGATTTTACGAATGTCTAGAATGTGGAGAGTTCTTTGTCCGTAGCTCTGAGCTGGCTGAACACCAGAAGATCCACAACAGGAAGAAGCTCTCTGGAAGTAAAAACTACCTACGGTCTGTCCTTCGCAGCCTGTCCTCCACTGACCCTCAGACCAGCTACCAAGGCCAGTCAGTGCAGATGAGTTATCCCCAGGAAGCAGCTCAGACCAGTTATGCTGAACTAGCAGCTCAGACCAGTTATGCTGAACTAGCAGCTCAGACCAGTTATGTCGAAGAACCAGCTCAGACCAGTTACACTGAAGAACCAGCTCAGACCAGTTATGCCGAAGAACCAGCTCAGACCAGTTACACTGAGGCACCAGCTGAGGCTAGTTGTACTGAGGAACCAGCTCAGACCAGTTGTATTGAGGAACCAGCTCAGACTAGTTACACCAACCCAGCAGCTGAGACCAGTTACACCGAAGAACCAGCTCAGACCAGTTACACTGAGGCACCAGCTGAGGCTAGTTATACTGAGGAACCAGTTCAGACCAGTTGTATTGAGGAGCCAGCTCAGACCAGTTATACTGACCCAGCAGCTGAGACCAGTTACACTGAAGAACCAGATCAGACCAATTACACTGAGGAACCAGCTGAGGCCAGTTGTATTGAAGAACCAGCTCAGACCAGTTGTATTGAAGAACCAGCTCAGACCAGTTACACTGACCCAGCAGCTGAGACCATTTACACTGAAGAACCAGCTCAGACCAATTACACAGAGGAATCAGCTGAGGCCAGTTATACTGAGGCGCCATCTCAGACCAGCTGTATTGAAGAACCAGCTCAGACCAGTTACACTGAGCCAGCAGCTGAGACCATTTACACTGAAGAACCAGCTCAGACCAATTACACAGAGGAATCAGCTGAGGCCACTTATACTGAGGCGCCATCTCAGACCAGCTGTATTGAAGAACCAGCTCAGACCAGTTACACTGAGCCAGCAGCTGAGACCAGTTACACCGAAGAACCAGCTCAGACCAATTACACCAAGGAGCCAGCTGAGGCCAGTTATACTGAGGAACCAGCTCAGACCAGTTGTATTGAGGAACCAGCTCAGACCAATTACACCAAGGAATCAGCTAAGGCCAGTTTTACTGAGGAACCAGCTCAGACCAGTTGTATTGAGGAACCAGCTCAGACCAGTTACACTGACCCAGCAGCTGAGACCAGTTACACCGCGGAATCAGCTGAAGCCAGTTATACTGAGGAACCAGCTCAGACCAGTTACACTGACTCAGCAGCTGATACCAGTTACACCGAAGAACCAGCTCAGACCAGTTGCACCGAAGAACCAGCTCAGACCAGTTACACCGAAGAACCAGCTCAGACCAGTTACACCGAAGAACCAGCTCAGACCAGTTACACTGACTCAGCAGCTGATACCAGTTACACCGAAGAACCAGCTCAGACCAGTCACACCGAAGAACCAGCTCAGACCAGTCGCACCGAAGAACCAGCTCAGACCAGTTGCACCGAAGAACCAGCTCAGACCAGTTGCACCGAAGAACCAGCTCAGACCAGTTATACCCAAGAACCAGCTCAGACCATTTACACCCAAGAACCAGCTCAGACCAATTACACCGAGGAACCAGCTGAGGCCAGTTATACCGAGGAACCAACTCAGACCAGTTATGCCGAGGAACCAGCTCAGACCAGTTATAGTGAGGAACCAGCTCAGACCAGTTACGCCGAGGAACCAGCTCAGACCAGTTACACTGAGGAACCAGCTCAGACCAGTTACGCCGAGGAACCAGCTCAGACCAGTTATGCCGAGGAACCAGCTCAGACCAGTTATCCTGAGGAACCAGCTCAGACCAGTTATGCCGAGGAACCAGCTCAGACCAGTTATAGTGAGGAACCAGCTCAGACCAGTTATGCCGAGGAATCAGCTCAGACCAGATACACTGGGGAACCAGCTCAGATCAGATATGTGGAGGAACCAGCTCAGACCAGTTATGCCGAGGAACCAGCTCAGACCAGATATGCCGAGGAACCAGCCCAGACCAGTTATTCTGAGGAACCAGCTCAGACCGGATATGCTGGGGAACCAGCTCAGACCAGATATGCTGAGGAACCCCCAGCTGAGACTAGTTATGCTGAACTAGTAGCTCAGATTAGTTATGCTGAACTAGTAGCTCCGACTAGTTACGCTGAACTAGCAGCTGAGACCAGTTACTTTGAACCACCAGCTCAGACTAGTTATACTGAACCAGCTGAGACCAATTATGCTGACCCAGCAGCTCAGGTCAGTTTTGATGAACCACCAGCTGAGGCTAGTTATGCTGATCTAGCAGCTGAGATCAGTTATGCTGAACTAGCAGCTGAGACAAGCTATGCTGACCTAGCAGCTCAGATCAGCTATGATGAACCACCAGCTGAGACTAGTTATGCTGAGCTAGCAGCTCAGATCAGTTATTCTGAACCAGCAGATCAGACTAGTTATGCTGAGCTAGCAGCTCAGACCAGTTACTCTGAACCACTAGCTCAGACCAGCTATGCTGAGCTAACAAGTGAGACTAGTTACTGCGAGCAGCCAGTCCTCAATGAATGTAAGGAGTGTGGGGAATGCTTTGCCACCGTTGAAGACCTTGGCAGACATCAGAAAATCTATGCCCGAGAGAAATTCCATGATGGGAAGCTGTTTGGAGAGCCTGTGATGCAGGACCTGGGCCTGGATGGGTCTCCGGAGGAAGAGCCAGAAGAGCAGGAGGAGCCTGAGGAGCCCGAAGACTCCATCTATGGCTGTAAGGACTGTGGGCTGGGCTTCGCGGACCGCGCGGACCTCCGGGACCACCAGAAGGTCCACGGCCGGGAGTACCTGGTGGACAGCCGTGAGTATACGCACCCCGCGGTGCACATGCCGCCTGTCAGCGAGTACCAGAAAGATTGCCTCGGAGAGCAGCTCTACGAGTGCCCGGCCTGCGGGGAGTCGTTCGTGCACAGCTCGTTCCTCTTTGAGCACCAAAAGGTCCACGAGCAGGACCAGTTCTACGGC
The DNA here is from genome assembly GCF_019923935.1 of Bubalus bubalis. Classification (NCBI taxonomy): domain Eukaryota; kingdom Metazoa; phylum Chordata; class Mammalia; order Artiodactyla; family Bovidae; genus Bubalus; species Bubalus bubalis. The sequence goes on along the minus strand of NC_059174.1, from coordinate 64,069,134 downwards.
CACAGGCGGTACGAGCCCTTCATGCAGCCCCTGATTGTCAGCCCGCGGCGGCCGCAGGCCCCGCAGAAGAGCGCCCCCGCCGGGGTGGGCCCGCAGTGCCAGGTGTGCGGGCAGGACTTCATCCACGCCTCGGTCCTCAGCGAGCACGCCCGGGGCCATGCCGGCGAGGGGCTGCCGGATCAGGGCCAGGCGGGTGCGGGTGCTGCGGGGCCCGGCCCGGCACCCACGGAGCCGCAGCAAGACCCGGGCGAGGAGCAGCGCTACGAGTGTGAGACCTGCGGCGAGTCCTTCCCCAGCCAGGCCGATCTCCAGGAGCACATGCGTGTGCACGAGAAGGGCGAGCCCTACGACTACGGGGCCGCCTTCGTGCACACGTCCTTCCTCACGGAGCCGCCCAAGAGGGACTGGCCCTTCTATGAGTGCAAGGACTGCGGCAAGTCCTTCATCCACAGCACCATCCTCACCAAGCACCAGAAGCTGCACCTGCAGGAGGAGGGCGCGGCCGCCGCGGCCGCCGCCACGGCCCAGGAGGCAGAGGCCAACGTCCTCGTCCCCCGGGAAGTCCTGCGCATCCAGGGCTCCAACGTGGAGGCGGCCGAGCCCGAGGTGGAGGCGGCTGAGCCCGAGGTGGAGGCGGCCGAGCCTGAAGTGGAGGCGGCCGAACCCCTCGGGGAGGCCGAGGGCCCGGAGTGGGAGGCCGCGGAGCCGAGCGGCGAGGCGGAGCAGCCCCACGCCGAGGCCGAGCAGCCCGACATGGACGCCGACGAGCCGGACGGCGCGGGCATCGAGGACCCGGAGGAGCGCGCTGAAGAACCCGAGGGCGACGACGACGAGCCAGATGGCGCGGGCATCGAGGACCCCGAGGAGGAGGGCGAGGAGCAGGAGATCCAGGTGGAGGAGCCGTACTACGACTGCGGCGAGTGCGGGGAGACCTTCCCCTCGGGCGCCGCCTATGCCGAGCACCTGACGGCGCACGCCAGCCTCGTCATCCTGGAGCCCGCCGGCCTCTACGGCGAGGGCGCCGGCGGCCCGGAGGGCGGCCGGCCCGACGACGAGCTCTTCAAGTGCGACGTGTGCGGGCAGCTCTTCAGCGACCGCCTGTCCCTGGCCAGGCACCAGAACACCCACACCGGCTGAGGCCCGGGGGCGCCCTGGGACCCAACCCTCCTCACCCACACTCACCGGACCCACTGCGACCACCCGGACTGCACTCACCCGACCTGGACTTCAGACACCCGGCCCGGACACAGCCCCACGCCAGCTGAGGCTCGGCGGGCCGGGGCCTCCACTGGGACCCGGCCCCCCTCACCCCCACACAACCGGACCCACCGAGCTGGCCTGCACTGCACCCAGCGGCCTGGATTCAGACTCTCGGCCCCAGGGTGCAGACGCTTGCAGCTCCCGTGTCCAGCACAGCAGGTACCTGCGGGACAGCAGGGCACTCGGCCGCCTCCGCCGGGGCCTTCGCGGCTGCAGAGAGCGCCCGTCTGTGACAGCCCGGGACCCCCGCGCACTGCCTCCCGAGATGTGCACAGAGCAGCCCAGCACAGTGAACTGGACTGAGTGTGACGCTCGCTGGCCGTTTACCTGCAGACACACCTCACCTGGTACTCTGGTTTTGCTTTTTTCTTTTTTTTGGAGGAGGAAGAGAGCAACAAATTACAATATATTTGTAAGCATCTTAGAGCTTTAGAAAGATTTGTTGTGAGGTGTTTGAACCTTATCAGTATCTTTTTGACTGACTGACTGTGTGGTTCCTTACTTTCTACATAACCCCCTCACGGTGTAGGCGTGAAAGGCAGAGCGTCTTGCCCGCTTCGCTGTGTAAAGGGAAGTCCTCTCTGCTCCCCTTTCAGGCGCCTCGTCTACACCGACACTTCTGAAGCCTCGTGCTGTGTAAGCCTTTACTGTATGTGGATTGGCCTTTTGTAACCTCTTTGGTTCGTTGCCACCTTGTAACCTTGCAGTGGGTCTCATGCAAAAAACACTACAAGTTTTTGTTATTTTTATTTTTTTAACCCACCTTGATGTCTCTTCGATAGTGAATTTTACAAAAGCTGAAGCTTTTCCCTGTGAGTCTTACATCCTTGCCTTTAAAGAGTGGGTTGTAACCATCACTAGATCACGTGTGCCTAATGAAGGTTGAGAACCACGGGGGGAGGGGGGGCTCTCCTGGTGTAAATACGGTTGAGGGCCTACGACTTCATCACTTCCCTTTGCGCGCTTCCTGCCTTAAGTGACCAGTAGCAACGTGGCTTGGCCCCTCCGTGCTGCCACATGGCAAGTCTGCACCCTGGGTGCCCAGGAGCTAGTATCCTTAGAGCTTTCCAGCCTGAGACTTAATCCTCCTCTCCACCTGTCTGACCCTCAACCAACCCCATGTCTAACTTGCATTTAAAAAAAAAATTGAAAAAAGCTTTCTTTACAGCCAACTCGAGCTCGACACGGACTCAGGTTCCCCGGCAGCCTTAATTTGCTTCGTTGCCATCTGTCCCCCTCTCAGGTCGCGCCTTCCTGACAAGCACCCCCGCTGCCCTCAGAGCGGCCCCTGTCCCGCCGCCCCGGTCTCCCGCGCTGCCGTCCCAAGCTGACCTCGCCGCTCTGGGGTCTCCTGCGTCCTGCCTTGTGCCCTCCCTTTGCTTCCCCGCCCCCTCTTCGCATAATGACTCTTATGAAATTTCTTGGCTTTGAGTTGGCTGGCAAAAAAAATTAAAAAAATTTTTTAAAAGTTAAAAAAAAAAAGAGGATCTTGTAGCTGCAGTGAGCAGAAGCTAAGAGCAGATTGTTTGGGAGAGCAGAGTGAGATCTGCTCGGGAGCCGCGTCTGGACCCCCCCTCTCCTAGGTCCCTGCCACGAGGGCTGGGGAAAGCGTGTCAGAGCTGGAGGGAACGCCAAAGTCAGGGAGAGCCAAAGAAGGGGGTCCCGACGCCTCACCAGACCTGGGAGGGCAGGGTCTGACAGAAGGAACATCAGAAGCAGGGACTGGAAGGCCCCAATGGGGGAGGTTGACTGAACGAGCAGGGTGTCCTGGCAGTTAGGAGAAGGCGCCGCTTGGTGGCCTGGTGTCGATGAGGGCAGCTGCATCACGAGACCCGACGTTGGAACGGACGCCCAGAGCCCCGGGGGCCGCGAGCCGGGAGCCCGCCTGCACGGCGTGGGGGTGAGCCTGGCGTTCATCGCTGTCGGCGGCACCAACGGGTAGAGTGTTTTCAGAGAGCTGCCTGCCCAGTGTCCGTTCCAACCGTCCTTTGGTCAGTGAGCGATCAGGAACAACTGACAAATGCCAAAAATAGGAGCAAGGTGAAGGGAGTGTGTTCGCGCACTCTGAATGCAGCTGTCTAGAAATGATAATCATGGAGAGTTATGTAGTGACGTGGAGATATATTTACGGAATACCAAGTGGAAACAGCAGGACACAGAATTATATTTATACTGCGATCATAGCTGTTTAAAAATGTATGCTTATAGTCAAAAGCTGTGGTGGCGGTGCTGTTGTAGGCTTATAGTTGAGCATTATTTTCTTAAATTCCTTTAATGTTCTTATGGTAGTGTTCCTCAAAAGTTTATAATCACGTCTCCATTTTGAACATAATTTGAGCTCATTATTCAGGCACTCAGAGAATACAGAAAAGTGGAGGGAAAAAAAAATCCATATACCCACCATCCAAAGATGACAGATATACTCCTCACTATATTGTTTATTCTTCTTTCTGTGCACAGGCTTATAACTGTGTCCCAAACATGTACTCAGATTAAGTGTTAGCTTTGTGGAATTATGGTTAAACGCTTTCATCTTAATGTTTTCAGATGGCCCTTAAAATAGTTTCCTGATGACAAAGTTTATTATGCTTGCTTCAATTAGCAAGCATAATACACACCCAGAGGAATAATTGGAAAATACAAAATAAATGAGAAAAGAACAAAAAAAGTCGCCCATATTCCCAGCGCCCAGCGACTAGTGTTAACATCTTGTTTCCTGCATCTCGTATCAGTGCACAGGCTTGTGATTTCTGACCGTGGTGAATATGTGTGCGTACAGTCTAAAATGAAAAAAATCACAGAAAATAATTAGTGTTGTCATTGTGGGATTATGGTTAACTATCTTGTCTCAAATTTCTTGAATGATCTTTGGTGTTTTGAGTATTAAATCTTATGTATGTTTTTCCATTAAAACTCTTAATACATACTCATGGCATACCTTGGGGGAGATTTAGTAAAGCAAAAGAAATTCACGCATATTCCTGACACCCAACAATCATTGCTGTTAAACCTTAATCTGTGCACAGTCAGGACGGGGGTGTCTGTGGTGAGAATGCAGAGGGTTGAAGAGGAGAAGAAACATGGAAAGCAGTGAAGGAACGGTCGTGTGGTCTTCGCCAGCGTTAAGGCTGTGGGGCTTGCTTTCCGGGGAGGCCTGTCTCGTTGTGTTCCGGTCACCCACCTTTTATCACGGGTGCCCCCGTTGTAAGCGCAGTGTCTGCCCACTGTAGAAACCCGGCGCTTACCGAAGTGTGGAAGAGAGGCGTGCCCCTGTCGCCGTCACCCAAAGACCACAGTTAGCATCTGCACACGTTTTCTTCATCTTCTCTCTGTGCACAGGTTTTTGGTTTGTTAGTATGGTTGTGGTCGTTCTATCTGTAATCGTGTCACCAATAAAAATAAAGTTGAAAATAAGATAGCTCTCAGCCTCTTCTTTTGTCCATTCAAAGCGTTTGGGGTGTTTAAAAAATCTGAGCGCTTAGTGTCCCCTTAGGCCCCACAAATCTCCTCCCTTTTTAAATTATTGTGTATTTCAACAGCTCACTTCCAGGGGATCTCTCAGTACTACACAAAGCCACATTTGTAACTGCACTAATAAAATTAAAAGATGATACGTATCAATAGTGTTTTTAAACTTGACATTAAGCGTTAGATAAGTTTCACTTACTTTGAGCCTGCATTTAAAATTTTAATCTCATCTAAATACAATACTCCCTCAAACACAAACAAGAATGATCCCCGTAACATAAAAAGAATGTTAATCCTGTGATTTGGAATCCCTTCCTATTCAGTCGTGTCTGACTGTGACCCCAGGGTCTGTAGCCCACCTGGCTCCTGTGTCCATGGAGTTCTTCAGGCAAGAATACGGGGGTGGGTTGCCATTTCCTCCTCCAGGGGATCTTCTCAACCCGTCTCCTGCATTGTAGGCAGATTCTTTACCATCTGAGCCTCCAGAAGACCTATTACATAAAGTGTGCGTCCCTAACTCCCCTGAAGCTGAATGGATCTGTCTGAAGGTGCCTGACCAGCTCTTGAGTCACAGCTTCAATAATCCTTCCAGGGGTGTCCAAGATCGTCAGGGCAAGGGGTCAGTTCTCTTTTAAGGCTGACTTCCTGCAGAGTTCATCACTAACAGACAACCTGTAGGAAGGGAAAAGGTGAGGGTCGCTGGGGCCTGCCTGGCCAGCGCTTGCCCTCTCAGACAGCTCCCCGGTGCCCCTGCCACACGCTTATTCCCCGAGCCAGACCCCTCCCTGGCCTCAGCTGACTATACTCCTGGGTCCCCGCGGTCCCATCAGACCCAGACCAGGGGCCGGCCGGTGCGCCAGGGAGACTGGGCGCCCAGCGCCTAGGGCTCTTGGTGGCAGGGCCACCTGTGGGCTCCCTGAGAACGCCTCTCCCATGAGCTGACTTTGTCACCGGTGCAGTTCTTGGTGTTTTCCCTGGCCCCGAGTCCTCTTCCCCTCCCTGGGAACTGGCAAGTCTGCTGAGAAGGATCAATTCCCGGCCCCTCCTTGTCCCAAGGTCGGCGCTGACCACGCATCAGTGCCCCCCATTCATTCTCTGAGCACACTGTCCCGGCAGGCTTCTCCCTCACTCTACTTGGCCAAAGTTGGTCCTTTGTAGCCCCAAAGAGCCCTAAGGGAGACAGAGAGTGGGCTGGACATAATAAACCCTGAGGGAAACTGGGATACTCTGAAAAACTCAGGATCAGGCCCCGGGACAGGGATGGGGACCGTGAAGACTGAGGCACATGGCAGTAAGATCCCTACATACCACCCGGACGTCAGTCCTCTGGCTCCTCTGCTTGAGGGGGCGGACACAGGGTAGGGCTTGACGGCTACTGTCACAAACCCCGAGACTGCGAAGGATGTCCAGGTGAAAGCCACAGCTGGGTTTAAGGCACGAAACAGGACGCTGCGGGTCCTCTCTGACTGTGCTCGGCCTCGTCCATAGCCCTGCCCTGTTTCCAGCGACAAAAGCTTAGGCAGCCCTGGGAGAAATGGAATCCTGGCAATCAGAAAGGTGGTGTCTGGAAGACTTTGGACCCCTCTGAAGCTCCAAGCCCTTGAAAACACTCCTCATCCACCACCTCCCTCTCGCAGGACGGGAAGCAGGGGGCGCTGCCTGTGGGAGCGGCAGCTGTCGAAATGCTCTCTGATGTCCTTTGGGATGGGCTGAACCCCGGTATTGAAACGGAGGAAGCACACGCAGACTCAGAGAACAAGCTTATGGTTGCAGGGGAAAGGATGGAGGGGGATGGTTAGGGAGCTTGGGATGGACATGTGCACACACGGCTAGATTCAAAATGCAGACCCAGCGGGGACCAATACAGCACAGCGAACTCTGCTCAGGGTTAAGCGGCAGCCTGGATGGGAGGGGAGTTTGGGGGGAAATGGGTACATGTGTATATATATGGCTGAGTCCCTTTGCTGTTCACCTAAAACTCTCACAGCTACACCCCAATACAAAATAAGTTTAAAAAAGAAGAAGTATGGCTGGTGTAGTCAGATCCTGGAGTGGGCGCAGGGAGTTCTGACAGCTTCATGGATGTGCTGGCCCCTCAAAGGACCCACTGCAGTGAGAGACTCCCAAAGCACAACTAGAGCGCTGCCCCTGCGCTCAGCAACTAGAGAACACCTGAGGCGCAGCAAAAACCCAGTGCAGCCAAAAAATGAATTAATTTAAAATACACCAGTAGTCTGGTGTTCACCTTTAATATTAAAAAGCTTTATCTATTTAAGGTTTACAATGTAATGTTTTGATTCCATATATAGTATAATAATTATCACAATCAAAATAAGTAACATATCCATCACCTCACATGGTTATCTTTTTGGGGGCAGCAAGAAGAGAGATCTACTCTTTTGGCAAATTTCAAGTATATAATACAGTAGTATTAACTAAAGTCACCAAGCTGTACATTAGAACTCGAGAACTTATTCATCCAGCATAACTAAAACTTTATACCTTTTGGGCAACACCCCTTCATTTACCACACTTCCCAGACACTGGCAACGACTATTCTAAGAGCTTGACTGTCTTAAATTCCACATATAAGTGAGATCATGCCGTATTTATCCCACACTGTTTTCCATAGTAGCTGTATCAACTTGTATTTCCTCCAAAAGTATGCGAGTTCCTTTTCTCCACATCCTTAACATTAGTTATCTTTCGTCTTTTTGGATAATAGCCATCCTAACGTATGCAGTGCTATCTCCTGTGTGTGTTTTTGGCCACGAGGCAGGTGGGGTTTTAGCTTCTCAACCAGGGCTCGAACCTGTGCCCCCTGCACAGGAAGCTCAGAGTCTTTAACCACCGGACTGCCAGGAAAGACCCTCTTATTGTTTTAATTTGCATTTCCCTCAAATACAGACTTAAATTGAAGAGAGTAGGGAAAACCACTAGACCATTCAGGTATGACTAAATCAAATCCCTTGTGATTATACAGTGGAAGTGAGAAACAGATTCAAGGGATTAGATCTGATAGAGTCCCTGAATAACTATGGACGGAGGTTCATGACATTGTACAGGAGGCAGTGATGAAGACCATCCCCAAGAAAAGAAATGCAAAAAAGGCAAAATGGCTGTCTGAGGAAGGCTTATAAGTAGCTGTGAAAAGAGAAGCGAAAAGCAAAGGAGAAAAGGAAACATATACCCATTTGAATGCAGCGTTCCAAAGAATAGCGAGGAGAGATAAGAAAACCTTCCTCAGTGATCAGTGCAAAGAAATAGACGAAAACAACAGAATGGGAAAGACTAGAGATCTCTTCAAGAAAACTAGAGATACCAAGGGAATATTTCATGCAAAGATGGGCTCAATAAAGGACAGAAATGGTATAGACCTAACAGAAGCAGAAGATACAAAGAAGAGGTGGCAAGAATACACAGAAGAACTGTACAAAAAAGATCTTCATGACCCAGATAATCACGATGGTGTGATCACTCACCTGGAGCCAGACATCCTGGAATGCAAAGTCAAGTGGGCCTTAGAAAGCATCACTACAAACAAAGCTAGTGGAGGTGATGGGATTCCAGTTGAGCTATTTCAAACCCTAAAAGATGATGCTGTGAACGCACTGCACTCAATATGCCAGCATTTTTGGAAAACTCAGCAATGGCCACAGGACTGGAAAAGGTCAGTTTTCATTCCAATCCCAAAGAAAAGCAATGCCAAAGAGTGTTCAAACTACTGCATAATTGCACTCATCTCACATGCTAATAAAGTAATGCTCAAAATTCTCCAAGCCAGGCTTCAACAGTACATGAACTGTGAACTTCCAGATGTTCAAGCTGGATTTAGAAAAGGCAGAGGAACCAGAGATCAAATTGTCAACATCTGCTGGATCGTTGAAAAAGCAAGAGAGTTCCAGAAAAACATCTATTTCTGCTTTATTGACTATGCCAAAGCCTTTGACTGTGTGGATCACCATAAACTGTGGAAAATTCTTCAAAAGATGGGAATACCAGACCACCTGATCTGCCTCTTAAGAAACTTGTATGCAGGTCAGGAAGCAACAGTTAGAACTGGACATGGAACAACAGACTGGTTCCAAATAGGAAAAGGAGTTCATCAAGGCTGTATATTGTCACCCTGCTTATTTAACTTATATGCAGAGTACATCATGAGAAACACTGGGCTGGAGGAAGCACAGGCTGGAATCAAGATTGCTAGGAGAAATATCAATAACCTCAGATATGCAGACCACCCTTATGGCAGAAAGTGAAGCACTAAAGAGCCTCTTGATGAAAGTGAAAGAAGAGAGTGAAAAAGCTGACTTAAAGCTCAACATTCAGAAAACTAAGATCATGGCATCTGGTCCCATCACTTCATGGCAAATAGATGGAGAAACAGTGGAAACAGTGGCTGACTTTATTTTGGGGGGCTCCAAAATCACTGCAGATGGTGACTGCAGCCATGAAATTAAAAGTTGCTTACTCCTTGGAAGGAAAGTTACGATCAACCTAGACAGCATATTAAAAAGCAGAGACATTACTTTGTCAACAAAGGTCCATCTAGTCAAGGCTATGGTTTTTCCAGTGGTCATGTATGGATGTGAGAGTTGGACTATAAAGAAAGCTGAGTGCCGAAGAATTGATACTTTTGAACTATGGTGCTGGAGAAGACTAGGTCCAACCAGTCCATCCCAAGCGAGATCAGTCCTGGGTATTCATTGGAAGGACTGATGTTGAAGCTGAAACTCCAATACTTTGGCCACCTGATGCGAAGAGCTGACTCATTTGAAAAGACCCTGATGCTGGGAAATATTGAAGGCAGGAGGAGAAGGGGACGACAGAGGATAAGATGGTTGGATGGCATCACTGACTCGATGGACATGGGTTTGGGTGGACTCCGGGAGTTGGTGATGGGCACGGAGGCCTGGCATGCTGTGGTTCATGGGGTCACAAAGAGTCGGACACAACTGAGTGACTGAACTGAACTTTGTGCCCCGCTGTGTGTTCTTAGCAACTTTATTGAAGATCTGAAGATGAATGCCCTTATTTCTGACTATTCTGTTCCATTGCTCTATGTCTGTTTCAAGCCTGGTTCCATACCGGTGTTACTGCTGTAGATTTACAAGGTTTTTTTCTTTTTTCATCAAGAAATGTGATAGTTCCAAAATTGTCTTTTCTTGCTCAAGATTGTATGGGCTAGTCAGGTCTTTTGTAGTTTCATCTGAATTTCAGGATTTATTTTCTATTTCTGTTAAAATGCTATGGAATTTTGATAGGGATTGCATTGAATTTGAAGATTGCTTTGGATAGAATAGAAATTTAAACAGTATTAATTCTTCCAATCAATGAACATGGTGTATTGTCCCATTTATGTCTGTCTAGGAAATGGCACCCCACTCCAGTACTCTTGCCTGGAAAATTCCATGGACAGAGGAGCCTTGTAGGCTACAGTCCATGGGGTCGCAAAGAGTCGGACACAACTGAGTGACTTCACTCACTCACTCACTTGATTCCTTTCTGCAGTGTTTTATATTTTCCAGTGAACAGAGCTTTCACCTCTTTGGTAAATTTATTCTTAAGTATTTTCTCTTTTTGATGGTTTTAGAAATAGGATTGTTTCTTAATTTCTTTTTCAGATAGTTTGTTTTTAGTATATGGAAGTACTACTGATTTTTGAGTGTTGATGTTTACCCTGCAACTTTATTGAATTTGTGTGTTAGTTCTAACAGATTTTTGGTGGAGTATTTAGGATTTTCATTTAAATATCTATTTTACTTCTTCCTTTCTGATTTGAATGCCTTTTGTTTCTTTTTTCTTGCCTAATTGCTCTGGCTAGAGCTTCTAGTATTATGTAGAATAGGTTTGGTAAGAATAAGCTGCTGCTGCTGCTAAGTTGCTTCAGTTGTGTCCGACTCTGTCAGGCTCCCCCATCCCTGGGATTCTCCAGGCAAGAACACTGGAGTGGGTTGCCATTGCCTTCTCCAATGCATGAAAGTGAAAAGTGAAAGTGAAGACATTCAGTCGTATCCGACTCTTAGCGACCCCATGGACTGCAGCCTACCAGGCTTCTCCATCCATGGGATTTTCCAGGCAAGAGTACTGGAGTGGGGTGCCATTGCCTTCTAAGAATAAGCATTCATGTCTTATTTCAGATCTTACAGGAAAAACTTTCAGCCATTCACCGCTTATGTGATGTTAGCTGTTGGCTTGTTATAAATGGCCTTTATTAAGTTAAGGTTCACTCCTTCTATACCCAGTGTATTGGGACTTTTTATCATGAAAGGGTATTAAATTTTGTCCAGTGCTTTTTCTTCATCTACTGAGATGATAATAGGATCTTTATCTTTGTCTCTTAATGTTGTATAATTTATTGATTTGCATGTGTTAAACCATCCTCGAATCCCAGTACATATTCACCAGACAACTGTTTTTAAAAAACTATTCCCAATACCACTATTACACTTAAAATAATTTCTTAATATTGTCAGATAGCCAGTGTTCAAATGTCTACATCAGACACGACCATCTATTTTTAAGGTACTGTTTGAAATCTATTTCTAAATTACTCTCATACAAAATCTGCATAAACTTGTGATATTGTTGAATGCAGTTTTTTGCTTTTTATTGAGTACACACTGCTCTTGGCGGTGCAAGGCTGCTCGGGGGTGCTGGAAGTTTTGAGGCAGGGTCTCCAGGGACCTCTATGCTACTTTTGTCATTGTTCAGTCGCTCAGTCATGTCTGACTCTGCGATCCCGTGGACCTGTAGCATGCCAAGCTTGCCTTTCCTTCACCATCTCACGGATTCTGTTCAAACTCATGTCCACTGAGTCCGTGATGCTACTTTACCCTCTGGTAAGCGGATGAGGTGCTGAGCATCAAGTTCCCCCCCACTCGCCCTTCATACCTACAGATGAAGGTAAAGCTCTCTCCAGCTGCAGGGACCCAGGGCTAGGGTGAAAGGAGGCAAACCACGTGGTCCTCCTCCCCACCACCTCCACCATGCCTTCGGTTTCAGGACTACATTTCCCAGCGGTCCTCGCGCACCACCCTACCGCGGGCTCCTTAGCAGACACAGGGAGGCTGGCGGCGGCGAGGCGCGGTGCCTTCTGGGACTTGTAGTTCGGTGGGCGGCGCTGGGCGCACTTAGGTCCAGGTTTGAATTCCGCCCACCCGCATTCGGCTCAGAGAGGAGGCAGACAGTGCGGGCGAGCGGTGAGTTTGCGGCAGGAGAGGATGGGAGGTGGGCTGGTGCGGGGGGAGGGCAAAGGGAGAGAGAGTGCGTGTTTTGGGGTGCTTTGTCTCTGTCCCTGGAGCGTGGGGAGAGGGTCGGAGGAAGCGGGGTGGCTCAGCTGCGCGCTCTGGGGGGTGACAGCGGCTGGGTCCTGGGCCACCCCTCCCTGACCTGTTGTATCTCCGAGGGTGAAGGGTCTGGGGTGGTGGGTGTGAGTGAGTGAGCGTGTCAGGGTGCGAGGTGAGCCTGTCAGGGGGGGAGGGGGCCGTGTGGATGCCCGGGGTGCGTGGGACTGACTCGGAGTGTGTGGCCTTGTCTGCGCGTCCCAGGGCGGGAGACTTCGTGGGGTTCCACACTGCAAGGATTCTGACTTTGCGAGGCGTCTGTGAGAGTCCGCACCTGCTCTGACAGGTGCAGTCTGAGGGCACCTAGGGGGTGTGGGCGTGCGCGTGGAACCGAGTCTGACTGTGTGTCTGAATTCGGGCAGCTCACTCTGTGAAGGGAGTGCTAATCTGATGGCGGTGGCAGGTGGTATTCGGGGGCCTCCCGGACGCTGGAGGGGTGCATTGAGAGTTAAGAGGAAAAAAAAAAATAAATAAAGAGAGAGCTAAGAGGGCCAGTGATGAATTGGCTGGATGGGGCAAGTATAAACGACTTGCAGGGAACACCTGAGGCAGTTTGTGGGGGGCGTTGGGGCTGCAGAGAGACCCTCAGGAGGCATCTGAGTGTTCCCCAGAGTGGGTGTGAAGTTTGGGGTTTTAGAAGGGTTTTTGAGCTTGCAGTGGGTATGAGCAGGAGTGCTGGGCTGAGGGTGGGGGCTGGGAGCATGGCTGGTGCACACGTGTGAGAGGGGGCAGCCCTGGGTGCTAAGTCTTCATTCCCCGGTGTCTGAGGTGTTTATCTGAAAAATGTGTGTGTCTACAAGTGTGTGTGTACGTGTCCATGTGGGTTACCTACAGATTGAAGTTGTATGAACCTGAATCTACATATTTGTATGTGGGGGAGCGAGTGACTTTTACTGTTTTTGAAAGGCCTGGAGGCTGAGAGGGTGACTGATTTTCCAGGTACGTGTGTGTCTGCAGGCCCGGATTTCTGTGGATGGATTTCTGCATATCTGTCTGATTTGATTTCCTCGTAGGTTTCAAGTTTTTCCAAGCCTATACTCCCAAAGGAGTGATTCTGAGGTTTAAAGAAAACCATCTGGAGAGTGTAAAGGGGAGTGACGGGGGTCTGAGAGGGGGAGGCCTCTGGGGGTGGGTCCCCATGTGAGACTGAGGGTGGACCCTGGGGTGTCAGACAGAGGTGGTCTGGGTATCCCATAGGGTGTCCTTTGAGATCTAAGTGTGCAAAAGTGTGTGTCCTCCGTGTGTGTGCCTGGAAGTGCCCAGTATTTGAAACTGTATCTGCACATCTGTGTGTGTGTGTATGCGTGTGCCTGAGCTTCCCTGAACCTCAGGATGTTACTGCCCATCTGCGTGTGTTTCAGGATCTACAAGTGCATCTTCATTTGCACACGTGGGGCTCTGGGGCCAGGGGTGTGTCCGGGAGTTGTTGAGAGTGTCCTCCTGTGAGTCCCGAGCAGGGGATCAGCTCCCAAGAGGGAGTCACTGTGTGTCTGTGATCCTGCAGGACCCACCCCCACCCCCGAGGGGTCCCCAGCACCCCCCACCCCTGGGTCTCTGAAGCCCCAGCCTCTGTGCATTTCCCAGGAAGGCCTGGCCTGGACAGTGGGGGAGGGGCGCTGGGGGGAGGGGCCATGCGCTGAGGTCCAGTAGGGACACCTCAGAAGAGGGACAGTGATGCTGGCAGGCTGGGGGTCTTCCTGGAGGAAGAGGCCCGGGACCCTCCCCACGAATAATGAAATTGCGGTGAACAATCCGACGCCTGTGCGGGTGTCAGAGACTGTGTTAACCACCTGACTTGTGTTTAGGGGCGGGGGTGGGGGTTTATGCGTGTCTGTAAGCGACTCAGCCGCGTTCATTCACGCGAGTTTGTCCACAGCATCCCTTCACATCTCCAGAGCCAGCGTGGCTCCAGCGCCAAGGACACGCGCTGAGCAAGCCCGCCCGCCCCTGCCCAGCGGCCGGGACAGACTCTGGGTCCCCTGGGTCCGGAGGTCAGTCCCGTGACCGAAGCTCCGAGCGGTCTGCGCCATTGGGGAGGAGACGCCGCGCGGGGCGAGGGGGTCCCCGCTGCGAGAGCGGGAGCGCCCCGGGAGGAGGTGCGGGCGCGCTCTGGGCTGCTGCCTGGGGGCCCCGAGACTCCAGGGCGCGCGCAGTGTGGGCCCTGCAGGAACCCCGGCTCCCCTGAGGGCGGGGGGCGCCCTCAGACCCTCTTGAGCCGCGAGGAGTCCGAGGGTTTCTGTGGCCACTGGGAGGAGGGGAGCCTGGAGGGGACACAGGAGGCTGGGTTGTCCGGAGGCGGGGGTCCCCTCCAGGGCAGGCGGAGGGGAGCCCGGGTCGTGCCCCCCGAGGTTCTGGGGGGCGGGGGGCGCGGACCCGGGACTCTGCTGTTTGCGGAGGAGGCGGGAGGGATGCGCGGAGGGTGCTGTGAGAGCCAGGCGGTCACGGGGCCTCAGAGAGCGGGGTCAGTGCGGGCCGCGGAGAGCGCCCGGGGTGCGCGGGGCGGGCGGGGCTTGGGCGCGCCGGGGAGCTTCCGCGCGCTTCCCGCCGGCCCGCGGGCCCTGCGCGCGCACCTGCCGCGCGCGGGGAGCGCCTCTCAGAGCGCCCGGGCCCAGAGGAGACGGCGGGCGCACGGCAGCATGTGTCTTCACTCTGGGGCGGCAGGGCCGCGTGTCCTCAGGCGGCTCTCGGTTCTTTAGAATAAACCTCTGGGCGCCCCTGGTGCCCCAGACGCCTGGAGAGCGTCCTGGAGAGCCGGAGCGCGGGAGAGGCCCCGAGGGTCACCGCGTTCCTGGGGGGTCGTCCCAGCTCTGAGGGCCCCGGAGGGCCAGCCCAGTTCTGAAGCCCACCTGACCTGGTGACCCGCCCCTTGTCCCTGTGCCTTAGCGGTTCGGTGACCCGGGGGGCTTCTCCCTCTCGCAGGGTTCCTCTCTCCCGGACGACCTGGCCCAGAAGGAGGCCCTGGACTGGTGGGGAGGGGCGCTGGGGAGGTCAGAGGTCAGGCTGGAGGGTCCCAGCATCAGAGACAGTGATTCAGGGAAGCTGGGTGGGAGCCGGTGGGGGGAGGCCCCCTGACCCCCTCCCCCAACAGCGATAGAGTTGGAGCCGACACAGGACTGCCTTGGTCTGGGTCAGACTGTGTTCTCAACACTTGACATGCATTGAATCCTATTTAATCCTCACGTTTCATCATTCTGGTCATTTTGTGGAGGGGAAAGCTGACAGCACAAGAGGTTAAATACTCCCAAAGTGGGAGTATTTAATCGAATACTTACATTTGATTTTCAACAAATAATAAATTACCTTTTAGTATAAGTACATCCCAATATTTCATGGGATTTGCCTATACTTACAAGTAATATACTGAAATAAATTTTTTAAAATGAAGTTTTAAAATGTAGACATGTCCCATGCAGTGTTTGGAGGTGTTTATACTAAACATTGATTTATGTATCTCAAAGTGAATGTCAGTTTGCTGCATATTTGTTATAATGTTAAATCTGGCAAACTTGATCCTTGAGATCTCCCAGCTAGTGACTGGGAGGCTGGAATCCCCCCAGCTCACAGTCGCAAGACACACTGGCCACGTCCTGCCCAGGTGATGCTGGGGCGGAGGCGAGGAGCCCCCTCCCTGCAGGGCTGGCCCGGCCCCAGGGCTGTGCTGGGGGGTCTGGGGCCCAGCCCCTCCCCTCACCCCGCTCCTGAGGGCGGGACTGATGCCTCCTGTACCTGGAGGGACCCAGGCCAGGAGGGGAGGGCCTGTCTGAGCCCCCTGGGCAGGCTGCCTGGGAGCCCTGGGACGGAGCTGAAACATGGTGATGGTAATGCTGCCCTTGAGGTGCACTTACTGAGTGCCTGCTGTATGCCAGCCTCCAGAGGCCCTTTGGATACCCAGTTAGCCGAGCTGCAGCTTCCTGGTCCCAGCACTTTGTATCACAGTTGTTCTAGTTTTAAAAGGGGGTGAGCCCCAGGTATCACGAGCCCTGCCCTTGTGCTTGCCAGGTGCCATGACAACCACTCTCCCCAGATCACACCCTGGGCCTTGGAGGAAACCAGCAGGAGGCATTGCCAGCACGTCCCCTTGGATGCTGGGGACCCGGAGACGTGGGAGGGGATGGAGCTGTCTGAGTCCACCCGAGCTCTGAGAGCCACACCCGGGCCCCCCGGCTCCACCGCCCAGGCACTAACTGCTCTGTCTCCTGTCCTCAGGGAGGGCCTGTGGTGCCATGATGCTGCCTCTGAGCACCATCGAGGGCCAGGAGACGGAGGAGGTGCAGACCAGGCCTCCGGAGAAAGGAGGTGAGACCCGCGAGGGGCGGAACCTGTGGCAGGCGGGAGTGGGGAAGTGTCCAGGCTGTGGGTCTCCAGCCCCAAATATCTGCCCCTGGCTCCTCTAAAGGAGGGAGGTCCCTGAGCAGTGCCTGGGAGGAAGCGCCAGGCACCAGCTCCTGTAGTAGGTCCCATGACTCCCCTGCTTGTAGAATGCTGAAAAGCGTGCCTGGCACATGAGAAGCGCTCAACACGGGTGAGCTTCATCACTGGTTTCAGGATAAAGACCTTGTTACTGAGTTTCTCAAGCCTCAGAGGGCACAATGGCCTCACGCCTCTTTCTCCCCCCTCAGCCCTGCCTTCTGAGAACCCTGATGATCTGCTAAACAAAGAGGAGGGGAAGATGTCAGCCAAGTTCCTGCCCATCTGTCCCTTGGTAAGCCTGCTTCTTTCGTCACTTTTACCGGAGCCCCCTTGGTTCTGAGAAGAGAGGCGCATACATCACCCTCTCTGCCCAGGAGAACCTGTGGGTGGCTAGGCACCCCTTGTATACCCTTGAGGATGTGGCCCCATCCTCCGGCGGGTGGTTTTCTTGGAGATGCTGCCCTCTTTCCTGCCTCCTCTCTTTCCTAATTCCAACTTCTGCTCCAATGTCACCTCCTTCATGAAGCCTCCCTTACACACTTCCTCCGGATCTGGCTCTAAGCCTCTGCCTTACTGAATTTTCGTCAGCGTTATTATTGCTACCTGAGAACATACCTTGTATCTGTGTGTTCATCATCTGTCTTCCCTCCTAGAGTAGTTCTATGGGGGCAGGACCCTCCTCCATTGTTCAGTGACATATCCCCCTCTGCCTAGCACAGATGTAACCCGTGTCCGGCACTCTATGCACTCGGGCTGATTAAAGGAAGGAATGAATTAGGGAACGCTCCCTCCTGTGGAGGCAGCTGTGGCCTTATCCACCTGGGTACCAGTCCTCCTCCTACTAACCCCCTTGACTTTTCTGGGGGGACCACCTGTCTCCATGCACTTTGAATGGATATGACCCCATCCTCAGAGCAGTTCCAGGTACGCCCCTAACGAATCAGAGCCGGCAATGCTAAGGTTCCCGGTGATTGGTCCTGGGCTGGCACGTGACTCACACTTGGCCAGTGAGGCATCTGCTCTGTCCCTGGACTTCTTAACAGGCAGGAGGGGAGCCTGGAGGGACCCTGGTGAGAGGGGTGAGGGGAGGCAGAGGGTCAGATGTCTGCAAGAAAGTCTTTCCTGTTAGTGCCTGCAACCGTCCCAGGAAGGACTTGTTAGAAATCTTATTAGAAAAGAACGTGAGAGTTACAGGTTTTGCAAAAATGGTATAAAGTTCATCCAAATTCACCAACTGTTAATATTTTATTTGCTTGTTCTATCTAATAAATATATTTATACATGCGTTCCTTAGTCTTTATGACCTTAGATATAGAATATACTCTTGCATAAGTGTGGGCTGTTGTAACATTCCGGCTTTTCACCTTGAGACACACCTTCATCTAATCTCTGTCCGTATTCCTGTTTCGTGAATTAGCTACATGCTGCCTTGTTTTCATTCTTTCCCCCAGATCACAGGGTCCATTCTGGGCCAGGTATTGTGCTTAGTAATGTATCTTCGTATGAAAGTGTGAAAATGTTAGTTACTCAGTTGTGTCCGACTCTTTGCGACCCCATGGACTGTAGCCCACCAGGCTCCTCTGTCCATGGGATTCTCTAGGCAAGAATACTGGAGTGGGTAGGCATTCCCTTCTCCAGGGGATCTTCCTGACCCAGGGATGCAACCCAGGGATCGAACCTGGGTCTCCTGCATTGCATGTGGACTCTTTATCACTGAGCCACCAGGGAACCCTATGGGTAGAGGCCAGAGATATCTCTCAACACCCTGCAATGCCCAGCATGGCCCTCTGACCCCCACTGCAAAGGATGATCTGGACCCAAAATATCCTTAGTGTGGAGGCTGAGACTCCCGGGAAGAGAGGCAGGATGGTTTTGCCAAGATGAGGGCACTGGGTAGGCGCAAAACCCTCTCTCACTAAGCATCAGACATTAACCATCCTTTTCTTGGATTATCCTGTTCAGTCCTCACCCGGCCCTGAGGGAGTAGTTACTTTTATTTCATTAAATAGAATTATAAACGGAAGTGGGGAGAGGTCAGGTCATTTGCCCCGGAGCCCCCAGCTGTTTGTAAGCAACTTTGAATCCAGCCCCCAGTGGTCGCCCTTGGGTGCCAGGGCTCAGCTCCCACACTAAGGGTGAGTGGACGCCCCGGGTGTAACATTCCCCTCTTGCTTCTCTGTTCTTTCTCCTTCCAGCCGAGTGTCTGCTTCGCTTACTACCTGGAAACGGATGACTCTGACTCTGATTCCCAGTCTGACCCTGACACCTTGAAACCCGGCTCGAGCTGCACCTCCCCCTCCAAGCCTGGCGTGGACCACGAGGAGATCCAGGCGTGGGAGTGTCCCCTGTGCTGTCTCAGCATCCTCTGCCTCTCCTAGATCCCGAGGGCGCCTGCGCTCCCCCCCACCCCGCCCCCACTCCATAGCACCTGCGCTCCCCTCCCCGACTCCGCTCCAGAGCACCTGCGCTCTTCGCCCCCCCCCCCCCACCCCTGCCCCTGCTCCAGAGCACCTGCGCTCTCCCCAGAGGCACGTGCTGGACTACTGTGATGTGAGACCGCCGATACAGCAGCCTCAATAAACCCAGCTTGCCGTCTCTCTTGTGTGGGTGGTTTGTGTGTTAACCTCTCAGGGGCCAAGGTGCGGTCACCCTGTGGAGCTGGGCGGTCAGGGTCCTTTGACCTGGGGGATCTGTGGTTGGAGAGGGCTCACCCCCCACACCAAGCCCACATTCTGGCTCAGGGGGAAGGGGGACGATGAGGGGAAGGGAAGACACACTTTAGACCCTCAAAGGGAAACTCCTCCAAGATGCCCAGACCACTTTTCCTTAAACTTCATTGGCCAGAGCCTAGTCACATGACCATAAGTAGCTGCAAGAGAAGCTGAGCAATCTTGTGTCAGCTAATAGCTCCTATTGTTATAGCAAAGGAGAATGGCCATTGTGTCCACTGCTGACCGGGTATGGTATGTTCATTTACCCCCAGCACTAGCCTGTGATGAACACATAAGTGAAAACAATTTACTCTTCAATTCTGTATCTCTCTCCCACTGATGAGGATCTCCTGCCTTTAAGCAAATATTTACAATAATGAACATTTCTTGGGACTTCTTCCAGTGGTTAAAACTCCGAAATTCCAATGCAGGAGCTGTGGGTTGGATCCCTACACATATAACATCTTACACACACACACACACACACACACACACTGAAATACTCAGATCAGATCAGATCAGTCGCTCAGTCATGTCCGACTCTTTGCAACCCCATGAATCGCAGCACGCCAGGCCTCCCTGTGCATCACCAACTTCCAGAGTTCACTCAGACACGTCCATCGAGTCAGTGATGCCATCCAGCCATCTCATTCTCTGTCGTCCCCTTCTCCTGCCCCCAATCCCTCCCAGCATCAGAGTCTTTTCCAATGAGTCAACTCTTCGCATGAGGTGGCCAAAGTACTGGAGTTTCAGCTTTAGCATCATTCCTTCCAAAGAAATCCCAGGGCTGAAATACTACTCAGTCATAAAAAAAGAATGAAATTCTGCCATTTGCAACAATGTGGATGGACATGGAAGGTATTCAGTTCAGTTCAGTCGCTCAGTCATGTCCGACTCTTTGCAACCCCATGAATCGCAGCACGCCAGGCCTCCCTGTCCATCACCAACTCCCAGAGTTCACTTAGACACGTCCATCGAGTCAGTGATGCCATCCAGCCATCTCATTCTCTGTCGTCCCCTTCTCCTCCTGCCCCTAATCCCTCCCAGCATCAGAGTCTTTTCCAATGAGTCAACTCTTCTCATGAGGTGGCCAAAGTATTAGGCTTAGTGAAATAAGTAAGACAGAGAAAGATAAATTCTCTATATATTATTACTTACATGTGGCATCTAAACAATAAAACAGACAAATGAATATAACAAAATAGAAACACACTGAAGGCTTCCCTGGTGGCTCAGATGATAAAGCATCTGCCTGCAGTGTGTGAGACCTGGGTTCAATCCCTCAGTCAGGAAGATCCCCTGGGGAAGGGAATGGCAACCCACTCCATGGACAGAGGAGCCTGGCGGGCTACAGCCCATGGGGACCCAAAGAGTTGGACATAACTGCATGACTAACACACACTCACGAATGTAGAGAATAAACTAGTGGTTACTCAGGAGGGGAGGAGGGCCAAGAGATGGGTATCTGATTAAGAGGCACAAACCACTATGTATAAAGCAAATAAGCAACAAGGGTGTATTATACAGCACAGGGAAATATAGCCATTATTTTGCAATGAGTTTAATAACTTTAAATCATATAAATAATCTGCTATAAATAATAAAATAATCTATAAAAATATTAAATCACTGTGCTGTTCACCCAAAACTAATATAAACCAACTATACTTCAGTTTAAAAAACAGCCCCAGCAGAAGAATATTTCTTTCTTCTAGAATAAGTTTCTTAAGGACCATCCAATGAGAGCATTGGTGAAGAGAAATCCACCAAAGTAAGCCAGTAGTCCTCCACATAGGTAACTGACCATAAGCCCAACAGCTGGAATAGTTTCTAAACTCTGCATATGATTCTGCTTATGATAGAAAAACATTTCATTCACATGCAAAAGTCCTCACAATAAAGAAAAATGATAAAGAGTCATCTGGGTCAGGTCTGGGCTTCCCTGGTGGCTCAGGTGGGAAAGAATCTGCCTCTGATGCAGGAGACCCAGGTTTGAATTCTGTGGTGGGGAAGACTCCCCTAGAGAAGGAAATGGCAACCCACTCCAGTATTCTTGCCTGGAGAGTTCCATGGACAGAGGAGCCTGGCGGGCTACAGTCCATGGGATCACAAAGAGTCAGACACGACTGAGTGACTAACATTTTCAGCTCACATGGGTCAGGTCTGGCCTCTTGGGATAGCTGTCTACTTCTGATGCCATCTCCTGTTTTCCTGGTCTGAGAATAATCTCTCCTGCGCTTGAGCATGGATGTGAGAAGATTGGAGGCCAGCAGTCCTCTCCATAGATGAGTCAGATATCATAGCAGAATCTACAGATTTGGGGAGTTTCCTGTCTTTTCAAGGAAGGCCTTAATGTAAGTTGAGATTCCTGCATCTACCAGGAGCTGTCCTTCCTTATTTACCTGGGAGTGCTGCTAGGAACTCTGAAGCAAGGTACCAGGCTCTTTTTCCCAGGAGCTTTGTGACTCCTTAAAGTTCACCTAGGCTCTTTAAAGCTGTCTGGTTATAGTCTGTGCATATTCTCAACGATGTTTCCATTTATACCCCATTAAAAGAAGAGATTCTTATTGAATTTATGCAGGTAACTACATTGCCATAAAAAAAGAATACTTGCTAAGAGTTTCCAAATTCTGGAAGGATCAGGTAGAGAGACAATATAAACGTTTCACTTCAGCTTACAAAGGTATAATTTGCCAAATTGTTGTCATAATTAAATGAGAGCGAAATGTTTCCTTATGTGTAGAAAAACAAAGATTAAAAGCCAGCATTTCAGACAAAAAGCCATAAAAATGGAAAGTATCTTCAACCCTTCACTTGGTCCTGTGTAATGAATCCTTGTTGATCTTAAACTTCTGTTGGCAGTTTATGAAGCCATCGGCTTCTCCGTTAGGATTCTTCAATTCCTTATTCAGTGCAGTGGTATGAGCTGGAGGTTATCAGAAACCTGTGATTGTCGAAAAAAGACATTTCGATGTAAATGAATTAAACATTGAGTTCAAAACAGTTTCTCAGCCCCGCCAGCTACATTTCAGTGGCCAGATGTGGCCAGTGGCTACCACACTGAACACATTTCAAATACAGAACATTTCCATGGTCACTGGAGGGTCTATGTCAGGACTGGCTTAGATCGCTTAGGTTTTCAGAATTATCACACTAGAGCCCCTAGGGCTTCCCTGATAGCTCAGTTGGTAAAGAATCCATGTGCAGTGCAGGAGATCCCGGTTCGATTCCTGGGTCAGGAAGATCCCCTGGAGAAAGGGATAGGCTACCCACTCCAGTGTTCTTGGGCTTCCCTGGTGGCTCAGCTGGTAAAGAATCTGCCTGCAATGTGGGAAACCTGGGTTTGATCCCTGAGTTGGGAAGATCCCCTGGAGAAGGGAAAGGCTACCCACTCCAGCATTCTGGCCTAGAGAACTCCATGGACTGTATGGTCCATGGGGTCGCAAAGAGTTGGACACAACTGAGCAACTTTCACTTTCACTATAGGCCCTAGAGAACGAGGATTTAGGCTGAGCGCCGTGAGATCCCGAAGGAGCACGGTCTTACAGAGCATCCTATCAGTGGGTCTTGGGGACTCTTGGCTCCACTCAGGCCCTCTGGGCACTTCGAGTCTCAGCTTGGCTGGTGCCTGGCCCGCAGGACACGTCCTCCACCTGGGCCAGGTTAACCAGTCTGTTCCTGCTGACGTTCGGTAAATGGTGACATTTCCCGGGCACTTCCGCCTGTCCTTCATGGTGCTGAGCAATGTACTTTGACGAGCTCATGTAACCGCCAGCAGATCCCTAGGAAATAGGAGCTAATATGACCCCAATTTATATGGGAGAAACCCGAGGCTTGTGAGAGCTGTTTTTAAAGATTATTATTTCAGTTTCTGAATCTAAACCAGGACTCTCTGGCTACTCTTTACACTTTTTCAGCCTCATGGAATTCAAATTTTAACAAAATATATCTTTAAAGAAATAAAATAGAGCAGTTTACATTTCTGCCAAGACTGCCCTTTCACCAGACAGCAGCTTGGCTTTGTCTACTGCAGGAGCTGGCAGAGAAAACTCTAGGTCAGAGGTGGGCAGACTACGGCTGTCCAGCCCACAGCCTGTTTGTGCAAATGAGGACTTTTTGGCACAGTTACGTCTGGACTGCTTTAATGCAAAGTCCTTTAGCTGCGACAGAGACTCATTGGCCCAGAAAGGCTAAAAATCTTGCCAAGAGACCCTTGAAAAGAAAGGTGACTGATCGCTGCTTCTGTATAGCTTCAGGATTCAAAGATAAAAGGTTGAGCCAAAGGGTGTCCTAGGGATTGGATGTGGAGGACCAAGGGGGAGGTGAGCATCTTGGATAGCTTCATGGATTCTGGCTTGAACCACCGGAGGTGCTAGGTTCCAAGGTGGGAATGACTTGGGAGACACACCAGTGGGTTTATAAGGGTTTGTTTAATTTAGGATGTGTTAAATTGAATTAGAGCCAAGTAAGCCTTAGCAAGTGCAAGGAGTGTGTGTTTAAACCTGCAAATATTTTTTTAAGCTGCCTTCATATACACCCATTACCTCGTATGCGGGAATGTAGCTCTGCCCATGATTTCTGATTTGCAGATCAAGCTTAGAAATTGATGGCCAATTAAGTTATTCATTCATGTATTCAAAAATATTTTACCAACACCATAAAGAAAGTCAATGTATGAATAAGAAACTCATCAAAGGTAATTTCAGTACACATTACATAGACAAGATCAATATCCTTAATATGTAAAGAACTCTTATAAATAGATAAGACAAAGACCAACCACCCAACCAGAAGTGGGGACAGAGGAAACAGTAATTAACAGTGAAGAAATGAAACTTTCTAATAGTGTTTTGACTCAGCTTTCAGTAAAGATTTTAAAATGTGTTCCTATATACGGACGTGGCCTGTCCACATGCACTGTTAGTCAGAGTCTCCTCTGGTCCTCTTTATGAAGGGCGGTTTGGAAAGAGCTGCTCCCAAATTTGAAATGTACATATACTCTGATGCAGTACCTTCCATTCTAAAACCTGTGCTGATAAGCTGCCAATTGTGTGCAACCACACACTTTGAAAGAAGGTTATTCCAGTCACGTTGGTAGTAAGAAAAGACCAGAAGCCACCTAAATGTCCAGCCTTTGGACACTGGTTATACAAATCATGGTAAAGTCACTCAGTGGAATAGTCTACTTCTGTTAAAAAAGAATGAGGCAGTACTGTATGGACTGATATGACAAAATTTCTAAAATATATTCATTTGTTAGCTAAAAAAAAAAAGCAAGAGTGTGTATGGTAGGATATCATGCACATTAAAGAAAGAAACAGAGGGATAGGGGCAGATGAAATGTACTTCGGTTTATTTAAATACACACATGCATATACATGCATCAGTTCAGTTCAGTCGCTCAGTCGTGTCCGACTCTTTGCAACCCCATGAATCGCAGCACACCAGGCCTTGCTGTCCATCACCAACTCCCGGAGTTCACCCAAACTCATGTCCATTAAGTTGGTGATCCAATCCACCCATCTCATTCTCTGTCATCCCCTTCTCCTCCTGCCCCCAATCCCTCCCAGCATCAGAGTCTCTTCCAATGAGTCAACTCTTCGCATGAGGTGGCCAAAGTACTGGAGTTTCAGCTTTAGCATCATTCCTTCCAAAGAAATCCCAGGGCTGATCTCCTTCAGAATGGACTGGTTGGATCTCCTTGCAGTCCAAGGGACTCTCAAGAGTCTTCTCCAACACCACAGTTCAAAAGCATCAATTCTTCGGCGCTCAGCTTTCTTCACAGTCCAACTCTCACATCCATACATGACTACAGGAAAAACCATAGCCTTGACTAGATGGACCTTTGTTGGCAAAGTAATGTCTCTGCTTTTGAATATGCTATCTAGGTTGGTCACAACTTTCCTTCCAAGGAGTAAGCGTCTTTTAATTTCATGGCTGCAATCACCATCTGCAGTGGTTTTGGAGCCCAAAAAAATAAAGTCTGACACTGTTTCCACTGTTTCCCCATCTATTTCCCATGAAGTGATGGGACCAGATGCCATGATCTTCGTGTTCTGAATGTTGAGCTTTAAGCCAACTTTTTCACTCTCCTCTTTCACTTTCATCAAGAGCCTCTTTAGTTCCTCTTCACTTTCTGCCATAAGGGTGGTGTCATCTGCATATCTGAGGTTATTGATATTTCACCCGGCAATCTTGATTCCAGCTTGTGCTTCTTCCAGTCCAGTGCTTCTCATGATGTACTCTGTATATAAGCTAAATAAGCAGGGTGACAATATACAGCCTTGACGTACTCCTTTTCCTATTTGGAACCAGTCTGTTGTTCCATGTCCAGTTCTAACTGTTGCTTCCTGACCTGCATACAGATTTCTCAAGAGGCAGGTCAGGTGGTCTGGTATTCCCATCTCTTGAAGAACTGTCCACAGTTTATGGTGATCCACACAGTCAAAGGCTTTGGCATAGTCAATAAAGCAGAAATAGATGTTTTTCTAGAACTCTCTTGCTTTTTTGATGATCCAGCGGATGTTGGCAATTTGATCTCTGGTTCCTCTGCCTTT
Source organism: Bubalus bubalis (assembly GCF_019923935.1). Taxonomy (NCBI): domain Eukaryota; kingdom Metazoa; phylum Chordata; class Mammalia; order Artiodactyla; family Bovidae; genus Bubalus; species Bubalus bubalis. The sequence goes on along the minus strand of NC_059174.1, from coordinate 64,043,382 downwards.
TCTAAAACCAGCTTGAACATCTGGAAGTTCACGGTTGATGTATTGCTGAAGCCTGGCTTGGAGAATTTTGAGCATTACTTTACTAGTGTGTGAGATAAGTGCAATTGTGCGGTAGTTTGAGCATTCTTTGGCATTGCCTTTCTTTGGGATTGGAATGAAAACTGACCTTTTCCAGTCCTGTGGCCACTGCTGACTTTTCCAAATTTGCTGGCATATTGAGTTCAGCACTTTCACAGCATCATCTCTCAGGATTTGAAATAGCTCAACTGGAATTCCATCACCTCCACTAGCTTTGTTTGTAGTGATGCTTTCTAAGACCCACTTGACTTCGCATTCCAGGATGTCTGGCTCTAGGTGAGTGATAATTAAGCATACAAATAAATGAATACATATTTATCTCTGATGGCATGGATAGGAAATTGGCTAATGCTAGTGGAGGTTACCTTCAGTAGGAAACATGGCCGGGAGAGCTGGAGGGGAAGGAGATGTACTCCTTTCTGTATAATATTTTATCCTGTTGGAAGGTTTCACCACTGTTGCTGAAACCAAGTCTCCTCGATCCATTCCCCCTTTCTTCCAGGACATGAAAGCCCTGAATCTCAGCTGGAATCCTGCTCCCTGAAGGCAAGACAGCATTTCTCACTTCTTGTCCCAGGGGTCCATTTGATTAAGGTCTGGCCAGTGAACATCCTTGGGCTTCCCAGTGACTCAGTGGTGAAGAATTTGCCTGCCAGTGAAGGAGATGTGGGTTCTCCTGGGTCGGGAAGATCTGCTGGAAGAGGAAATGGCAACCCAGTCCAGTATGCTTGCCTGGAGAATCCCATGGACAGAGGAGCCTGGCAGGCTACAGTCCATGGGGTCGCAAGAGTTGGACATGACTGAGCGTGCACTCAGGGACCATCCATAACAGACAGCCCGGGCGAGGTGTGTTTCCCCACGTGTGTGCCCATCCACAAGAGGGTCTCAATTGTCACCAGCTGGCCTGAGAAGTTGAGGGGACATCTTGGGGGTTTGAGAGTAGGCCATTGTGAGCAGCAGTGAGTGTGTGGGTATTTGGGAGAGGGGTCACCGCGTGCCTGGGGGTCACTGTATCTTAAGATTGTGCAGGGCGGGCCCCCAGACCCCAGTGCCACCCCCGCCCCGGGCATCCAGGCCCTTGGGTCTCCGTGGCTCAGGAGTGTAACACGGTTCTTCCCTGGGAACCCCACGTCCCGTCTCCTGAAGGTCTGGGCCCGGGTGGGGGGGGGCAGGTGGGGGAGGGGCGCTGGCGGGGCCCAGGTGGAACCCCCGCCGGGGGGCAGTGATGCCGGGACGCTGGCTCACAGAGGGGTGTGAGGCCAGAATTTCCAGTCCTCCAACCCTGAGACAACAAAAGCGGAGCCAGCACGAGCCCCTGGTGCACTTTGTTTCGGGCGCTGCTGGAACCACTCGGTCCGAGTCCCCGTGGGCCGGGGCGGGGCCGGTGGTCGCGGGCCGCTGCCTCCGCGCTTTTGTCCCGGGGTCCCCGGGCGCGTGTGCAGGGAAGCCCCGCCGCGGGACGCCAGGGAGCTGCCGGGGCCCGCCCGCCCCGACTCTGAGCCCTGGGCAGCCCGGGGCCATCCCGCCGCCGCGCCTCCGAGGGTCTGCGCCATCCGGGCGAGTGCGCAGTGCGGGGCGGGGGGCGGCGGGCGGCGGGCGGGCGCTGCGGGGTCGCCGCGGGGAGGCGGAGGCGCCCCGCGGGCGGTGCGGGTGCGTTCCGGGCGGCGGGGCGCGGGCGCGCGCGCCGGGAGACCCCGAGGAGCCCGCGGCTCCCCGAGGGCGGCCGCAGTCCTCAGACCCTTCTGAGGCGCCAGGCGGGCGACTCGTGGTCCGAGGGCTCCTCGGGCCGCCGGCGAGCGAGCAGGCTGGAGGGCAGCGAGGAGGACTGGGCCGTGCGGGTGAGGGCCTGGCTGGGCCTCCTCCCCGGGCAGGTGCAGGAGGAGCAGGCGCCCGGCCCGGAGCCGCCCGGAGGTACGAGGGCCGGTCTGCGCGCCGCGCGGCGCCCATGGCGGACGGGCGCTCCGGGGAGGCGGCGGGGCCGGGGCTCCTTCCGGAGCGGCCGGAGGGAGCCCAGCAGGCTGGCTTGGGGAGCCTCGAGGGGAGCCTGGGGGTGCGGGGGGCCAGGAGCCCCTCCGGAGCCTTTCGGGGCACCAGAGCAAGCTGGCGAGAAGCGCGCCTGCCGAAGCGTCCTGGAGCCTCGGGTGTCTGCGCGCCCGCGCCTGCGGCCGGCGGGGCCCGGGAGCGCGCCGGAGCGCGCCTCTGAGGGGGGCGGCCTCTGGGGGAGACCGAGGGTCTGCCCCGGGGGCCAGCCCGAGGGGATCCTGAGTCTGGAGGCCGATTGCGGCTTTGCAAACGTCTGTGTCTTCATGCCCCCGTGTCCAAAGTATCTGTTTGGAAATAGGTGTTTCTGCAAGTTCGTACGTGCATGTGTCTGTGTGTGACTGGATTGTCTGCTCTTTCAATCTCCGTGAACCTGAATCTGCACGTTTGTGTGTGTGGATTTGTGAGCGGGTCTTAGCGTTTCCAAAAGGCCCGCGAGCTGAGAGGGTGTCTCTGATTTTCCAGGAATGTCTGTGACTGCAGTGTGGGTGTGGATATTTGTGTGTCTGTGTGCACGCCTGGGTGTCTCTGACGGTGTCTGGGAGAGACACGCCAGGGTGTCTCTCTGCATATCTGTCTGATTTGATTTCCTCGTAGGTTTCAATTTTTTCCAAGCCTATACTCCCAAAGGAGTGATTCTGAGGTTTAAAGAAAACCATCTGGAGAGTGTAAAGGGGAGTGACGGAGGTCTGAGAGGGGGAGGCCTCTGGGGGTGGGTCCCCATGTGAGTCTGAGGGTGAACCCTGGGGTGTCAGACAGAGGTGGTCTGGGTGTCCCATAGGGTGTCCTTTGAAATCTAAGTGTGCAAAAGTGTGTGTCCTCCGTGTGTGTGCCTGGAAGTGCCCGGTATTTGAAGCTGTATCTGCACATCTGTGTGTGTGTGTGTGTGTGTGTGTATGCGTGTGCCTGAGCTTCCCTGAACCTCAGGATGTTACTGCCCATCTGCGTGTGTTTCAGGATCTACAAGTGCATCTTCATTTGCACACGTGGGGCTCTGGGGCCAGGGGTGTGTCCGGGAGTTGTTGAGAGTGTCCACCTGTGAGTCCCGAGCAGGGGATCAGCTCCCAAGAGGGAGTCACTGTGTGTCTGTGATCCTGCAGGACCCACCCCCACCCCCGAGGGGTCCCCAGCACCCCCCACCCCTGGGTCTCTGAAGCCCCAGCCTCTGTGCATTTCCCAGGAAGGCCTGGCCTGGACAGTGGGGGAGGGGCGCTGGGGGGAGGGGCCATGCGCTGAGGTCCAGTAGGGACACCTCAGAAGAGGGACAGTGATGCTGGCAGGCTGGGGGTCTTCCTGGAGGTAAAGGCCCGGGACCCCCGCTCACACAAATAATGAAATTGCGGTGAACATTCCGACGCCTGTGCGGGTGTCAGAGACAGTGTTAACCACCTGACTTGCCGTTTGGGGTTTGTGGAGGGGGCTTGTGTCTCCGAGCAACCGAGCCGCGTTCATTCTCTTGGGTTTGTCCACAGGCTCCGCGGGCATCCCCAGAGCCAGCCCTGTCCGGGCGTCAAGGAAAAGCACCAGGCCCCCCATCCCGCTCGTGCCCAGGGTCGAAGAGAGACCCGGGTCGCGATGTCAATCTCGAGGTCAGTTTTGCGGCCGCAGTCTTGAAGGGTCTCCGCCTTTCGGGCAGGATGGCGCTGCAGGGGTCTCCGCGGGGAGCACAGGGGGGCACCCAGGGAGGATGTGCGGGGGCCTCCTGGGTGGTGGGGCCCAGGGGCGTGGGCTGGGGGCCACAGAGACCCGATGGGGTGGGTGGTGGGGCCCCTTGAGGAACCAAGCCTCCCTGAGGGCAGCCTCACCTTCTGAGCTTCCCGACCCCTCCCAAGTCTGAGGGTTTCTGGGGTCACCAGGAGGAACAAAGAATGCAGTTGGCAGGGGAGGCTGGGGTGTCTGCAAGAGGAGGTGGCGGGGACCCCCTCCTGGTCCCCAGGTTTTCAGTTCAGTCGTTCAGTCGTGTCTGACTCTTTGTGACCCCATGGACTGCAGCACGCCAGGCCTCCCTGTCCATCACCAACTCCCAGAGTCCACCCAAACCCATGTCCATTGAGTCGGTGATGCCATCCAACCATCTCACCCTCTGTCGTCCCCTTCTCCTCCTGCCCTCAATCTTTCCCAGCATCAAGGTCTTTTCCAATGAGTCAGCTCTTCTCATCAGGTGGCCAAAGTATTGGAGTTTCAGCTTCAACATCAGTCCTTCCAATGAATACTCAGGACTGATCTCCTTTAGGATGGACTGGTTGGATCTCCTTGCTGTCCAAGGGCCTCTCAAGAGTCTTCTCCAACCCCACAGCTCATTTTAGGGAGCACAGGGGCAGACCTGTGGACTTCTGAGTTTGTGGGAGGAGGCGGGACTTTGGGAGGGGGGCACTGCAGGACCCAGGAGAGGTGAGGTGGGGATCGTGGTCCAGGCACAGCCCTGACCAAAGAGAACATCCAGAAATTATTTCTGGGGGACAGTCCAGAGGGGAGTCTGGGGCAGGGGAACTTCTGAAGGCGTTTGGAGGTCCTCTGAGGACGCCTGTGATGATGTGCTGCTGAGTAAGGCCTTGGAAACGGGCCTGTCGACCTCCAGGGATTCTGGGGGGTCATGTCTGGTTGAGGGGGGTGCCTCCCAGAGGAGCGGCCTCCGGGGAGGTGCCGCAGGGAGCACCTCTCAGAGCACCTGGGGCAGCCAGTGGGGACGGTGGGCGCACTGCGGCATGTGTCTTCACTCTAGGGAGGCAGGGCGGCGTGTCCGCAGGCGGCTCTCGGTTCTTTAGAATAAACCTCTGGGCGCCCCTGGTGCCCCAGACGCCTGGAGAGCGTCCTGGAGAGCCGGAGCGCGGGAGAGGCCCCGAGGGTCACCGCGTTCCTGGGGGGTCGTCCCAGCTCTGAGGGCCCCGGAGGGCCAGCCCAGTTCTGAAGCCCACCTGACCTGGTGACCCGCCCCTTGTCCCTGTGCCTTAGCGGTTCGGTGACCCGGGGGGCTTCTCCCTCTCGCAGGGTTCCTCTGCCCTGGACGACCTGGCCCAGAAGGAGGCCCTGGACTGGTGGGGAGGGGCGCTGGGGAGGTCAGAGGTCAAGCTGGAGGGTCCCAGCATCAGAGACAGTGATTCAGGGAAGCTGGGTGGGAGCCGGTGGGGGGAGGCCCCCTGACTCGCCCCCCCCAACAGCGATAGAGTTGGAGCCAACACAGGACTGCCTTGGTCTGGGTCAGACTGTGTTCTCAACACTTGACATGCATTGAATCCTATTTAATCCTCACGTTTCATCATTCTGGTCATTTTGTGGAGGGGAAAGCTGACAGCACAAGAGGTTAAATACCCCCAAACTGGGGTTTTCCAGGTAAAATATATGATAAATACTTAAATGCAAATTTCAGATAAATAATGAATTACCTTTTAGTATAGTAAGTGAGTGAAGTCGCTCAGTCGTGTCCGACTCTTTGCGACCCCGTGGACTGTAGTCTACCAGGCTCCTCTGTCCATAGTACTGGAGTGGATTGCCATTTCCTTCTCCACCTTTTAGTATAAGTACGTCCCAAATATTCCATGGGATTTGCCAATACTGAAACACAATTTAGAAGAATAAATACAAAATGAATTTTTATGTCATTAGAGACATGAGCCATGCAGTGTTTGGAGATACTTATGCTAAAAAGTGATCTGTGAGTCTGAAACGCAAATCTTAGGGTGCTGTGTCTTTCTTGTTGCTGTTGTTAAATCTTGAGATCCCCAGCTAGTGACTGGCAGGCTGGCATCCCCCAGTTCTCACCCCAGACATATGGCCCACGTCCTGCCTAGGGTGATTCTGGGGCCGAAGTGATGCTGGGGCAGAGGTGAGCCTGGGCCGAGCCCCTTCCCTGCAGGGCTGGCCCCGCCCCAGGGCTAGGGCCCGGCCCCTCCCCTCACCCCGGTCCTGAGGGCAGGACTGAAGCCTCCTGTACCTGGACCAGGGAGGGCCTGTCTGAACCCCTTGGGCAGGCTGCCTGGTAGCCTTGGGACGGAGCTGAAACACGACTGGGACGGCTCCACGAGTGCACTTACTGAGTGCCTGCTGTATGCCAGCCTCCAGAGGCCCTTTGGATACCCAGTTAGCCGAGCTGCAGCTTCCTGGTCCCAGAACTTTGTGTCACAGTTGTTCTGGTTTTAAAGGGGGTGAGCCCCAGGTACCAGCCCTGCCTTTGTCCTTGCCAGGCGCCATGACAACCGCTCTCCCCAGATCACACCCTGGGCCTTGGAGGAAACCAGCAGGAGGCATTGCCAGCACGTCCCCTTGGATGCTGGGGACCTGGAGACGTGGGAGGGGATGGAGCTGTCTGAGTCCACCCGAGCTCTGAGAGCCACACCCAGGCCCCCGGGTCCACCGCCCAGGCACTAACTGTCTCCTGTCCGCAGGGAGCACCTGTAGTGCCGTGATGCTGCCTCTGAGCACCATCGGGGGCCAGGGAAGGGAGGAGGTGCAGACCAGGCCTCCGCAGAGAAGAGGTGAGACCCACGTGGGGCGGAATCTGTGGTCAGGCGGGAGTGGGGAGGTCTCCAGGGCACAGGCGATGGGGAAGCAATGACCCTGAAGACTGGCCCCAAGCCCGAGTGTCTGCCGCTGCTCTCTGAAGGAGGGGGCCCTGAGGGGCGCCCAGCTGTTGTAGCTGACGTGACGATGGTACGACAGATACTGGTCCAATCCACCGTGTCTTCCCCCATGTATTTTATCAAATCTGTAGCAGCTTATAACCATCACACAAAACACAGACATGCCTCTCCGTCGCTCAGCTTTGTAGTTCCTTCCCCAGACAGCTACTTCCCAGCTCCTTGTCCAGTCTTCCAGAATGTTCTATGCTCACTCATGGAGACAAGGATGTGCATGTATCTGTTACTGTGTATTTATGTCTGATATACGGGTGTGTACTGCACATGCAACTTCCTTCAGTGTTTGGTTTCATTTATTTCTGCTCTGACACAGAATCTTCCAGTCACAGTCCCAAGGCTTTCCACACATCCAGTCATGCATGCTTCACAATGAGGGAGGGACAGGAATTATCTCATTTTCCAGATGGGAAATCTGAAGGGTGAAAGTGTGAATAAACAGCTCACGGTGGGATCTGAACCCCTCTGGCCTGGGGGTCTTTGACCTTAAGCACCGTGCCCCCTGCCCATCTCTAGGACCCTCCCCCACAAGATGCCTGGTTTGTGTTCCAGCTGCCTGGGATTCCACGTCTCTCTGTGCTATATGTGTGCTAAGTTGCTTCGGTCGTGTCTGACTCTTTGCAACCCTACAGATTGTAACCCTGCCTGGCTCCTCTGTCCATGGAATTTTCCGGGCCAGAATACTGGAGTGGGTTGCCATTTCCTTCTCCAGGGGATCTTCCCAACTCAGGGATTGAACCCAGGTCTCCTGTGTCTCCTGCACTGGCAGGCGGATTCTTTACCACTGAGCCTTCAGGGAAGCTCAACCAGGTTCCTGCCGGTGGCCATTTGGGTTATTCCCAGTCTTTGACGATGACAATAAATGCAGATGGAAATAGGACTATACTTGGGTCACATTGCACACAGGGGAGTGGATCCAGGACTACATGTTTAAAAAGGGAGATGGCAGCGTCCGAGGGGACGTTTGCACAGGTGGCCTGGATGGTCCTCCAGAGAGGCCGGCTTCCATTCTCAGGAGTGGAGGAGTCTGTAAGCAAATAGATGGATTTGTGGGCAGCTTTGAAATAGCAGGGACTTTCACTCCAAATCGACATGTCTGTCTTCTTCAGGGAGACCCAAGTGTTTTCTGGAGAGACATGCCCACTGGCACCTGCGTATCAGCTGTGCCTTCCTCCTGGGCACGGGTGCCCCGGGGCGTCACTATCTCCAGAGCCCCTGTTGTCTAACTCCAGCCTCTCCACTCACTGACATTCCCTGTCTGTTCCCTGTGGACCTTCAGGATGCAACTTCACGCATCTCTGCAGGGACTGCTGTGTAACCTCCTGCAAGTGTCCTAACCTCTCTGTTTCCTTCTCTCTAAAGTTGGATGAATACAGTGCCCATCTCAGAGAGTTATCATGAACAACCAAACAAGCTAATACCTGCAAAATACTTAAAAGTGTGCCTGACACACAGCAGGTCCTCCACATGTATTAGCCATCGTCACTGGTTTCATGATGAACATTTTATTACTATCGAGTTTCGCAAGCCTCATCAGGTGAGAGGGACTCATGCCTCTTTCTTCCTCGCTCAGCCCTGCCTTTTGAGAGCACTACCGGTCAGCGAAGGGAGCCCGCCAGAAAGAATGCACGAGTGTCAGCCAAACGGGTGTCAACATGTCCCATGGTGAGTCTGCTTGTTTTCTCCTTTGACCAGAGAACCCTGGGCCTGAGAGGTCAGGCTTATCACCCACCCTCTCCGCCCAGCAGAGACCCTTGGGTGCCCGGGTGCCCCTTGCCCCTCCCTCGTCCCAGATGTGGCCCCATCCTATGAAGGGGACGGTTTTCCTTGAGGGTGCTGCCCTCTTTCCTGCCTCCTTCTCTTTGCTAATTCCAACCTCTGCTCCAATGTCACCTCCTTCATGAAGCCTCCCTTGACACTGCATCCCCAACCCCTTGCCTTGCTGAATTTCTTCAGCATTATTATTGCTGCTTGAGATTATACCATTTATCTATTTGTTCCTAATCTGTCCCCCTTACGAGAGTATTTCAGGGGGAGGATGGCAGCGGGAAGCCCCGTGTTGTTCAGTGACATGTCCCCTGTCTAGATCAGATAGATGTAACCCGTGTCCGGCACTGTATACACTCGGGCTGATTAAATGAAGGAATGAATTAGGGAACGGTCCCTCCTGCGGAGGCAGCTGTGGCCTTGTCCCCCTGGGTACCAGTCCTCCTTCTCCTGCTAACCCCCTTGACTTTTCTGGGGGACCACTTTGGGTGGATCTGATCCCATCCTCGGACCAGCTCCAGGTACGCCCCTGACCAATCAGAGCCGGCAGTGCCAAGGTTCCCGGTGATTGGCCCTGGGCTGGCACGTGACTCGCCCTTGGCCAATGAGGCGTCGGCTCTGTCTCTGGGCTTCTTTACAGGCACGCAGGGAGGCTGGAGGGACCCTGGTGAGAGGGTTCAGGGGAGGCCCTGGGTCAGATGCCTTCAAGAACGTCTTTCCTACTAGTGCCTGCAACAGTCGCGGGAGGACTCTTTAGAAATTATATTAGAAAAGAAAATAAGAGTCACAGACGGTATAAAGATCATCCAAATTCGCCAGTTGCTAACATTTTTTTCTATTTACATATTTTCTTTAATAAAAGAAATAATATATATGTATATTATAATATATATGTATATATTATACATATGTATGTATATTTATTACAGTATATGTACGCATAATATACCTAAGTGTGTATCGCCTTAGAAATACAATATTCTATTATATAGGGGTGGGCCTATTGTCACCTTCCTGCATTCAACCCTGATGCACACTTCATCTTATCCCTGTACTGGTTTTGATATTAATATGCTACATACTGTCCATTTGGCATTCTTTTCCCTCCAACACAAGGCCTAGTCTAGGGCAGAGATTGTACTTAGTAATGTATCTGTAGTTTTCTTTAAGCTAGACAGTCTCCTAAGCCTTGTTTGCTTTTTATGGCACTGACCATTTTGAAGTCCAGAGTCACACCCATCCCATATTGTGGTTTATTGGGTATATTTTTTACCATCTCCCTGTGAATGAGATTCAGGATAAGCTATGATCTCTGGAGCACCACCTGTGATGCCGTGTCCTTCTCAGAACATCACATTTTGATGCACATGAGGTCTGTGCGCTATCACTGGTGATGCGAATTTTGATCCATTGGGCCAAGATGCTTGTTCCATTTCTTCACTGAATAATATCTGACTTTCCCATTTCTAATAGGAGCTCATTGGAGAGACACTTGAAGCACTAAATAACTTAGAAGCAGAGAGAATCTGATTGGTCCTTCCAGGTCCTTTGCTCACCACTGAACCAATCATCAGCTAACCTAGAAGCAGAGAGCATTCTGATTGGTCTTTCCAGGTCCTGTGTCCTCCACGGAACCAATCAGCTGAGGTGACGCAGGACCCTAATGGCCCCAGGCCGGGTCACCTGACCATAGTAATGCGAAGGGAAGCAGATCCCTCCCTTTCCCCATACCTGGAGAACAGAAGGAAGGGATGAGGCGGTGATTCTCAGCCAGAGGCGGTTTGTCCCTCAGGGGACGCCTTCAATGTCTGGAAACATTTTTGTTTGTCACAATTGAAGGGGTCGTGCTAATGGCATCCGGTGGCCAGGAATGCTGCTTAGCATTTCTGCAATATTCAGGAGCCCCTGCCCCACCCACGGCAAGAAGGATCTGGACCCCAAATGTCACAAGTGGGAAGGGCTGGTAACCTGGGAATAGGAGAAGGACGGTTCTGCAGAGGTGAGGGCGCCGTGTGGAGGGAACACCGTCCTGCCCACCCCAAGCTTCCCAGGTGGCATCCCAGCCCTCTGAGGCTAAGGGTCCCAACTCCAGAGTCAGCGCTGGGTTCAAACCCGGCGTCAGCCACTACCAGCTGTGGGACCCGGGACCAGTTCTTGAACTCCTCCGTGCCTCAGTTTCCTCATCTGTGAAACAGGGCGGTAGGAACCGCACATGGGGTTGGTTACTAGGAGGATGAAGTGGGTTCACATCTGTGCTGCGCCTACCTGGGAAAATGGGCTTCCCAGGTGGTGCTAGTGGTAAAGAACTCACCTGTCAGTACAGGAGACACAGGTTTGATCCCTGGGTTGGGAAGATCCCCTGAAGGGGGGCATGGCAACCCACTCCGGTATTCTTGCCTGGAGAATCAAGAAGGTTATGTACTCACTTCTAATCCTGAGTGCTGCATGTTCCCCGCCTATACGTCTGATCAAATGCCAGAGTGGGAAAGCTTACCAGTGCCTCCCTACCCCCATTTCCTCATCTGCAGGATGGAAAAATAAGATCAGAGGCCACGTCGTGAGAATTAAATGGGACCTGATATGTCATTCAGGCTAAAGCGTCCTAAATGCTCAAAAACCATTGGATAGAAATAGCAGTCCTCCCAGAAATCACTACAGCTTCAATACTGCCAGCACCGTGGGTGATGCTTTCTATTGGGAAGAAGTGTTTAATTTTTTAGGAAAGCAGATGGTTTTAAGAAAACCAGCAAAGCAAACATTGTCACAGCTGACGGGTTTCCAGCTCTCACAAAGCGGCAAACATTGTTACATTTAATGATCCTTTTTTTTGGATTACCTTGTTCAGTCCTTACACGCCTCTGTGAGGGAGCAGTTACTTATAGTCCATTATACAAAAATGTAAACTGAGGCCAGGGAAGGGCAGGTTATCTGCCTCAGAATCCCCAGCTGTACTGGGCGAAGAAGGAATTCAACCCTAGGTGGGTCGCCCCTGAAATCCTTGCTCAGCCCCTCAAACTAAGGGCGAGGGGCCCCTCCCCCCAGGGCACTAAAGTTCTCTCTTCTCTCTGTTCTTTCCTTCCAGCCGGGTTTTTGCTTCACTTTCTACATGGATTCGAACGACTCCGAGTTTGATTCGCAACCTTCTCCTGGAAGTTCGAGAGCTGGCTCGAAGTACACCTCCCCTTCGAAGCCTCGTGCAAAGTATCAGGAGATCCAGGCCTGGGAGTGTCCCCTGTGCTGCCTCAGCGTCCTCTACATCTCCTGAATCCTGAGGACACCCCCGGCCTCCCGCTCCGGGCCACCCGCGCGCGCCCCAAACATGCATGCTGGGCTTCTGTGATGTGAAACCCCCAATACAGCGGCTTCAATAAACCCGACTTGCTGTCTCTCTCAAGGCTGTGGTCTGTGTGTGAAACTCCCAGGACCGGGGCGGTGCAGCTCCGTGGAGTTGGGCAGCCAGGGTCCTTTGACCTCGGTGCTCTGTGCCACGTGGCTGGAGAGGGCTCACCTCCACACCCAATCCACATTCTGGTTCGGGGCAAGTGGGGGGATGAGAGGGGAAGACACGTTTCAGTCCTTCAAAGGGCGACTTCTACAAGAAGCCCAAATAACTTTTCCTCACAGCTCATTGGCCAGAGACGGTCACATGGTGACATCTAGTTGCAAGGGATGCTGGGAAGTGTAGTCCCTAACCGGGGAAGCCTGTGTCACGTAATAGCTGCCCTCCTCAGAGCAAAGTTGTGTATGTACGTAGTGCAACTCCGCAACCCCGTGGACTGTAGCCCGCCAGGCTCCTCTCCGTAGGTTTTTCCAGCCAACAATAGTGGAGTGGGTTGCCATTCCCTTCTCCAGGGGATCTTCCCGACCCAGGGATTGGACCTGCATCTCCTGTGTCTCCTGCATTGCAGGCAGACCCTTTACTCACTGAGCCATCAGGGAAGCCCTTTTATAGCAAAGGAGAATGGCTATTGTTTCCATCACTGACGAGATCTGTTATATTCATTTATCCCTAGCAGCAGGCTGTGGTGATTACGCGAGTGAATAAACTTATTCTTCAGTTCTATATCTCTCTCCCACTGACTAGGCTCTCCTCCCTTTTTACACAAATATTTAGAATGATGAACATTTTAGAGTACCATCCATGTGGGAGGCACTGAGCTAATGTCTTCACACATTTTGATTCCCTTAATTGCATTCTATTATTATCCCTCTTTCTGAGATAAGAGAACAAGGCACAGAGAGTCCACATCACTTGCTTCAGGTCACACAGATCAGAAGGAGCCAAGCCAACATTCAAACCCAGGCAGGCTGGCTCCAGAGTCTACGGCCTTAACCATCATGGTATCCGCCTCACAGAGGTGGAGACGGGGAGATTCCCAGATGGCCACACACCTGTGAGTCAAAGAGCCTCTTTCAACACTCAGACCTTCCAATTCCCTTCACATAACTCTTCAGATGCTGCAGAAATACTTGGAATATGTGTGTAGCATGTATCTGTAGCCACAATAGTGCCAGTTAACAACCACCACTACAAAATCCATAGAATTCTTCACTGAGGTGAAAACACACAACGTGAGAGCTGTGAGTTTTCATTTTATCTGGGTGATTTAGTGGGGATTATAGCCCAGGAGACAGCCTCTCGGAGAGCTGTGAGGAGCTGCTCCAAACAGGTAAGTGAGAGGTCAGTTTACATGGGATTTTTGGAAAAGGGGCCCATGCAATCACGTGCACCCCTCATTACAAAGTTCATGTTGGTTATGATGCATGGACATCTCCATTAAAGAATTAAAGGCTGTAGTTCTTTTCTAAGTAAAAGGTTCAGGTTGGGCAGAAATGTGAACAGATATGCTTTTTAAAAAATATATAGTTTATGAAATTTTAAATCCTGTGAAGTAAAATATAAAAATAGTAATATATTCTTGATATATGTGCAAAATTTGAAACAACCACCTTTAAAAACAGCTTTCATGAGCCTAGGGATCTTTCCTATAAATTAGGGGTCATTTTCGTTCCTATTTTATAGGACTCTGGTGAAGGTTACTTGAGCTCATCTATGTAAAGTGCTCAGTACCACACCTGACAGATGGAAAGTGCCCAGGAAACCAGTCATGACACAGATCCTTCAGTGACCATGGAATTGCATTTGAGAGGGATCCGGGTTTAATTTTCTTGCCTCCAGCACAATAACTTCATGTGGATCCTTCAATGTAAAGGAATCCAGGACATTTCAGGGGCCCAGCTTGGCCAGTGGCTACTGCACTGGACACCACAGATACAGAACATTTCCATGGTCACCGACGGATCTGTGTCAGTACTGGCTTAGATCTCTTGTGCTGTGCTGAGTGCTCAGTCCTGTCCAACTCTTTGCCACCCCATAGACTGTAGCCCACCAGGCTCCTCTGTCCATGGAATTTTCCAGGCAAGAATACTGGAGTGGGTTGCCATTTCCTTCCCCAGAGGATCTTCCTGATCCAGGGATTGAACCCGCAACTCCTACATCTCCTGCACTGCAGGCAGATTCTTCACCAACGAGCCACCAGGGAAACGCTTTAGATCTCTTAGATTATCAGAATGATCATACAGTGCAGCCTTCAGAAGTGAGGCTGTGCGCTCGCTGCTGGGAGAGCCTGAAGGAGCACAGTCTCATGGAGCAATCTCATCGGTGGATCTTGGGGACTCTTGGCTCCACGCAGCGTCCTCTGGTCACTTTGAATCTCAGGGTGCCCAGTGCCCTGTCCACAGGACACCTCCCCTGCCTGGGCCAGATTAACCGATCGGTTACTGCTGATGTTAGATAAATGGTGACATTTCCCAGGCGCTTCCGCCTGTCACTCATGGCGCTGAGCACTTTACTTAGATGAGCTCATGTAATTGTCACCAGAGCCCTAGGAAATAGGAGCTAATATGATCCCCAATTTATTGGAGAGAAAAGCATGGCTCAGAGGAGCTTTTTAAAAACACCGCCATTTTAAATTTTCTGCCAAATCCCACACTATGTGCCTATTTGTATGCTCAGTTCAGTTCAGTCGCTCAGTCGTGTCCAACTCTTTGTCATCCCATGGACTGCAGCATGCCAGGCCTCCCTGTCCATCACCAACTCCCAGAGTTCACTCAAACTCACGTCCATCGAGTCTGTGATGCCGTCCAGCCATCTCATCCCCTGTCGTCCCCTTCTCCTCCTGCCCCCAATCCCTCCCAGCATCAGAGTCTTTTCCAATGAGTCAACTCTTCACATCAGGTGGCCAAAGGATTGGAGTTTCAGCTTCATCAGTCCTTCCAATGAACACCCAGGACTGATTTCCTTTAGGATGGGCTGGTTGGATCTCCTTGCAGTCCAAGGGACTCTCAAGAGTCTTCTCCAACACCACAGTTCAAAAGCAACAATTCTTCAGCACTCAGCCTTCTTCACAGTCCAACTCTCACATCCATACATGACCACGGGAAAAACTATAGCCTTGACTAAACATTCAAATTTTCATAAAATATTTCTTGCTTTAAAGCAGTTTATCTGTTCACTTTTCTTCGCAAACTGCCCTTTTGCGAGAGAGCAGCTTGACTTTATGTACTGCAGGAGCTGGTACAGAAAATTCTCCAGGTCAGAGGTGGGCAGACCATGGCCATCCAGCCCCGAGCCTGTTTGTGTAAATAAGGGTGTGTTGACACAGCCACAGTCATCCTTAGGTAGGGTCTGGGATGCTTTCATGCAAAAGAGGAGCAGCTGCGACACAGACCCAGGATTCTAAAATACCTGCCACACACCCTCTGGCCAAGAAAGGTGACTCACCCGGAACTGATGAGGCCAACCGGAAATCAGTAGGGGTGAGGGCGTGAGAATGGTTAGAAAAGGAGGGAAACCCAGAACTTCTGTGTTTGAGCCCAATACACATGCTATTAACACATACACGTGTTTCTGCCTGTGTGGCATCTCTTCCTACTCTAAGCACAAGTTTAGAACCACTACTTACTCTTACTGAGCTGTTACAAATCCTAAAAGATGATGCTGTGAAAGTGCTGCGCTCAATATGACAGCAAATTTGGGAAACTCAGCAGTGGCCACAGGACTGCAAAAGGTCAGTTTCCATTCCAATCCCAAAGGAAGCCAAAGTCAAAGAATGTTCAAACTACCACACAATTGCACTCAACTCACACACCAGCAAAGTAATGCTCAAAATTCTCCAAGCTAGGCTTCAACAGTACATGCACTGAGAACTTCCAGATGTTCAAGCTGGATTCAGAAAAGGCAGAGGAACCAGAGACCAAATTGCTGACATCTGTTGGATCATAAAAAAAAGCAAGAGAATTCCAGAAAAATATCAACTTCTGCTTCATTGACTATGCTAAAGCCTTTCACTGTGTGGATCACAACAAACTGTGGAAAATTCTTCAAGAGATGGGAATACCAGACCACCTGACATGCCTCCTGAGAAATCTGTATGCGAGTCAAGAAGCAACAGAATCAGATATGGGAAGACAAACTGGTTCAAAACTGGGAAAGAAGTACGTCAAGGCTGTATATTGCCACTCTGCTTCATTAACTTATATGCAGAGTATATCATGCAAAATGCCAGGCTGGATGAAGCACAAGCTGAAATTAAGATTGCCGGGAGAAATATCAATAACCTCAGATATGCAGACAACACCATCCTTATGGCAGAAAGCAAAGAGGAAGGACAGAGCCTCTTGATAAAAGTGGAAGAGGAGAGTGAAAAAGTTGGCTTAATACTCAACATTCAAAAACCAAGCTCATGGCATCCAGTCCGATCACTTCATGCAAATAGATGGGGAAACAGTGACAGACTTTGCTTTCTTGGGCTCTAAAATCACTGCAGATGGTGACTGCAGCCATGAAATTAAAAGATGCTTACTCCTTGAATGAAAAGCTACGACCAAAGTAGACAGCATATTAAAGCAGAGACATTACTTTGCCGACAAATGTCCATCTAGTCAAAGTTATGGCTTTTCCAGTAGTCATGTATGGATGTGAGAGTTGAACTATAAAGAAAGCTGAGCACCGAAGAATTGATGCTTTTGAACTGTGGTGTTAGAGAAGACTCTTGAGAGTCCCTTGGACTGCAAGGAGATCCAAGGAGATCTAAAGGAGATCAGCCCTGAATATTCATTGGAAGGACTGATGTTGAAGCTGAAGCACCAATACTTTGGCCACCTGATGCAAAGAGCCGGCTCATTGGAAAGATGCTGGGAAAGATTGAAGGCAGGAGGAGAAGGGGACGACAGAGGATAAGATGGTTGGATGGCATCACTGACTCGATGGACATGGGTTTGAGCAAGTTCCAGGAGTTGGTGATGGATAGGGAGGCCTGGTGTGCTGCAGTGCACGGGGTCTCAAAGCGTTGGAGACGACTAAGTGACTTAACTGACTGACGTACTCTTATGACCTGCACAAGGTCATTCTCGTCCCCTTAAGACCTGCCCATCACGACCTCCTATATCGGTTTCACTAACGAACCGAGACACAGAGGCCCCCGACCCTCCCCCACTAATAACCAAGTTGCCGCGAACCTCTGACGCCTGTGCTGGTGTCAGAGGCGGTTTGAACCACCTGACTCGGCCTTGGGGGCGGGCTTGGGGCTTGTGCGTGACGCCGAGCCGCTCAGCGCTGTTCATTCGCGCGCGTTTGTCCACCGCGTCCCCGAGCGTCTCCGGAGCCGGCTCTGCTCAGGCGCCAAGGACGCGCGCGGAGCCAGCCCGCCTGCCCTGCCCAGCCGCCCAGACCGAAGCGGGTCCCGAGGTCAGTCCCGCGGCCGCCGCTCCGCGGGGTCTGCGCCCGCAGGGCGGGGGCGCGGGCGGGGGGTCCCCGCGAGGAGGGCGGGGGCGCCCCGGGAGGAGGTGCGGGAGCGGGGGCTGCTGCCTGGGGGCCCCGAGACCCCAGGGCGCGGGGGTGGGGGCCCTGCAGGAACCCGAGTCTCCCCTGAGGCCGATCGAGACCCTCGAATCCTCTGAGCCCCTGGGCAACTCCGGGCCCCAGGATTTCTGAGGCCACTGGGAGGAGTGAATCCTGGACGGAACAGAGTGCCCCCCCTCCCGGAGTGGGGTGTCCGGAGGCGGGGATGGCGGGGACCCCCTGCAGGACAGGCCGAGGGGGGGCCGGGGCCAGGTCCCCATGTTTTGGGGGCCAGAGAGGCGGACCCGGGGACTTTGCGGTTTGATGGGGGAGGCGGAGGTCCGGGGGCTGCTCCCAACCTGGGAAGCCAGCGGGGTGTCAGGGGTCAGCGAGCAAATGGGCCAGGCAGAACACGGGAAGTGATGCCATGGGGCTGTTCTGGGGAGTGCGGGGGTTACTTTGAGGGGTAGGGAGCAGGGGCGACCCTCTGGACGTGTTTGCAGGTGCGCTGAGACGCATCAGAGGCTCGCAGATGAGGAGTGCGCGTGGAAAACAGCTTTTGCGCCTCCAGTGGTTCTGTGCGCCTGCGTGGCTGCGGGTGGGGGCTGGGAGCACGTTTGGGGCCCGCGGTTTTGAGGGGCAGCCTCTGGGGGAGGGGCCGGGCGAGGCTGAGGGTGGGCCTGGGGGTCCCCCAAAGGGAAAGTGTGCTGGGGAGGGTGGGGCGTCACTCCAGCCTGGGGGTCTGCCTCTGTGCCTGTCTGGAGGGTGTGTGTGTGTGTATGTGTGTGTGAGTGTGAGCAGGACTGCCTGTGAGGAGTGTGCTCAGCACTGAGCAGCAGGCGTGGTGGGGTCTCTGAATTTTCCTGGGCTTGTCTGCAGATGTGTTTGTGTCGTTAGGCCATGGTTCCCCCAGTCTGCATCTCAAAGTGTGCGTTACTAACAATCCTGTATTTGTGTAACTGGTCGAGTGTTCCCACTGTTTGACGCACCTTGTATTTGCACGATTAATGTGTGAGGGTCTGCGGTGGGTCAAAGGATTCTTCAAAAGGGTTAAAGGAAGAGGTTTGACTCTAAGTTACCAGAGTGTTCTGAGTATGTGTGTGTATTTAATTGCATTTAATTTTCATGTTTAATCATTTATAGTCCTCATTTTCATGAGGGGAAAGCTGCCAGCCCAAGAGGTTAAATAACCCCTGAATCAGGAGCTGCAGGTAGAATGCAGTGCACATGTTTAAACATGAATGTCAGATAAATAATGAATTATCTTTTGGTATAAGTACACTCCAAATATACCGTGGGACTTGCATATACTTAAAAATGACTTAGCCAAATAAATAAATGCTTAGTTTTTAGTAGACATGACCCATATAGTGTTTGGATATGGCTTATACTAAAAAGAAAAAATGATCTGTGAGTCTGAAACGCAAATCTCAGGGTGCTGTGTCTTTCTTGCTATTGTTGTTAAATCTTGAGACCCCCCAGCTAGTGACTGTAAGAGTGGAAGCCCCCAGTTCTCACCCCCAGACACACTGGCCCACGTCCTGCCCAGGGTGATGCTGGGGCCCATGAGGAGCCCCCTCCCTGCAGGGCTGGCCCTGCCCCAGGGCTGTGCTGGGGGGTTTGGGGCCCGCCCCCTCCCCTCACCCCGGTCCTGAGGGAGGGAGTGAAGCCTCCTATACCTGGAGGGGCCCAGGACAGGAGGGGAGGGCCTGTCTGAACCCCTTGGGCAGGCTGCCTGGGAGCCCTGGGACGGATGCGAAAGACAGTACTGGGACTCCTCCACGAGTGCACTTACTGAGTGCCTGCTGTATGCCAGCCTCCAGAGGCCCTTTGGATACCCAGTTAGCTGAGCTGCAGCTTCCTGGTCCCAGCACTTCGTGCCACAGTTCTAGTTTTAAAGGGGGGTGAGCCCCAGGTACCACAGGCCCTTGCCAGGCGCCATGACAACCGCTCTCCCCAGATCACACCCTGGGCCTTGGAGGAAACCAGCAGGAGGCATTGCCAGCACGTCCCTTTGGATGCTGGGGACCTGGAGACGTGGGAGGGGATGGAGCTGTCTGAGTCCACCTGAGCTCTGAGAGCCACACCCGGCCGCCTGGCTCCACCGCCCAGGCACTAACTGTCTCCTGTCCGCAGGGAGCACCTGTGGTCCCATGATGCTGCCTCTGAGCACCATCGAGGGCCAGGAGACCGAGGAGGTGCAGACCAGGCCTCCGGAGAAAGGAGGTGAGACCCGCGAGGGGCGGAACCTGTGGCACGCGGGAGTGGGGAGGTCTCCAGGCACAGGCGATGGGGAAGCATGGACCCTGAAGACTGGCCCCATCACCAAATGTCTCCACTGGCTCTTCTGGGCAGGGACACCCAGGATGCGGCCTCCCTGACATCACCTCCCGTCAGCGGGTCCCGTCATGGCCCCGCTCAGAGCCTGCAGGGAGCTCCTTGGAGCTGAGCCCGTTTGGGCCCCTTTTTTGTGGCCTGGACACCCCTGTTTTCTTACCCCAGCCCCTCCCCTCCCTGACACTTCCTGTCTGTTCCCTGGGGACCTTTGGGATACAATTGAATGCAGGTCTCACTCACTCCTGGGTGACCTCCAACAAGTGTCCCTACCTTTCTGTACCTCAGTTCGCTCATCTCTAAAGTGGGTTGATGATGATACCCATCTCAGAGAGTTATTGGTTTCCCTGGTGGCTCAGTCAGTAAAGAGTCCGCCCTCAACATGGCAGACCAGGGTTTGATCCCTGGGTCGGGAAGATCCCCTGGAGAAGGAAATGGCAACCCACTTCAGTATTCTTGAGAGTTATTATGAAGAGAGAGTTATTATGAAGAACCACATAAACGAATACGTGTATAATACTTAAAAGCATGTCTGGAACATACTTCAACGTATTAGCTCCTGTTACCGGTTTTGTGATGAAGACTGTATTCTTACCGAGTTTCTCAAGTCTCACAGTCAGATGGTCTCATGACTCTTTCCTCCTCCCTCAGTCTTGCTTTCTGTGAAGGCTGATGTTCCACGCAAGAAGTCCAAGAGAATGAAGGGAACGGTGTCCTTCAGAGTCCTGCCGTTCTGCCCCGTGGTAAGCCTGCTTGCTCCCTCCCTTTTCACCGGAGGCCCCTGGGCTGAGCGATCACATGGATTGGCCACCCTCTCTGTCCACCAGAGACCCTTAGGTGCCCGGGTGCCCCTTGCCCCTGCCTTGTCCCGGACGTGGCCCCATCCTGTGGGGGCTAGTCTTCCTTGAAGATTTTGCCCGCCTTTCTGCCTCCTTCTCTTTGCTAATTCCAATCTCTGTTCCTGTGTCACCTCCTCCATGAAGCCTCCCTTGCTCACATTCATTCCATTTCTCGCCAATCCACTGCCTCCCTGAACTTTTTTTCACAGTAGTTATTGCTGCTTGACAGCATACCTTCTGTCTGTGTGTTCATCATCTGTCTCCCCTACCAGAGTAGTTCTGTGAGGGCAGGGCCCTCCTCTGTTTTTCAATGACTCATTCCATGCCTAGCACAGATGTAACCAGCGTCCGGCACTGTATACACTTGGGCTGACTAAATGAAGGAATGAATTAGGGAACGGTCCCTCCTGCGGAGGCAGCTGTGGCCGTGTCCCCCTGGGTACCAGTCCTCCTTCTCCTACTAACCCCCTTGACTTTTCTGGGGGACCACCTGTCTGCACGCACTTTGGATGGCTCTGATCCCATCCTCAGACCAGCTGAGGATTGGGCCCCTGACCAGCTAGAGCTGGCAGTGCCAAGATTCCCGGTGATGGGTCCTGGTCTGGCACATGACTCGCACTTGGCCAGGGAGGCGTCTGCTCTGTCTCTGGGCTTCTTAACAGGCAGGAGGGGAGGCTGGAGGGACCCTGGTGAGAACCTGGGGGGCCGTGGGGAGAGGTCAGGGGAGGCCCTGCGTCAGATGCCTGCGAGAATGTCTTCCTGTTAGTGCCTGCAGCAGCCCTGGGGAGGATGCATTAGAAAATCTTATTAGAAAAGAACACGAGAGTCACAGGTTTACAAAGTATTTCCTGGGCAGCTTCGACCTGTCAGGCGTGGTGTGAGCACTTTACATAGATGAGCTCATGTAACCATGCCGAGTCCTATGAAACACGGATTAATATGATCCCTCATACAGGAGAGACACCCGAGTGTCATGAGTGCTGTTTTTAAAGGTTATTTCAAGTTTTGTACATAGTGAAGACGCAATGGCTCCTTTCATACTAGACTCTTTCAATTCTCAGGATTCGTATCTTCATAAAGTATTTCTTATTTTTAAAGAAAATCCACAAAGTGTACCCTTTCACATTGCTGCCCTAACTACCCATTCACTAGAGAGCACCTTGGAGTTGTCTACTCCAGGAACTGGCACAGAAGATTCTCTAGGTCAAGGGGGAGCCGATTAAGGCCACCCAGTCCACAGCCTGTTGAGTAAATAAGAGCTTGTTGACACACTACACCCACGTCTTAGGGAGAGTCTGTGATGCTTTCATGCCAAGTCCAGTAGCTCGGACACAGAGTGGATGGTTCAGGAACACTAAACGATTTGCCATGACACCTTTGACCACCAAAGTGACCGATCTTGCTTGGAATAGATGCAAACTGAAATTAATACTGGCAAAGGTGTGAAAATGGTTAGAAAAAGGAGGGAAATCTTGAACTACTGTGAGTGTGAAGCCGTGTGTAAAAGATATTTTGTGTTTGGGTCCAGTGTATATGCTACACACATGTGTTTCTAGGTGTGTGGGGTGCATGTTTCCTTATATTCGAGAAAGGCGTTTAAAACCACTCCTTACCCTTGCTGCGTGCACTACTGAGTCTCCTCCACCTAAAAGCCGCCCAAGGCCAGCTCTGTATCAGTTTCTCTAAGCAGTGAGGAGGATGAGGCCTGGGACCCTCCCCCCAATAATAAAAGTGATGCGAACACGCCCGTACTGGCGGCAGGCACACTGATAACCACCTGCTCGTGTTGGGGGGACCAACGCTGGAGGTGCAGGATTGTGCCTATCACTGAGCCGCTCAGCGCTCTTCATTCCTGCGAGTTCACCCGCAGGTGCCCTGGACTTCTTCGGAGCCAGCCCTGCCCGCGCCCCCAGGACAAGCCGTGAGCAAGCCGGCGCGCTCCAGCCCAGACGCCCAGACCGAGCCCGGGGCCGGAGGTCAGTTCCGCGGCCGCAGCTCCGAGGGCTCTGCGCCAGCAGGGCGAGGGGCGCGGGAGGGCGCTGCGGGGTCCCCGCGGGGAGGGCGGGAGCGCCCCGTGAGGAGGTGCGGGCGCGCTCTGGGCTGCTGCCTGGGGGCCCCGAGACCCCAGGGCGCGTGCGGTGCGGGCCCTGCAGGAACCCCGGCTCCCCTGAGGGCGGGGGGCGTCCTCAGACCCTCGTGAGTCGCGGGGCGGCTCGAGTCCGAGGGTTTCTCTGGCCACTGGGAGGAGGGGAGCCTGGAGGGGACACAGGAGGCTGGGGTGTCCGGAGGCGGGGGTCCCCTCCAGGGCAGGCGTGGGGGGGGGGAGCCCGCGTCCTGGTCCCCAGGTTTTGGGGGGCGGGAGGGGCGGACCCGGGACTTCGCAGTTTGCTGGAGGAGGCGGGAGGCACAGGTTTGCTCTGCACACCAGAGAGGGCAGTCGGTATCGGGCTCAGGTAAGGAATTGGCCACACAGAAGATGGGAACATGACTCTGGGCAAGTCCAGAGGGCGGTGTGATGAGTGGGGAGCCGAGGAGACCCTCTGGATGAGTTTGGGGTTCACTAAGGGCGCAGAGCAAGGTTCACAGATGAGGAGTGCGCCTGGAAAACAGCTTTTGCGCCTCCAGCGGTTCTGTGCGGCTGCGTGGCTGCGGGTGGGGGCTGGGAGCACGTTTGGGGCCCGCGGTTCTGAGGGGCAGCCTCTGGGGGAGGGGCCGGGGGAGGCTGAGGGTGGGCCTGGGGGTCCCCCAGAGGAAAAGTGTACTGGGGAGGGTGAGGTGTAATGATAATCTCAGCTGATGCGTCTGCAGTTGTGTGTTGTGTGTGTGGGGGGGGGGGGGGGGCGGGGATGGTGTGCATGACCAGGACTGCCTGAGAGGCCCGTCCTTCAGTTCTGAGAAGCAGGCCTGCCCACCTGAGTCATGGGGGTCATGGGGGTTTCCTTGCAGTGTGTCTGCGGGTGTGTTTGTGTCGGTAAGCCCTGGTTTCCACAGTGATCAACAGTTGTGTGTGTTGTAACAATTGTGTGTGTTAGTATATCTGGCCGCGTGTTCCCGCTATTTGACGCACTTGTATTTGCACGATTATGTGTCAGGATCTCTGATGGGTCTTAAGCATCTTACGAAGGCTTCGAAGACGAGGTTTGACTCTAAGTTACCAGATAGTATGTTCTGAGTGTGTGTGTATTTAATCATATTTAATCCTCATGTTTAATCATTTATTTTCCTCATTTTCATGGACGGGAAAGCTGACAGCACAAGAGGTTAAAAAACCCCTGAATCGGGGCTTGCCAGGTAAAATACAGGATGCTTACTTCAATTTGAATTTAAGACAAATAGTGAATTCCCTTTTAGTATAAGTATGTTCCAAATATTTCATGGGACTTGCCTATACTTAAACATCATTTAGCAAAATAAATTTAAAAATGAGTTTTTATGTAGACCTGACCCATATGGTGTTTCAATATGACTTACAGTAAAAACTGATTTCTGTGTCTGAAATTCAAGTCTCAGTTTGCTATGAATTTGTTGTAATATCATTTTGGGAAATCTGGCAAACTTCATCCTTGAGATCTCCCTGCTAGTGACTGGCAGGCTGGAATCCACCCAGTCCACAGTTCTCAGACACACTGACCAGGGCTCTGCCCAGGAAGGGCTAGGGTCAGCCTGTGCCCAACCCCCTCCCTGCAGGGCTGGCCCGGCCCCAGGGCTGTGCTGGGGGTCTGGGGCCCAGCCCCTCCCCTCACCCCGCTCCTGATGGCGGGACTGATGCCTCCTGTACCTGGAGGGACCCAGGCCAGGAGGGGAGGGCCTGTCTGAGCCCCCTGGGCAGGCTGCCTGGGAGCCCTGGGACGGAGCTGAAACATGGTGATGGTAATGCTGCCCTTGAGGTGCACTTACTGAGTGCCTGCTGTATGCCAGCCTCCAGAGGCCCTTCGGATACCCAGTTAGCTGAGCTGCAGCTTCCTGGTCCCAGCACTTTGTATCACAGTTGTTCTAGTTTTAAAGGGGGGTGAGCCCCAGGTACCGCGAGCCCTGCCCTTGTCCTTGCCAGGCGCCATGACAACCGCTCTCCCCAGATCACACCCTGGGCCTTGGAGGAAACCAGCAGGAGGCATTGCCAGCACGTCCCCTTGGATGCTGGGGACCTGGAGACGTAGGAGGGGATGGAGCTGTCTGAGTCCACCCGAGCCCTGAGAGCCACACCCGGGCCCCCGGCTCCACCGCCCAGGCACTAACTGCTCTGTCTCCTGTCCGCAGGGAGCACCTGTGGTACCATGATGCTGCCTCTGAGCACCATCGAGGGCCAGGAGACCGAGGAGGTGCAGACCAGGCCTCCGGAGAAAGGAGGTGAGACCCGCGAGGGGCGGAACCTGTGGCAGGCGGGAGTGGGGGGTCTCCAGGCTGATGGGGAAGCATGGACCCTGAAGACTGGCCCCAACCTCGAGTGTCTGCCGCTGGCTCCTCTAAGGAGGGAGGGCCCTGAGGGGCGCCCTGAATGGAACCTCCCCGACATCACCCCGTGTCCATGAGTCCGTCAGTCCCCTGCTCAGAGCCTGCAGGGCTGCGTCCTGGGAGCTGGAATCAGTCTGGGCTCCTTTATCATGTGGCCACCTGCATGGGCCAGCTGACCCTCCACTCAGTTGCCAGGTCAAGGGGCTGTAGGGTCATTCATCTGAGACGCGATGGAGGCCTGAACCAAGGACGTAGCAGTGGGAAGGAGTGCAGTGGGGGCTTCCCAGGTGGCGCTCGTGATAAAGAACCCACCTGCCAACGCAGGAGTCACATGTTTCCCTGGCTGGGGAAGATCCCCTGCAGAAGGAAATGGCAACCCGCTCCAGTGCTCTTGCCAGAGAATCCCATGGACAGAGGAGCCTGGCGGGCTACAGTCCATGGAGTCCCAAAGAGTCAGACACGATTTAGTGACTGAGCACAGAGCTCCTTGCTGGTCCCGCTGGTGGTCTGGCCTCATGAGGGAGGTCTCTTGGGTTTGCTGTGACATTCCCTTTTGTGAAAACTTTTACTTTGCAATCATTTTATATTCACAAGACGTTGCCATCATAATTCATCGAAATTCCACGGACCCTTTATCCCATTTCTCCCCAGTCATTTGATCTTATTGGATTATAGTCCAGCGTGAAAACTGGCCCGCTGATCCTGGCATAGTCCCATGCGTGTTTTTGCTTCTATTTCCACACATCTGTAGCTGCATGTAACCATCATACAAAATAAGATGCAAGCCCCTTCCCTAGCTACCTACTTTCTTGCCAGAGGTAGCTGCTTCCCAGCTTCTCGTCCCGTCTTCCAGAATGTTCTGTGCTCGCTCAGACAGACAAGGATGTGCGTGTATCTGGTGCTGTGCATTTATGTCTGATATGCGCTGTGTACTGTGTATCTCACTTCCATTTCCTATTTTGTCTTATTTCACTTAATTCTCATCTGGCACGTATGCCAGGCCCAGTCCCAGTGTTTCCCCTGCATCCAGTCACCCACACTCCACAACAGCCCTGTGAGATGGTGACCCCAATGACCTCATGTTGCAGATGGGAAATCTGAAGGCTGACAACTGCGAGTAATCAGCTCACAGTGGGATCTGAACCCGTCTTGCCTGGGGGTCTTTGACCTTAAGCACTGTGTCCCCTGTCCATCTCGGGGACCCTCCTCCACAAGACGCCGGGTTTGTGTTCCAGCTGCCTGGCATTGCGCGGTCTGTCTGTGCTGTGCGCGCTAAGTGGCTCAGGCGTGTTCGACTCTTTGCGGCCCCATGGACTGCAGCACGCCAAGCCTCCCTGTCCATCACCAACTCCCAGAGCTTGCTCAAAGTCATGTCCCATCGGGTTGGTGATGCCATCCAACCATCTTATTCTCTGTCGACCCCTTCTCCTCCTGCCTTCAGCCTCCCCCAGCATCAGGGTCTTTTCCAACGAGTCAGTTCTTCTCATCAGGTGGCCAAAGTATTGTCTTCCTTGGGGAAATCTTCTTTGGGGAAACCTAAGTATTTTCTGGAGAGATATGCCACAGGGGCACCTGTGTATCAGCTGTGCCTTCCTCCTGGACACGGGCACCCCAGGGCATCACTATCTCCACAGCCCCCTGTTGTCTGACTCCAGCCCCTTCGTTCTCTGACATTCCGTCTGTTCCCTGGGGAGCTTCAGGATGCAATTTAATGCGTGATTGCAGGCATTGCTGTGCAACCTCCTGCAAGTGTCCTAACCTCTCTGGGCCTCAGTTTCTTCATCCGTAAAGTTGGATGAAGATAATAACCAAATCAGATATTACAGTATAATGTATGCAAGAGTGCCTGGCTCAGGGCACGCACTCAACACATTAGTTTTTGTCACTGGTTTCCTGATGGAGATCTTATTATTACTGAGTTTCTCAAGCCTCAGAGGGCACGATTGCCTCATGCCTCTTTCCTCCTTCCCCAGCCCTGCTTTCTGAGAACCCTGATGAGCCTCGAAAGAAGCCCAGAGGAATGAAGGGAAGACTGTCTTTCAATGTCCTGCCGTTCTGTCCCATGGTAAGCCTGCTTGTTTCCTCCCTTTGACCAGAGATCCCCTAGGTTATGAGAGGTCAGGCACCTCCACCACCCTCTCTGGCCAGGAGAGACCCTTGGGTGGCTTGGTGTCCCTTGTCCCCCACCCCAGGATGTGCCCCCATCCTCTTGGGGGTGCTGCCCTCTTTCCTGCCTCCTCTCTTTCCTAATTCCAACTTCCAGTATCACCTCCTCCATGAAGCCTCCCTTGCTCACTTTTGCCCCATTTCCCTCGGACCTCTTGCCTTCCTGAATTTTCTTCAGCGTTATTATTGCTACCTGAGAGCATATCTTGCAGCTATCTTTTTAATCATTTGTCTCCCCTACTAGAGTAGTTTTGTGAGAGCCTTCTCTATGTCTATGTGCAACGACATATCCCCTGTCTAGATCCGATGTAACCCGTGTCCGGCGCAAAGGCCACAGCTGCCTTTGCAGGAGGGACCATTCCCTGATTCATTCCTTCATTTAATCAGCCCGAGAGTATACAGTGCACTTTGGGTGGATCTGATCCATCCTCAGACCAGCTCCAGGTACGCCCCTGACCAATCAGAGCCGGCAGTGCCAACGTGCCTGGTGATTGGTCCTGGGCTGGCACGTGACTCACACTTTGCCAGTGAGGTGTCTGCTCTGTCTCGGCTTCTTGACCCACAAAGCGGGAGGCTGGAGGGACCCTGGTGAGAAGCAGGGGGCCCATGGGGAGGGGTCAGGGGAGGCAGAGGGTCAGACGCCTGTGAGAACGTCTTTCCTATTAGTGCCTGCAGCAGTCCCGGGGAGGACTCTTTAGAAAATCTTGTTAAGAAATAATGTAATCAAAGATTTTACAAAAACAGTACAAAGATCATCCGAGTTTGCCAGTTGTTATCATTTTTTTCTATTTGCATGTTTTCTCATATACGTACTATGTATATATGTATATATGCTCCTATTCCTCTGTGTGTTTCACTTTAGAAGAAGAATATTCTCTTATATAGCTGTGGGCCTGTTGTGACCTTTGAGGTCTTAACCCTGATACGCACTTCCATCTCACCTGCTGTCCATGTTCTTGGTTTCTTCTCTCACTACATGCAGTCTATTTGGTGTTCTTTTCCCTCCTACCTGGGGGAAAACTGGGGCCAGCTATTGCACTTGGTAATGTATCTCTGGGATTCCCAAGTGGCACTACCTGTAAAGAACCCGCCTGCCAGTGCAGGAGATGTAAGAGACATGGGTTCGGTTCCTGGGCTGGGAAGGTCCCCTGGAGGAGGAAATGGCAACCCACTCCAGTCTTCTTGCCTGGAGAATCCCATGGACAGAGGCGCCTGCAGGGCTACAGCCCATGGGGTCGCAAAGAGGTGGACAGAACTGAAGCAACTGAGCATGCACACAATATATCTTTAGTTCTCTTTGAGCTAGACAATCTCCTCAGTCTTCCTTTGCCTCTTATGACAGACAATTTTGAACATCCGAGTCACACCTCACACAATATTGATTGCTTTTTCTGTTTTGTTTTATTTCTACACTTGTTTGATTTTTATGCTATCCCTCTAATGAGATTCAGGGTAAGCTATGATCTTTGGAGCACCACCTAAGTGATGCCATGTGCTAAATGCACTTGAATTTCGATCCACTCAGTCGAGATGTTTATCACATTTCTCCACTGAATACTTACTGATTTTTCTTTTCTCTATGCAACTAACTAGTAAGAAATCAGTGGGGAGATGCTTATAGATGAGCCAAATAGTCTAGAAAGAGAGAGCTTTCTGACCAGTTCATTTTGGGTCCTGTGCCCACCACGGAACCAACCGTCAGCTTATGAGATGAGAACCCTACATCTTGTATCCATGGGTGTGTATGGGGCAGACGGTCCCTGCCTCTCCCTAACCGCTGTAAGGATGGGACGAAGCAGTGATTCTCAACCAGAGGCAGTTCACCCCCCAGGGGACACCTTCAGTGTGGGGATACATTTCTTCTTTGTCACAAGTAAAGGAAGCAAGCTCCTAGCACCTGGTGGGTAGAGGGCAGTGATGGTGTTTAACATCCTGCAATGCACAAGATGCCCCCCAAACACACACACTGCACAGAACGGCCTGAGAGTGCGATACCACCGTTCTTTCCCTGTGTCTCTGTTCTCTTTCCTTCCAGCCGAGCGTCTGCTTCACCTATTACGTGGAACCCGATGACCCTGAGTCTGAGCCCCAGGTTCCTTCTGACGGTTCGAAATCGGACCCGAATTGCACCTTCGTCCCTCTGCCTGTGCTGGAGTTCCGCGAGGTCAAGGTGTGCGAGTGCCCCCTGTGCTGCCTCAGCTTCGTCACTGCTTCCTAAACGCTGAGGGCCCTCCGCTTCCTGCTCCTGACCGCGCGCCCCCGAATCATGCATGCTGGGCTACCGTAGTGTAAAATCCCCCAATACAGCGGCTTCAATAAACCCGACTTGCTGTCTCTCTCAAGGCTGTGGTCTGTGTGTGAAACTCCCAGGACTCGGGGCGGTGCAGCTCCGTGGAGTTGGGCAGCCAGGGTCCTTTGACCTCGGTGCTCTGTGCCACGTGGCTGGAGAGGGCTCACCCCCACACCCAGTCCACATTCTGGTTCGGGGCAAGTAGGGGGATGAGGAGAGAGGAAGACACGCTTCAGTCCTTCAAAGGGCGACTCCTAGAAGAAGCCCAGATCACTTTTCCTCACAGCTCATTGGCCAGAGACGGTCACATGGTAACATCTAGATGCAAGGGATGCTGGGAACTGTAGTCCTTAGCTGGACAATCCCGTGTCATCTAACAGCTTTTGTTATTATAGCAAAGGAGAATGGATAATGTGTCCACCTCGGATCAAGTCTATTAAGTTAATTTATCCCCAGCACATGTGATGAACACGAGTGAATAAATGTATTCTTCAGTTCTTGATTAGGATCCCCTCCGTTTTTAGCAGGATAAATGTTTTTGAGCACTGACCCTGTGTTAGGCACTGAGCTAATGTCTTTACACATTTTGAGCCACTTAATTCTCACAACCTGTGGCTGGTTCTACTATTATCCCTCTTTCTGAGATAAGAGAACAAGGCACAGAGAGTCCACATCACTTGCTTCAGGTCACACAGATCAGAAGGAGCCAAGCCAACATTCAAACCCAGGCAGGCTGGCTCCAGAGTCTACGCCCTTAAGCATCATGGTATCCGCCTCACAGAGGTGGAGACGGGGAGATTCCCAGATGGCCACACACCTGTGAGTCAAAGAGCCTCTTTCAACACTCAGACCTTCCAATTCCCTTCACATAACTCTTCAGATGCTGCAGAAATACTTGGAATATGTGTGTAGCACGTATCTGTAGCCACAATAGTGCCAGTTAACAACCACCGCCACAAAATCCATAGAAGGTGTTCACTGAGGTGAAAATGCACAATGTGAGGGTTTTATCTGGGGGTTTAGTGGGGATTATAGCCCAGGAGACAGCCTCTCGAAGAGCTGTGAGGAGCTGCTCCAAACAGGTAGGTGAGAGGTCAGTTTGATGTGATTTTGGAAAGGGGGTCCATGCAATGAAGTACATACCTCAGTACACGGTTCATGTTGGTCATGATACATGGACATCTCAGTTAATGTGATTGGTGCTTTTCTAAGTAAGGAAGAATCTAAGGCTCTTGCATCCTATTATTTTCTCCTGAACATATCTAGCATCTGAGGTGTAACTGAGCCCAAGTTTGGCCACCTGGGACTCATAAGTCAATCATTCAAGAGGCAGGTGTCAGCAGATAGGAAAGGTGCTTTAATCAGAAAAGATGACACCTGGGGAGATGGTGGGCTTGTGTCCAGGGACCAACTCAAGAGATTCTTCTCAGCCTTTTGTTTGTTCAGTTGCTAAATGGTGTCCAACTCTGTGACCCCATGGACTGCAGCACGCCAGACTTCCTTATTCTTCACTGTCTCCCACAGTTTGCTCAAACTCATGCCCATCGAGTTGGTGATGCCATCCAACCATCTCATCCTCTGTTGTCCCCTTCTCCTCCTGCCTTCAATCTTTCCCAGCATCAGGGTCTTTTCAAATGAGTCAGTTCTTCCCATCAGGTGCCCAAAGTGTTGGAGCTTCAGCTTCAGCATCAGTCCTTCCAATGAATATTCAGGGTTTATTTGCTTTAAGCTTGACTGGTTTGATCTCCTTGCTGTCCAAGGGATTCTAAAGAGTCTTCTATAGCACTGCAGTTTGAAAGCATCAGTTCTTCGGTGCTCAGCCTTCTTTATGGTCCAACTCTCACATTTGTACATGACTACTGGAAAAACCATAGCTTTGATTATACGGACCTTTGGGAAAATGTAGGAATCTCTGTGAATCGTCAAGGCAGGAGGTTGGGTTCTACACCATTCTCCATTGTATGCAGAACTGGCTGAGGTCTCTTCAGATGTTACCTTGCCCATTCAATCTGCCTTCTGGATGCTTAGGGGCACTTTGGAGGAAGAGAGCTAGTCACGCTTCTATTTATCCAGGAAAAGTATCAACAGGTTAGACAAGGCATTCAGGAGAGCATATTAGTTCAGTTCAGTCGCTCAGTCGTGTCCAACTCCATGCGACCCCATGGACTACAGCACACCAAGCTTCCCTGTCCATCACCAACTCCCGGAGCTTACTCAAACTCATGTCCATCGAGTTGGTGATGCCATCCAACCATCTCATCCTCTGTCGTCCCCTTCTCCTCCTGCCTTCAATCTTTCCCAGCATCAGGGTCTTTTCAAATGAGTCACCTCTTCGCATAAGGTGGCTTAAATATTGGACCTTCAGCTTCAACATCAGTCCTTCCAATGAATATTCAGGATTGATTTCCTTTATGATGGACTGGTTTGATTTCCTTGCAGTCCAAGGGGCTCTCAAGAGTCTTCTCCAACACCACAGTTCAAAAGTGTCAATTCTTCATAAGTCAGGAGTTAATTTCAATTACTTAGTGATCTCATTCCTATGATTAGTTTATTTTAGAGGTGGGACATAATTGAGCAGACAGGAAACGGACAAAGGACTTGCTTTCACAGGATTTTTTCTGCCACTTCTCCCAGAACATAAGTGCCTCACCCAGATCTTCACTCTGAATTCCTTTCAGGGTGAACTGTAGGTGGTGGTGTGTGGTGGGGAACATCCTTTAGTTGGCAAACTTCAGGAACAAAAGACATATGAGGTCAGGGAGGAGGCTGTGCTGCCATTTCTGAGCTCCTCCTGGTGCCTGGTGGACACTGGTCCTCAGCTCTCCTAGGCTGGCCTCTCCTGGGGGACTGGGGAGACCTGGCCCTGCTCTCAATGTCTTTTCTCCTCCAACAGGCTGGCTTGGGCAGGTTCATCCTCATGGCACTGGTAGAGGCGCAGGGGAGAAACAAATGTCATTTCACAAGCACTTTTCAACCTTCTGCTGGATCATATTTTGCCAGCCTCCTCTGCCGAGAGCACGTTCCATGGCCAAATGCAAATTCAGAACAAGGGGCCATTGCACACTTAAAGTGCAAAGGGGATAGACACGAGGCAGGGTGGAAAACAGGCCATGTCTGCAATCTACTTCAATGCAGAGTTGTGACTACATCCCCAACGTCCATGGGCTTCCACCTGTCACAACACAAGAGGGTTCCCCAGCCTGGCACCTGGGAGGGAAGCCAGGAATGGGGGAGAGCCTTCAGCAGCCAGGTGACCCTTCTCAAGCATCAGAAGAGCCTCTGGGAGGATGCAGTTAGCAGTGTGAGGGATGAGGAGGAAAGACTTTCTGTGTAAGTCAAATGTCCAGAGACCTCAGAGCCTGCATGCCACAGAGAAGCCCACAGGAGTCCTGAGTGTGGGGAAGCTTTCACAGAGGGCTCACCCCTTACTCATTACGGCAAAACCTACACCTTGGGGAAGTTGTGATGATGCATCAAGGATGGGGGGGGTGGGGGTGGGCTTCAGGCAGGTCTCCTCCCTGCTGCTCCACCAGAGAGTTCAAGCTTGAAAAGACGGTAAACTTTCTGAGTGTGGAATAACTGAAACGTACATGAAAACCATGGAGAACCTCTGTGGATAGAGATTTCTTTCATTTCACCGCCAACATCTTTGGGTAGACCAGAAGTTCTCATGTGGGGTGATACTTCAGCGCCCCCTCCTGGAACTTGTCTGCAATGTTGGCACTATTTCAGGTTGTCCCAAATTGGTGCCCCTCTACTAGGCTCTGATGAAGAAGCAAATGGCAACCCACTCCAGTATCCTAGCCTGGAGAATCCCATGGACAGAGGAGCCTGGCGGGCTACAGTCCATGGGGTCACAAGGAGTCAGAGATGACTGAGCAACTAACACACTAGACTCTAATGGATAGAGACCATTCTAAACACGGTGCAGTGGACCAGGAAGACCCCCTGCACAAAGAACGTTCAGGTCCCAAATGTCAGTGACACTCTGGGGGATGCATTTGAGAAGGAATTAGGTACAATTTTCTGGCTCTCCAACACAGTAATCACTAAGTAACCACATGAAGCTAATCGATGTAAACAAATCAATCTTAAATAAAATTCAAAACAGAGTTTCTTGGCAGCTCAGGGCAGGATTCAGCAGCTGAATGTGGCCAGAGGCTACCACCCTGGACGCTGCAGATACACAACATTTCCGTGGTCACTGAAGGGTCTGCGTCAGGACTGATTTAGATCCCTTAGGTTATCACATACCGTGGCCCCCAGAAAGCGAGGCTGTGGGCTTGCAGCTATGAGAACGTGAAGGAGCATAGTCTCCTGAAAAAATCTTATCAGTGCATCTTGGGGACTCTTGGCTCCTTGCACGGTCCTCTGGGCACTTTGAGTCTCAGAGTGGCCAGTGCCTGGCCCAAAGGGCACCCCCTCTCCTGGGAGAGATTAACCAACTGGTTACTGATAGTGTTAGATAAACTCTAACACTTCGCGGGCAATTTCCATCTGTCAGGTCCGAGGCTGAGCACTTTCCACAAATGAGCTCATGTAACCTTCACCAGAATCCTATGAAATAGGAACTAAAATGATCCCCAACTTATAGGGAAGTCACCCAGGCTCACCAGAGCTATTTGTAAAGGTGGTTGTTTCAAATTTTGCACATATACCAAGACTATATTACGATTTTTATAGTATACGTTACAGGATTTAAATTTCCATAAACTATATATATATAGATATATATATAGATATATATTAAAAACACATATCTGTTCACCTTTCTGTTCAAACTGCACTTTTCACAGCAACTTTTTGGTTTATCTACTCCAGGACCTGGCACAAAAAAATTCTTTAGGACAAGGATGAAGACTGTGTAAATAAGGGCATGTTGACATAATTCCATCCATCCTTAGGACTGTCTAGGATGGGTTCATGCAAAGAGGAGCAGCTGCGACCCAGACCTGATGGCTCAGGAGTCTAAAGTACCTGCCACACACCCTGGCCAAGAAAGGTGACTGACCCGGAACTGAATAGACGCAAACTGCAATCAACACGGGTGAACGTGTGAGAATGATCAGAAAAAGGAGGGAAACTCTTGAACTTCCCGTGCCCGTGATGCCGAACGTTAAAAGATATTTTGTGTTTGAGTCCAGGACACATGCTATTAACACATACGTGTGTTTCGACCTGTGTGGCATCTCTTCTTACTCTAAGCACAAGTTTAGAACCACTGACTTACTCTTATGACCTGCACAAGGTCATTCTCGTCCCCTTAAGACCTGCCCATCATGACCTCCTATATCGGTTTCAAAGCAACGAAAACAAGAGGCCCCCGACCCTCCCCCCTAGTAACCAAGTTGCCGCGAACCTCTGACGCCTGTGCTGGTGTCAGAGGCGGTTTGAACCACCTGACTCGGCCTTGGGGGCGGGCTTGGGGGTTGCGCGAGTCGCCGAGCGGCTCAGCCTGTACATAAGCGCGCGTTTGTCCACCGCGTCCCCGAGCGTCTCCGGAGCCGGCTCTGCTCAGGCACCAAGGACGCGCGCGGAACCAGCCCGCCTGCCCTGCCCAGCCGCCCAGACCGAAGCGGGTCCCGAGGTCAGTCCCGCGGCTGCCACTCCGCGGGGTCTGCGCCCGCAGGGCGGGGGCGCGGGCCGGGGGTCCCCGCGAGGAGGGCGGGGGCGCCCCGGGAGGAGGTGCGGGAGCGGGGGCTGCAGCCTGGGGGCCCCGAGACCCCAGGGCGCGGGCGGTGGGGGGCCCTGGAGAAATTCAAGTTTTCCCCTGGAGGCGATGGAGACCCTCGGATCCCTTCCACCTCGGGGAGACTCCAGGTCTAAAGATTTCACTGGTCACTGGGAGAAGCGAAAACTGAAGGCGACAGAGGAGGCTGGGGTGTCCGGAGGCGGGGATGGCAGGGGTCCCCTCCAGGGCAGGCGGCGGGGAGCCCGGGTCCTGGTCCCCAGGTTTTGGGGGGCGGGAGGGGCGGACCCAGGACTTCGCAGTTTGCTGGAGGAGGCGGGAGGCACAGGTTTGCTCTGCACACCAGAGAGGGCAGTCGGTATCGGGCTCAGGTAAGGAATTGGCCACACAGAAGATGGGAACATGATTCTGGGGGGATCCAGAGGGCGGTGTGATGGGTGGGGAGCCGGAGAGACCCTCTGGATGAGTTTGGGGTTCACTAAGGGCGCAGAACAAGGTTCACAGATGAGGAGTGCGCGTGGAAAACAGCTTTTGCGCCTCCAGCGGTTCTGTGCGGCTGCGTGGCTGCGGGTGGGGGCTGGGAGCACGTTTAGGGCGCGCGGTTTTGAGGGGCAGCCTCTGGGGGAGGGGCCGGGGGAGGCTGAGGGTGGGCCTGGGGGTCCCCCAGAGGGAAAGTGTACTGGGGAGGGTGGGGGGTCATTCCAGCCTGTGGGTCTGCCTCTGTGCCTGTCTGGAGGGTGTGTGTGTGTGTGTATGTGTATGAGAGTGTGTGAGAGATATCAGGACTGCCTGTGAGGAGTGTGCTCAGCATTGAGCGGCAGGCCTGCCCGCCTGCGTAGTGGGGTCTCTGAATTTCCCTGGGCTTGTCTGCAGGTGTGTTTGTGTCGTTAGGCCCTGGTTCCCGCAGTCTGCATCTGAAAACGTGTGTTTCCAATGACTGTGTGTGTGTGAGTGTGTGTGTATCTGGCCTGCGGTTCCCGCGCTGTTTGACGCACCCTGTATTTGCAGGATTATGTGTGAGGGTCTGCGATGGGTCTCATGCCTCTTCAAAAAAGGCTTAGAGGAAGAGGTTTGACTCTAGGTTACCAGATAATGTGTGCTGAGTGTGTTTTTAAGCATATTTAATCCTCATGTTTAATCATTTATAGTCTTAATTTTCATGGAGGGGAAAGCTGACAGCCCAAGAGGTTAAAAAACCCAGAATCCGGGCCTGCCAGGTAAAATGCAGGCTGCTTTCTTAAATTCAAACTTCAGACAGATACTGAATTACATTTTAGTATAAATGTGTCACAAATATTTCCTGGGAGCCCATCTGTAAAGATAATCTAATAAATTTTTAATAATTTTTTTTAAATGTAGATATGACCCACACAGTGTTTAAAGGCTGCTTAAACTAAAACTTGATTCGTGTATCTGAAATTCAAATCTCCATTTACTGCGTATTTATTATAACATTGCTGTTGTTAAACGTGGCCAACTTGATCGTTGAGATCCCCAGCTAGTGACTGGCAGGCTGGAATCCCCCAGTTCTCACCCAAGACACACTGGGCCACGTCCTGCCCAGGGTGATGCTGGGGCAGAGGTGAGGAACCCACACTGAGCCTGTGCCGAGCCCCCTCCCTGCAGGGCTGGCCCCACCCCAGGGCTGTGCTGGGGGATCTGCGGCCCGGCCCCTCCGGTCACCGCGGTCCTGAGGGCGAGACTGAAGCCTTGTGTACCTGGAGGGGTCGAGGACAGGAGGGGAGGGCCTGTCTGAACCCCTTGGGCAGGCTGCCTGGGAGCCCTGGGACAGAGCTGAAAGACAGCCCTGGGACTGCTCCACGGGTGCGCTTACTGAGTGCCTGCTGTATGCCAGCCTCCAGAGGCCCTTTCTGTACTAGTTTGCTGAGCTGCACATCCAGGGTGCTGGCACTTGGTGTCATATTTCTTGTGTTTCTTAAAGGATCATAAACCCACGGACGCTGCCCCTTCCCTTGCCAGACACCATGCCACACACTCCCCAAATCACACACTGGACCTTGAAGCAACTCTATGCGGGTGGCATTGCCAACATGTCCGTTCGGCTGTTGGGGACCTGAGGACTTGGGGAGGGGATGGAGCTGTCTGAGTCCACCCGGCCTCTGAGAGCCACACCCGGGCCCCGGCTCCACCGCCCAGGCACTAACTGTTCTGTCTCCGGTCCGTAGGGAACACCTGTGGAGTTATCATGCTGCCTCTGAGCACCATCGAGAGCCAGGAGACCGAGCAGGTGAAGACCAAGCCGCCGAAGAAAGGAGGTGAGACCCGGAAAACTGTGGGCAGGCGGGAGTGGGGAGGTCTCCAGGGCAAAGCGATGATCCTGAAGATTGGCCCTGTCACCAAATGTCTCCACTGGCTCTTCCGGGCAGGGACACCCAGGATGTGGCCTCCCTGACATCACCTCCCGTCAGCGGGTCCCATCACGGCCCGCTGGGAGCTCCTGGGAGCTGAGCCCGTTTGGGCTCCTTTTTGTGGCCTGGACACCCCTGTTTTCTTACCCCAGCCCCTCCCCTCCCTGACACTTCCTGTCTGTTCTCTGGGGGCCTTTGGGTTACAATTGAATAAAGGTCTCACTCACTCCTGGGTGACCTCCAACAAGTGTCCCTACCTCTCTGTACCTCAGTTCGCTCATCTCTAAAGTGGGTTGATGATAATACCCATCTCAGAGAGTTATTATGAAGAACCACATAAACGTGTACAATACTTAAAAGCACGTTTGGAACACACTCCACACGTATTAGCTCCTGTTACTGGTTTCATGATGAAGACTATTATTACCGAGTTTCTCAAGCCTCAGAGGGTCAAATGGTCTCATGACTCTTTCCCCCTCCCTCAGGCTTCTTTTCTAAGAAGCGTGATGTTCTGCCGAAGAAGTCCAAGAAAATGAAGGGAACGGTGTCCTTCAGAGTCCTGCCGTTCTGCCCGGCGGTAAGCCTGCTTGCTCCCTCCCTTTTCACCGGAGGCCCCTGGCTGACCGATCACGCAGATTGGCCACCCTCTCTGCTCACCAGAGACCCTTGGGTGCCCGGGTGCCCAGGTGCCCCTTGCCCCTGCCTTGCCCTGGATGTGGCCCCAGCCTGTGGGGCGGGATGGTTTTCCTTGAGGGTGCTGCCCTCTTTCCTGCCTCCTCCTTGCTAATTCCAACTTCTGCTCCAACGTCACCTCCTCCATGAGGCCTCCCTTGCTCCCTTTCACCCCGTTTCTCTCCAGCCCCTTGCCTTCCTGAATTTTCTTCAGAGTAATTATTGACAGCATACCTTGTACCTATTTTTTAACCATCTCTCTCCCCTACTAGAGTAGTTTTGTGGGGTCAAGAGCCTCTTCTGTTGTTCAATGACATATCCCCTCTGCCTAGCACAGATGTAACCAGCGCCAGGCATGCAATCTCTCGGGCTGATTAAATGAGGGAATAAGTCAGGGAACGGTCCCTCCTGCAAAGGCAGCTGTGGCCTTGTCCACCTGGCTACCAGTCCTCCTTCTACAACACCCTTGTCTTTCCGGCAGGAGCTAGCACAAAAATTTCCCTAGGTCAACGGTGGGCAGACTACGGTCATTCAGCCCACAGCTTGTTTGTGTGAATAAGGGTTTCTTGGCACGTCCACCCCCAACCTTAGGTAGAGTCAGGGCTGTTTTCATGTAAAATCCAGTAGCTGAGACGCAGACTGGATGATCCAGAAAGGCTAGGCAATTTGCCATGACACTTTCCACGACAGCGGTGAATGACGGTGCTTCGAATAGATGCAGGCTGGCATCAGTTCAGGCGAAGGTGTGAGAATGCTTAGAAAAAGGAGGGAAACTCTTAAACTCTTGTGACTCTGATGCACAGGGTGGATACTTGCTGTTTGGGTCCAGCACACATGAGACATACATGTTTCTACGTGTGGGGCCTGTGTTTCTTCGTATCTGAGTAACAAGTTTAAGAGCCACTGCTTACCTTGCTACCTGCACAACTGAGTCTCCTCCACCTAAAGCCGCCCAAGGCCACCCTCTGTATCAGTTTCTCTAAGCGGTGAGGAGGAGGATGCCCGGGACCCTCCCCCAAAATAAAAGTGAAGCCAGCACGCCCGTGCTGGCGGCAGGCACGCTGTTAACCACCCGCTTGTGTTGGGGGTGGAGGTGGGGCGTCGTGAGTGATGCGGAGCCGCTCAGCACTCTTCATTCCTGCGAGTTCACCCGCAGGTGCCCTGGACTTCGGAGCCAGCCCTGCCCGCGCCCCCAGGACAAGCGGTGAGCAAGCCGGCGCGCTCCAGCCCGGACATCGAGACCGAGCCCGGGGCCGGAGGTCGCTCCCGCGGCCGCAGCTCCGAAGGGTCCGGCCATCAAGGTTGGAGCAGTTCGGGGCGGGGGGCGG
Organism: Bubalus bubalis; assembly: GCF_019923935.1. NCBI lineage: Eukaryota > Metazoa > Chordata > Mammalia > Artiodactyla > Bovidae > Bubalus > Bubalus bubalis. The sequence goes on along the minus strand of NC_059174.1, from coordinate 64,003,885 downwards.
CGGGAGGGCGGAGGGGGATCTCCGCTGGGAGGGCGCGGTGGGGGCTCCCCGAGGGCGGCGGGAGGCCTCGGACCCTTCCGTGCCGCGCGGGGACTCAGGGCCCCAGGATTTCTGAGGCCACTGTGGGGAGCGAATCCTGGAGGGGACAGAGGAGTGGGTGCCCCGCGGAGTTGGGTGTCCGGAGGCGGGGATGGCGGGGACCCCCTCCAGGACAGGCGGAGGGGGGCCCGGGTCCTAGTTCCCAGCTTTTGGGGGCGGGAGGGGCGGAACCCGGGACTTTGCCGTTTGATGGGGGAGGCGGAGGTCCGGGGGCTGCTCCCAACCTGGGAAGCCAGAGGGGTGTCAGGGGTCAGCTAGCGAGTGCAGAATGAAACATAGGCTAACGACTTTGTGGGGAGTCCAGAGGGCAGTTTGCAGGAGGCAGGAGGCCTTATGGATGTGTTTGGGGGTTCACGGAGGACGCATGAGAAGTTCGCTGATGAGAAGGGCGCGTGGAGAACAGCTTTTGCGCCTCCAGTGGTTCTGTGCGCCCGTGTGGCTGGGAGCACGTTTGGGGCGCGAGATTTTGAGGGTCAGCCTCTGGGGGAGGGGCCCGGGCGAAGCAGAGGGTGGGCCTGGGAGTCCGCCAGAGAGAGTTCCCCCAAACTGATGCATCTTTTCTTTGCGGGATTATATGTGAGGGTCTCTGATTGCATCTTATGTTTCTTTAAAATGTTTAAAGAAGGTTTAAAGAAGGCAGAGGTGTTGATTTTGTTTCCAGATAATGTGTTCTGACTATGTGTCAATTTAACCATATTTAAGCTTCATGTTTAATAATTAATTTTACTCATTTTTTTCTGGAAGGGAGACTTGACATAACAAGAGTTAATAACCCCTGAATTAGAGCTTATCGGGTAAAACACAGGATCAGTTTAGTTCAGCCGCTCAGTTGTCTCCGACTCTTTGCGACCCCATGGACTGCAGCACGCCAGGCCTCCCTGTCCATCACCAACTCCTGGAGCTTGCTCAAAACTCATGTCCATCCAGTGGGTGATGCCATCCAACCATCTCATCCTCTGTCGTCCCCTTCCTTTCCTACTTTCAGTCTTTCCCAGCATCAGGGTCTTTTCTAATGAGTCAGTTCTTCTCATCAGGTGGCCAAATATTGGAGCTTCAGCTTCAGCATCAATCCTTCCAATGAATATTCAGGATTGATTTCCTTTAAGATTGATTGGTTTGATCTCCTTGTCATGCAAAATGTAGGAGAGTTACTTACATTTGAATTTGAGACAAATAATGAATTACCTTTGGACATAAGTATGTCCCAAGTATTTCCAGGGATATATGCATAAACATAGGTTAGTATATTAAATAAATTATTTTTAGGTAGATACTTACCATGCAGTGTTTGGGACTTGTTATAGTACAATATGATCCGTGTATATGAAATTCACATCTCAGTTTGCTGTGTATTTGTTGTAATGTAGTTGTTAAATCTGGCGAACTTGATCCTTGAGATCTCCAGTTAGTGACTAGCAGGCTGGAATTCCCCCAAGTCCACTCCCCAGACACACGGCCCAAGTCCTGTCCAGGGTGATGCTGGGGCAGAGGTGGGGTCCCCACACTAAGCCTGTGCCGAGCCCCCTTCCTGCAGGGCTGGCCCCACCCCAGGGCTGTGCTGGGGGGTCTGGGGCCCGGCCCCTCCCCTCACCATGGTCCTGAGGGCAGGACTGATGCCTCCTGTACCTGGAGGGGCCCAGGACAGGAGGGGAGGGCCTGTTTGAACCCCTTGGGCAGGCTGCCTGGGAGCCCTGGGACGGAGCTGAAAGACAGCACTGGGACTGCTCCACGAGTGCACTTACTGAGTGCCTGCTGTATGCCAGCCTCCAGAGGCCCTTCTGATACCCAGTTAGCCGAGCTGCAGCTTCCTGGTCCCAGCACTTTGTGTCACAGTTGTTCTGGTTTTAAAGGGGGGTGAGCCCCAGGTACCAGCTCTGCCCTTGTCCTTGCCAGGCGCCATGACAACCGCTCTCCCCAGATCACACCCTGGGCCTTGGAGGAAACCAGCAGGAGGCATTGCCAGCACGTCCCCTTGGATGCTGGGGACCTGGAGACATAGGAGGGGATGGAGCTGTCTGAGTCCACCCGAGCTCTGAGAGCCACACCCAGGACCCCCGGCTCCACCGCCCAGGCACTAACTGCTCTGTCTCCTGTCTCTAGGGAGGGCCTGCCGCGTCATGATGCTGCCTCTGAGCACCATCGAGGACAAGGAAGCCGAGGAGGTGCAGACCAAGCCTCCGGAGAAAGGAGGTGAGACCCACGTGGGGTGGAAAGTATAGGCAGGTGGGAGTGGGAGGGTCTAGGGCAAGGTGATGAGGAGGGGTTGACCCTGGAGACTGGCCCAGTCCCACCCAGGCATCTCCCCCTGGGGAGGGGGCCCTGAGGACACACAGGATGAAGTCACTGACATCACCTCGTGTCAGGCTGTCTGTCACTCCTCTGCTCAGAGTCTGCAGCCTGCAGCAGGGTCCTCACCTCTCTGCCTCAGTTTCCTCATCTCTAAAGCAGGACAATGATAGTATCCGTCTCAGAGAGTCATTATGAGCAATCAGTTAAACTAATACATGTAAAGTACATGAGTACCTGGACATGGCAAGTACTCAGTACGTGTTAGTTTTTGTCACTGGTTTCATGATGAAGATACTCAGTTTCTCAAGCCCCAGAAGGCAAGATGGTCTCACACCTCTTTCCTCCCCCCGCCCCCCAATGCAGCCCTGCTTTCTGAGAACCCTGATGAGCCTAAGAAGAAGCCCAGAGGAATGAAGGGAAGACTGTCTTTCAAAGTCCTGCCGTTCTGTCCCATAGTAAGCCTGCTTGTTTCCTTTCTTTGACCTGAGATCCCCTAGGTTATGAGAGGTCAGGCACATCTACCTCTTCCTCTGTACAGCAGAGACCCTTGGGTGGCTGGGTGCCCCTTGTCCATGCCGCCCCCCCGCCCCAGGATATGGCCACCATCCTCTGGGGGTGCTGCCCTCTTTCCTGCCTTCCTTCTGTTTCCTAAATTCCAATCTCGGCTCCAATGCCACCTTCTCCACGAAGCCTCCCTTGCTCACTTTTGCACCATTTCTCTCTAACCCCCTGCCATGCTGGATTTTCATAATTATTGCTACCTAAGAACATACCTTGATCTGTGTGTTCATCTGTCTCCCCTCCTAGAGAAGTTGTTCAGTGACATATCCCCTGTCTAGATCAGATTTAACCAGTGTCAGCCACTGCATACACTCGGGCTGATTAAATGAAGAAATGAATTAGGGAACGGTCCTTCCTGCGGAGGCAAGCATGGCCTTGTCTACCTGGGTACCAGTCCTCCTTCTCCTACTAACCCCCTTGACTTTTCTGGGGGGCGCCCCTGTCCCCACGCACTTTGGATGGATTTGATCCCATCCTCAGACCAGCTCCAGGTACGTCCCTGACCAATCAGAGCCGGCAGTGCCAAGATTCCCGGTGATTGGGCCTGGGCTGGGCACGTGACTCACCCTTGGCCAATGAGGCGTCTGCTCTGTCTCTGGGGCTTCTTAACAGGCAGGAGGGGAGGCTGGAGCGACCCGGGTGAGAACCAGGAGGCCCTTGGGGAGAGGTCAGGGGAGGCCCTGGGTCAGATTGCCGGCGAGAATGTCTTACCTACTAGTGCGACTAGTACTACTCTTAAAGAAGTTCTCGTATTAGGAATTAATGTGAGAATCCAAGATTTTTTTAAAAACAGTACAAAGATTATCAAAATTCACCGAGTGTTGCCACATATTCTATTTGCATGTTTTTTAAAATATATATTTAGATATAATATTGATGGTACTCAAGATTCTGCAAAGCACAGGATGCCCCCCCACACACACTCTGCAAGGAATGACATGACCCGAGAATGTCTCTAGTGGGACACTGACATCCCCCTCCTGTTTCTCTGTTCTCTTTCCTTCCAGCCGAGTGTCTGCTTCAGCTACTACCTGGAACCGGATGACGCTGAGCCTGAGCCCGAGCCCGAGCCCGAGCCCGAGCCCGAGCCCGAGCCCCAGGCGGCTCCTGACGGTTCGAAATCGGACCCGAAACGCACCGTCGTCCCTATGCCTGTGCTGGAGTTCCGCGAGGTCAAGGTGTGCGAGTGCCCCCTGTGCTGCCTCAGCTTCGTCACTGCTTCCTAAACGCTGAGGGCCCTCCGCTTCCCGCTCCTGACCGCGCGCCCCCGAATCATGCATGCTGGGCTACCGTAGTGTAAAATCCCCCAATACAGCGGCTTCAATAAACCCGACTTGCTGTCTCTCTCAAGGCTGTGGTCTGTGTGTGAAACTCCCAGGACCGGGGCGGTGCAGCTCCGTGGAGTTGGGCAGCCAGGGTCCTTTGACCTCGGTGCTCTGTGCCACGTGGCTGGAGAGGGCTCACCCCGACACCCAGTCCACATTCTGGTTCGGGGCAAGTAGGGGGATGAGGAGAGAGGAAGACACGCTTCAGTCCTTCAAAGGGCGACTCCTAGAAGAAGCCCAGATCACTTTTCCTCACAGCTCATTGGCCAGAGACGGTCACATGGTGACATCTAGTTGCAAGGGATGCCGGGAACTGTAGTCCTTAGCTGGGCAATCATGTGTCATCCAATAGCTTCTATCACTATAGCAAAGGAGAATGGATAATGTGTTCACCTCTGACTGGGTGTGTTATGTTAATTTATCCCCAGCACATGTTGTGATGAACACCCAAGTGAATAAATGTATTCTTCAATTCTGTATCTCTCCTCCATTGACCAGAATCTCCTCCCTTTTTATGCAGATAATTAGAATGAGGAACTTTTCTTGGGCATTGACCATGCGGTAGGCCGCAAGCCAGGGTCTTTACACATTTTGATCCCCTTAATGCTCACGACCATGTGGCCAGTTCTGTTATTCTGTCTCTTTCTGAGATAAGAGAACAGAGGCACACAGTGCCTGTCACTTGCTTCAGGTCACACAGATCATAAGGAGCCAAGCCAGGATTCAAATCCAGAGAGGCTGACTCCAGAGTCTGTGTCAACAGGACTCAGCAGCTAAACAACAACAACCATCCTTTGTATCAGACTCCTTCGGTGGCAAGCAACAAAAACCCCGACTCCGGGCCTTTGCCCTGGCTATTTACTCCCCTGCAGTGCGCTTCTCCCAGGGCTTTTCTGTTGTTGACTCAATCCTCATCTTTTCCAGTTCCTCCTTCTATGCAGGTATTGGTGACTTTACGGCTTATGAGATATTTATGACAGTTCTTTGGTGCTGGCTGGTTTTAAGATTATCACCAGTTTCCAGCCCTCTGTTACTTAGGAAAGCACCCACTCATTTCTGAGAAGTAAAATGATCACCCATGAGCTTCAGCACCTCAACAATTTAGAAGACTATAGAGTGAGTTTTCTCTGTAAGATAATATATGCATTTCACAAGAATCCCAAGTCGTAACAAGGTAGATTCATTAAAACAAAAAAAAGTCTCTCTCTCTTTCTCTACCTTCTATTTTTTGCAGTTTTAATTTTGCTGATATTTATAATCTATTCAGCTTGAGAAATTTCTTTCAAAAGTTTTGCTTTCAAAAACCAGATTCCAGGGGTACAAGCACATATCCCTCAGACTGACTAAAGGAAAAACATGAGGGTTGGTGAGGCAGTGAAACTCCTATAACTCTCACACATTGTTGTGGAAGTGTAGATTGGTGCTGCTCTTTAGAAGAGAAAACTGGTGGCCAGCATAACTGCACATATGCATGTTCGACCCCAACAACCCCGTTCTTGGGTATATTCCCAATAGAAATTCATATTAAGCTAACAGAGGGTATGTACAAAAATGTTTCATGGCACCTCCTACACTGTTGGTGGGAATATAAACTGGTGCAGCCACTCTAGAGAACAGTGTGGAGGTTCCTTACAAACTAAAAATAAAGCTATCATATGATCCAGCAATCCCACTCCCAGGCATATATCTGAAGAAAACGCTACTTGGAAAAGATACATGCACCCCTATGTTCAGAGCAGCACTGTTTACAATAGCAAGACATGGAAGCAACTGAAGTGCCCATCAGCAGATGAATGGATGAAGAAGATGCGGTGCATATATACAACGGAATATTACTCAGCCATCAAAAAGAATGAAATTATGCCATTTGCAGCCACATGGATGGACCTAGAGATGATCATATTGAGTGAAGTCAGAGAAAGACAAATACCTTATGATATAACTTATAGATGGACTCTCATACAAATGAACTTAGGAAACAGAAACAGATGCACAGACATAGGAAACAAACTTATAATTACCAAAAGGGAAAGGGGTTGGGGAAGGGATAAATTAAGCATTCTGGATTAGGAGATACAAACTGCTATATACAAAAATACATAAGGTCCTGCAGCATAGCCCAGGGAGCTCTATCTAATATCCTGTAATGAAAAATCATATATATTTCTATCCGAATCACTTTGCTGTGCACCAGAAACTAATACATCATAAATCCACTATACTTCTATAAAACAAAAACAAAAATTAACTCATATATATGTGTGCCGCTGCTTCGGTAGTGTCTGCTCTTTGCGACCCTATGGACTGCAGCCTGCCAGTATATATAGGCTTCCCTCATGTCTCAGACAGTAAAGAATTTGCCTGCAAAAATAGAGGTTAACTCATATATATATATATCAGTTCAGTTCAGTTCAGTCGCGTCCGACTCTTCACGACCCTACGGACTGCAGCACGCCGGGCCTCCCTGTCCACCACCAACTCCCAGAGTTTACTCAAACTCATGTCCATGGAGTCGGGCCATCCAACCATCTCATCCTCTGTCATCCCCTTCTCCTCCCGCCTTCAATCTTTCCCGGCATCAGAGTCTTTTCAAATGAGTCAGTTCTTCATATCAGGTGGCCATAGTATTGGACTTTCAGCTTCAGCATCAGTGTTTCCAATGATTCATATATATACATATATGTATGTATATATAAACTTTACATATATACATGCATATGTATAAAGAATGTTCATAACAGGCCCATTCATAATAGTCCCAAAGTGCCAGCTACCCAAATGCTTACATCATTTCTCATCTTTTGTGCTGGGAGTCCATTTGATTAAGGTCTGACCAGAGACCATCCTTAAGGGTAAGGACCATGCTTAACAGACAGGCCAGGCAGGGTGTGTTTTGACAAGTGTGTGCCCATCTCAAGAGTGTCTCACTTGCCACCATCTTGGGGGTTTGAGAGTAGGCCATTGTGAGCAGCAGTGAGTGTGTGAGTATTTGGGAGAGGGGTCACTGCGTGCCTGGGGGGTCTCTGTGTATCTGAAGATTGTGCAGGGTGGGCCCCCAGACCCCAGTGCCACCCCCGCCCCGGGCATCCAGGCCCCTGGGTCTTCGTGGCTCTGCAATATAACACGGTTCTTCCCTGTGAACCCCACCTGCCATCTCCTGGAAGACCTGGGCCCGGGGAGGGGGGGGGGGGACCAGGTGGGGAAAGGGCGCTGGCGGGGCCCAGGTGGAACCCCCGCCAGGGAAACAGTGATGCCGGAAGTCTGGCTCACAGAGTGGATGTGAGGCCAGAATTTCCAGTCCTCCAACCCTGAGAACAACAAATTTGTTTCAGGCACTGTTTTAACCGCTCGATCCGAGTACCCGTGTGGACCCGGGTGGGGGGCGGGGGTCGTGAGCCGCTCCTTCCGCGCTTTTGTCCTGGTGGTCCCCAGGCACGTTTTTAGGACCCCCGCCCCACGCGGGATGCCAGGACCAGCACTGCGCCAACGGCCCCCCCTCCCCGACTCCTTGCCCCTGGGCACCAGCGCCAGGTCACAGCCGGGTTGGGGGGGCGGGGTCAGTCCCCCGCTGCGGCTCTGAAGGGTGGGGGGCGGTGCTCACGGCTGGGGGGCAGAGGGGGCCGGGGCTGCAGGGGGTGGCGCTGCAGGCGCAGAGGGAAGGCCAGGGGGCGCCCTGGGAGCGGGTGTGCGGGTGCGGGCTGGTCTCGAGGGGGCGCTGCCCGGGAGCCTGGGAGGGGCCGACCGGCTGGGCGGGCGCGCAGGGTGGTCTCCCGGGAAGGCCCGCGGTTCTCGGCCGGGCCGGGCGCACGGGCGGCCTGGGCTCCCGCAGAGGCCTGCTGCCACCTAGCGGGCCGGCGCCGAGGGGCCCTCGCGGCTGCGTCTTCCCGGCTGGCGGGCAGCACCGGGCTCACGGCCGGGGCCACAGCAGGGGATCTGAGACCCCCCCCCCCCCCCCCCGGAGAGCGGGTGGCGGGAGAGGTCTTCTGACCCTCACCGGCTAAGAACAATAAAATTGTCGTTTAGTCGCTCAGTCCTGTCCCACTCTGTGCGACCCCGTGGACTGTAGCCCACCAGGCTCCTCTGTCCGTGGGATTCTCCAGGCACGAATACTGGAGCGGGTTGCCACGCCCGCCTCCAGGGGATCTCCCCTACCCGGGGATTGAACCCGCGTCTCCTGCATTAGCGAGCATATTTACCCCTGCGCCACAGGCGAAGCCCGAGTGACACGTACTCAGTAAGAATTTTTCACTTTTGCAAGTATGTATAAAAGAAGCAGAGGCTCCTCTGACATGCCCCCGGGGGTTGCAGCGGGGGGTGGGGGAGAGGGGCAGGTGTGTGTGTGCAGCTCCCCGCTGTTTCTGTTCCCAAGCCGGGAGGGGGCAGGAAAGGGATTGAAGGGGAAGGAACTGAGGCTGGTTTCTAACTCCTGCTGGAGATTTTCCAGTTGCAGTCACCCAAAGCGAGACCCTGAATCCTTGAGCTGAACCCCCTGAGGGGCAGAGAACAGGATGGGGGAGGGGAAGGGGTGCAAAACCTCCATCAGGCATCGGCTGCCAAGTGTGTATTTTTAAAATAATAAACGTGGACTTCTGGTTTCAGAAATGCCATCCGGTTCACAGTGGTACTCAGTCCAGGGTTTAAAGTCACCTAGAGGCACGGCCTCCTGAGATGAATGTAAAGTCACGACTGGGGAAATCCTCGAGGGCTTTTGGAAATGATGTCGCTCTGCTTTCGGGAGTAATGAGGCGAGAAGGGGAGATGAGCGCCGTGCTCGAAGGTCTCCATCCTGCCGGACCTGCCCGGCTCCTCTCCCCTGGGGGCCCGGAAAGTGACTCCTTTCACCAGCCCCCTGGGAACCTGTGTTTGCTGTGTCCCCGTGAGGGAAAAATGAACTCATGTTTGCCACCTTTTTGCCAGGTATCAAAACGGCCTTTCTGAGAACGGATTCGTGTGTGTATCTATCTGACTGAGTCCCTTTGCTGTACACCTAAAGCTGATACACAGCACAGACCTGCCCAACAGTCTCCAGCCTCCCCAGCCAGCGGGAGAGATTCTTTAATGTCTCAGCCACCAGGGAAGCCCACAAGTTAGGTATGTAGACTGCAAATTCTGACCCCTCTTTGTGTCACTCATCTCTGGGTGCTTCCGTGTGTCTCACACTCTACAAGACACATGCTAATAAGTCTTTGTGGGTTTCGCTCTCATTCACCTGCCTTGGCCCAGTTTCTTTCACAGAATTTGGGGTCTATATACCTAACTTGGGGGGTACACAAGACTGCCCTTTCTTTAGACACCAGACAAGTGTTCTGCAGGTTCCCAGGCTGCCCACACTTCTGATCAATTGGCCACAAATTTGGGATTCCTCAATTCCCTCGAGTTCTGTTATTCACTAGAGGGGCTCACAGAATTCAGGAAAGCGCCATGCTCACAGTGTGATGTTATATATATGGATATATACATTAATAGCTATTTTTATTCATTTAGCCGTGCCTGGCCTAAGTTGCAGCAGGCAAACTCTTAGTTGCAGCATGTGGGATCTAGTTCCCTGACCGGGGATGGAACCCGGGCCCCCTGCACTGGGAGCAGGGAGGCCCAGCCCTGGCACCATCAGGCAAGTCACTGCGATGCTTAAATGCAGAGATGCACTGGGCTTTGGGGTCCTCAGGGCGCCTCCCCTTCCTGCACATCCAGGAGTGTCCCCAGGGAGGCTGATTTGAGCATTGAGGGTCCCGGGTCTTTGTTAGTGTTCCATCATGGGGGTCCCGGGTCTTTGTTAGTGTTCCATCATGCAGGCTGGGTTGATTTCATCATTTGCCACATGATTGAATTCCATCTCCTGTGCCTCCTCCTCCCCGGAGGTCAGGGTGATGTTTATCGGCCGCTCAACATTCTCCATCACTCGGCTCACGGCCCTTCAGATGTGGTGCGTGTTTGCGTATGTGCTCGGGCTCATAAATGTTCAAAGATATGCAGGGGATAGATCACACTGTACAAAAACACATTCTTCACATCGCTCTGGACACTGTTTCTCATCTGGGAGTGGTTGCCTGTCCCCGGAGGGTGTCTGGCAGCATTTTATCACAGTTTGAGGACAGGGGATTAGTGGGTAGAGGCGGAAGACGCTGCTTCCAACAGCCTGTGATGCATAGGATGGCCCCCCAGTCATCCAGGCCCCAGTGAGCAATGCTCTGAGGTTAAGGAACCCTGAACTAGGCTAAATGTTATAAAATTCACTTGAACATTCAGCTTTTTTATGGATGTGGGTATCTATTAGATCTTCAGTTCAGTTCAGTTGTTCAGCCATGTCCGACTCTTTGTGACCTCATGAGCCGCAGCACGCCAGGCCTCCCTGTCCATCACCAACTCCCAGAGTTTACCCAAACTCATGTCCATTGAGTCGGTGATGCCATCCAACCATCTCATCCTCTGTCGTCCCCTTCTCCTCCTGCCTTCAGTCTTTCCCGGCATCAGGGTCTTTTCAAATGAGTCAGCTCTTCACATCAGGTGGCCAAAGGATTGGAGTTTCAGCTTCATCAGTCCTTCCAATGAACACCCAGGACTGATTTCCTTTAGGATGGACTGGTTGGACCTCCTTGCAGTCCAGGGGACTCTCAAGAGTCTTCAAGACCACAATTCATAAGAATCAATTTTTCAGCACTCAGCCTTCTTTATAGTCCAACTCTCACATCCATACATGACTACTGGAAAAACCATAGCCTTGACTAGAGGGACCTTTGTTGGCAAAGTAATGTCTCTGCTTTTTAATATGCTGTCTAGGTTGGGTGTAACTTTTCTTCCAAAGAGTAGGCGTCTTTTAATTTCATGGCTGAAGTCACCATCTGCAGTGATTTTGGAGCCCCAAAAATAAAGTCAGCCACTGTTTCCACTGTTTCTCCATCTATTTGCCATGAAGTGATGGGACCGGATACCATGATCTTTGTTTTCTGAATATTGAGCTTTAAGCCAACTTTTTACTCTCCTCTTTCACTTTCATCAAGAGGCTCTTTAGTTCTTCTTCACTTTCTGCCATAAGGGTGGTGTCATCTGAGGTTATTGATATTTCTCCCAGCAATCTTGATTCCAGCTTGTGCTTCATCCGGCCCGGCATTTCTCATGATGTACTCTTATTAGATCTTAGGGATACTAATTTTAAAGAGACAACATAATAAGTTATGTAAAGTGTAAAATATATACATACAATAAGAGTTGTACACAGTACAATGGAATGTTAGCCATTAAAAAGAATGAAATAATGCTATTTGCAGCAACATGGATGGACCTAGAGATCATCATACTGAGCAAAGTAAATCAGACAGAGAAGGAGAAATATCATATGGCATCCCTCATATGTGGAACCTAAAATGAAATGATATAAATGAAGTTACATCACAGAAAGACTCTCAGACTTAGAGAACAAACTTATGGTTTGTTCTTATGGTTAAACTTATGGATAACCAACAAAGTCCTACTGTATAGCACAGGAAGCTTTGTTCAATGTTACGTGGCAGCCTGGATGGGAGGAGTTTCTTTTTAAGTTGTATAAAGATACGATGACTAAGTAAAGTATTTGTACTGCAGCAAGAACCACGGGGGTAATATCATGTTCAGGGGGGATGATTTTTCTTTTTGTCTTAATAATATTCTCTTTCAGCAAATAAAAGTCAAGAGTAAAATGTGCATACCTTGTTTTTAGGTGATTCCATGTTGTGACATCTTAAATATGTATGAACACATATCCTTGTATCTACTCTTGCTGCTCTGATTTTAACATAAGGAGTTAGAAAACCATTAAGGACAGTGTAACCTCCTAGTTATGATCTTTTAAGAGGTGCTGCTAATATATTGAACACGAAGTTTTTAACTTTTTATTTTATATTGGAGTATAGCCAATTAACAATGCTGATATAGTTTCAGGTGGACAGCAAAGGGACTCAGCCATAGATACACATTTTTCCGTTCTCCCCGAAACTCCCCTCGCATCCAGGCTGCCACTTAACACTGAGCAGAGTTCTTCATGCTTATAGTAGGTCCTTATTCGTTCTCCATTTTAAATACAGCAGTGTGCACATGTCTGTCCCAAACTCCCTAACCATCCCTTTCCCCCATCCTTCCCCTCAGCAACCGTAAGTTGAACATACAGCTTTTTAACGCTGATTCTGTGTCGTGCCCCTGGCAGGCACCCTGGACAAGACCCCCATGCATAAGAAAATGTTCGTGAGTTACCTTCAGCCTAGAAAATAAGAAAAAGTGAGAAAAACAAGATCCAGAACAAGATATGAACTTCCAAGAAGTTGACGTGCACTTAAGACAAGTGTGTGACTTAGAGGTGGGAGTCTCCTGACCTCTGGATGCTTCATGTGGCTGTTGCTGCTGCTAAGTCGCTTCAGTCATGTCCTACTTTGTGCAACCCCATAGATGGCAGCCCACCAGGCTCCCCCGTCCCTAGGATTCTCCAGGCAGGAACACTGGAGTGAGTTGCCATTTCCTTCTCCAGTGCATAAAAGTGAAAAGTGAAAGTGAAGTCGCTCAGTCGTGTCCGACTCTTATCGACCCCATGGACTGCAGCCTACCAGGCTCCTCCATCCATGGGATTTTCCAGGCGAGAGTACTGGAATGGGTTGCCATTGCCTTCTCTGGTTTCAAGTGGATTCTGAGAAAAATGTCTGCTTCTTTAATTAGATGGAAATGTACACAACAGAGAGCTTTGCATCAGGTCTGGCATTTAGTGCATGACTCCCGGGGACATTCCAAGCTGGGTTGTTGACCTATTTTTCCTCTGGACCCCAAGCTGTGTTAACTCCTCGATGACTTCTAACCAGGAATCAACGATCCCTGTTAGAAATGCCCATCTTGCTGCCCCCTTATCTCCCTTCCTTTCTCAACCACTGTTATTTCTTACTTTTTGTGTTGCTGTATTGTTCTGTCACTAAGTCATGTCCAATTCTTTGAGACCCCATGGACTGCAGCACGCCGGGCTTCCCTCTCGTTCACCATCTCCCAGAGTTTGCTCAAACCCTTGTCCATTGAGTCGGTGATGCCATCCAACCGTCTCATCCTCTGTCATCCCCTTCTCCTGCCTTCAGTCTTTCCCAAGGAGTCGACTCTTCGCATCAGGTGGCCAAAGTATCGGAGCTTCAGCTTCAATGTCAGTCCCTCCGATGAATATTCAGAGTTATTTCCTTTAGGATTGACTGGTTTGATCTTGCAGTCTAAGGGACTCTCAAGAGTCTTCTAATAAAATTGTAGTCAACATATAAACTGCCTGTATAGATCTCAGACACCACTTTAATCATTTGACATGTGATGGGGTTCAGAATACCTCACCCCAAAATATGGCACCTGGCATATTGAAGGTGAAGCAGTTTGAGAAAACAACAGAAGAAGGAAGTTCACTCTCACTTCCCCTTCCCCCTTCTTCCATAAAACAAGTCATAATTCCCTAATGGGAGAGGTACCCTCCCTATACCAGGAGGAAAGGAGCATTCTTATCTGTAAAGGCTGAGGAACACTTCCAAGAAGAAGACTAACACACGGGCCTTGCTAAGTTTCTGCCAGCTTATTACACTTACCTCTTATTCCTTAATCTATCATATTCTTCCACAACTGTCCATGCCTCATCAAACCTAGTTTGAAATACTCAAGTCTGTTTCTTTAGGTCTTCATCTCCTTAGGAAGGCTCCTGTGCCAGTTAAAACATATCAAAATAAGTTGTAAGCTTTTTTCCTTTTAATCTGTCTTTGTTGGTTAATTTTCAGACCCACCCAGCAACCCTTAGCAGATGGAAGAAAAGATTTTCCACCTTTACGAATTTTAATCCTTACATTTACTTGCTGTCTTTTTATTTTAGAAGGACAAAATGAGGCTCAGAGAGCTTAAATGACCTCCAAATTGTAGGTTTTCAGATAAAATACATAGGAGAGCCCTTCTGGGGAATCCCCCACACCAGGGGTTTGTGAACTGCATGTGTGTACCTAAAAAGTCATCACCAAACCTCAGGTTATAGGTTTTCTCTTATGTTCTCTTCCTGGAGTTTTCTAGTTTTGGTTTTTACATTTGGGTGTGTGATCCATTTTGAGTTAATTTTTGTCACAGGTATAAGGTCAGTGATAAGAATATTAACCCTTATGTCATCATCATAGTCAACATCATAATGCATAAAATAATTACTGCACGTTTCACTATACTTTCCCTACGGATCTTGAGGCCCTGATAAATGTTCTTTAGTTAAATACAAATGGCTCCTCAATACAGAAAAACATTCTACCTTGCTCATGAAAAATTTCTCAACCCTAGTTTTGGAAAAACTGAAAATGCATCCTATTACACTGAGAATGCAGGTTTGCTCACACAGGCTGGTGGGGGTCTGAGATGCAAGTGTCTGTGGAAGGCAGCTTAGAAATCTCTATCAAAATGACACACACATATGCACCGTGGCTCAGCAATTCCACTCCAGGGTATTTAATCTTCCCAGAAGGTGTACACACCAGCAGAACTGCTGAAGCTCATAGTTTTCCACAGAATACTGGTAGCAAAGGGATAAAAACAACTCAACCACCCAGTAGTCAGGAACGGGTTAAATAAATCAAGTCACAACAACAGTACAACAGAATTCAAACAGCTGTTCAAAAACAGTAGGCAAATTCTCTTTGTACTGATATAAAAAGCTCTCCGAGATAAGGAAAGAATTAAGGCATAGAACAATGTGTACAGTCTGCCACCTTTTGTATAAAAAAGGTAGGAAATGAGACTATGAGTATTTTTGCAAACATAAAAATATATGTATTATATTTGTACAAATATATAATTATATATAATATGAATCTTTGTGTCATCATGATATATGTATTATAGTCAGTCAGTCATATCTGACTCTTTGAGACCCCATGGACTCTACAGTCCATGACATTCTCCAGGCAAGAATACTGGGTAGCCATTAGCCAATGCTGAATAGTAAGTGGGTAGCCGTTCCCTTCTCCAGGGGATCTTTCCAACCCAGGGATCGAACCCAGGGCTCCCTCACTGCTGGCGGATTCTTTACCAGCTGAGCTACAAGGGAAGCCCAAGAATACTGGAGAGGGTAGCCTATCCCTTCTCCAGCGGATCTTCCTGACCCAGGAATCGAACCAGCGTTTCCTGCATTGCAGGAGGATTCTTTACCAACTGAGCTTCCAGGGAAGCCTTATATTACTGTCAAGGAAGTATTTATATGACTTAAGTATAAATTTTAAGCTACAGTATATACCACATTGTGTCACATTATAGATTGTGTTATATCATCACATTTCTTATTTAGAAAATATATTTTATATTTTAAAATATTTATATCTATTACGGATATATATGTGCCGAATTTATAGTATAGATATTTATATCAATAATAATCACATGTATGTGTGTATAATGCACATATGTATATACATATATCTCTATTTACATATAAACAAAGACACTGTGGAAGGACACTGAAAACATGTTCAAGCCTTCATAATTATTCAATAATTCATAAATATTCAAATAATTACACCTGTCACCTGAGTGTTACGTGGTTTATAGCATAAAATTTTGGTCGGTGGCACACTTTCAGTTTTCACTTTCATGCATTGGAGAAGGAAATGGCAAGCCACTCCAGTGTTCTTGCCTGGAGAATCCCAGGGACGGGGGAGACTGGTGGGCTGCCATCTATGGGGTTGCACAGAGTCGGACATGACTGAAGCAACTTAGCAGCAACAGCAGCAGCACACCCACAGTGAGAAGGCTTTTCACTGCATACTGTTTATTTAAAAAAAAATTTAAACCACGTGCTAACTACTGAAAAAATTAGTAAAGCACCTAAAAGAAGTAGTTCCCCGGCCCCTCCCAGGCCTCTCTACGCAGCGTGGTCCTCGTGCGCCCCCCAGCGGAGCCGGCGGAAGCTGCCTGCGCTTTCTGAGCGGCGCTCTGGCCGTCCCACGGTGCACACGCGCAGAGCGCGTTGCGCATGCGTCGCGGGTTTGCGCGGCAAGTCTGAGGTGGCGAGGTTCGGTCAGGCGAGGGTGTCCGTCCGCGAGGTGAGCGCGCGGCGACCCGGGCCCGGACGCGAGGGAGGGGACTTGGGGGCGAGGGGCCGGCTCGCGGGCGGGGAGGCGCGGGCGTCCCTGAGAGGACGCCGGGGCAGACGCGCCCCTTCGCGGGGAAGTCGATGGGAAGGGAGGCGCGAAGTAGCGGCCCTGACGGGAAGGGGTGCGGGCGGCCGCGCGGGCGAAGTCGCCTCCCTGCTGCTCACGCGCTCTCTCCAGTGCTTCCTCGGCCTGAAGGCCTTCCGGAAGGAGGGGTGCGTCCGTCCTCGTCCTCCCGCTTCGGACACCTTCCTCCGCGCACCCAGGACCCCGCAGACCCCCCCTTTTCAGGGCCCCTCCGCTCTCCCCTCCAAGAACGCGCTCCTCGGTCCTTGAGGACCCTCCCCGTCCTCCTCTCGGATCCCTGCCCTCCCCGAGGACCCACGGGCCTTCCCCTTCAGAGACACCTGTTGGCCTCCTCAAGGACTCCTGCCCTAGAAAACCCTCCTTCCCCCTTGAGGACTCCTCCCTTCCCTTCCCGCCCCCGCCCCGTTTCGAAGATCCCCCCAGTTTTCCCCCTCAGAGACCCCCGCCTTCCCCTCAGGACACCCTCCTTCCCCCTTGAGGACCTCCACCCTCTCAGCCCTCTCTCTAGGACCCCCCTCTCACTCTCCCCGACCAGAAGCACCCGTGTTCCCCTTTGAAGACTCCCGTTCCTCTCCAAACCCCCTGTCCCTTTCCTCCAGCCTCCCCCACATTCAGACCCTTTTCCTTAGGCCTCCACCTCTCCCTTCAAGATAGTGCCCTCAGCCTTGGCCCTGCCTTTCTCCCTCCCCTCTGTCCTGCTCCTGCCTCTCTCCAGGCTCCCCTTTATCTACCTCAGAGGCTGTCCTTCATTCAGCTCCCCCTTTACCTCCTGTCCCGCCTTCATCTGTGTTTTCCCCCTGGCTCTGGCCCACCTCTGGTCTCCCAGCCCTTACCTCCTCTCAGCCTTCCTGCTGTCCCCTACTTCTGCCTTGGCCCTGGTCCGTCCTTCCTGCGCCTCTTCGCTCAGCCCTCCTCCTCCACCTCTCGCACCTCTCCTCTCTAATATTCTTTCCCTCAGTCCTGGCCCCCTTCCTCTCCTTAGTTCTGCCTCTCCTTTCTGCTCCTCCTTTACCTCAGCCCCACCCCTTCTCTCTGGGTGTCTACTCCCTGGACACCTCTCCTAGCCCAGATAGGTTCTTCCTATTTACCTCCCCCCCCCCCCTCCCTGCCCTCCTCCTCTGCTCCAGCTCTGCATTCTGCCTGGCCTTGCTTTACTCCTTTCTCCATACCGCAGCACTTCTCTTTTGGTGGCTCCCTTCAGTCCCTGCTTCCTCCTGCCACAGCCTCTGCCCACCTGGAATCTCTTGGTCTTCACTCCCTTCTCCCAACTCTCGTCCCCTTTTCTCTGGAATTTCTTCCTTACTCTGAAATCAAGGAACCTGCCACCACTCATATGTTTTTTAGGGACTCTGCCTTTTTTTTTTTTCCCAAGTATTTAACATTAGCTGCTTTTATCCCTACGTTTCCCTCTCTGGGCGAGGAGAAAGGATTGCGAGTCTTGCTCTAGCTTGGGCCCTGGCTAGCCTAGGGACGCAGGCTGCCAGGATTGCACAGTCATTCCTGCTGCTCCTTTCTCAGAATCTTATACTGCAACCTGTAGAGATAGAAATTCAGTTCAGTGGGGGTATCATACATCCAAAAAAAGGAAGTAATAACAAATTTAAAATTGATGGTAGGCAGAAAAGTATTTAGAAAAAATTACAGTCCTGTCATATGTTATCCCAGATTAACTCCTAGCTAAAAAGTTAAAATGTGTAAATACAGAAATAAGAAAATATATTTCAATATTTAACTGGTCGCTGCTTTTTTCTTACAGATTTATATGATTTCTTTATATGTTTTGCATAGGAATCCAGTCCTTTGTAGGATGAATGTAATGATCTTTCCTCATTTTGTATTAACTCATTTTTAAAATGATATTCTTACATGGTTCATCAGTTAGTTCAGTTCATTGTGGTTTGGAGTTCAAATCTCTTCTCTTCAGTGCCATTTCTGAGATTTTTCTAGCCCGTGTCTGTGGATCTTCTAGACCTGATATTGTGACTGAGGCAACAACCTGTCTGTAGATGTACAAATCTGTGAATATTCATTTAGGCATTTGTGTGAAATGAGGTAACTTCCTTTGATTCACATAACCTCTACTGTCCAGTTAAACTGTGCAAACCATTTGTGAGTCTCTCTGTGTAATTTCTGCAGATCCTAAGGTTTCTGACTCTTTTCTTCATCTTCCACATCTTCCAGCCCACCATCTTCCACAACAGTGTGCTTTGAAGCAGTCTGCCTTTTAGAGTATCTCCATCCTTTGAAGGGTCAAGCTGTAAAAATGCTCCACATGAAAGAGGTTTTGGATGACATCTTGAGGAATCCCCAGCTCGTTCATCTACGTGATCAAGAAGAAAATCCAGAAACCACCCCCATAAGAAACCCAGAGGTTCTGAGAGTTTCTCATCAGAACTTTAGGTATTTTCAATCCCTGTCGGTGACAGGGCCTCACCAAGCTGTGAGCCAAATCCAGGAGCTCTGCTGGCGGTGGCTGCAGCCAGAGATCCACACCAAGGAGCAGATTATGGAGCAGCTGGTGTTGGAGCATTTTCTGAACATCTTGCCAGAGGAAGTTCAGATATGGGTGAGGTCAAAACAGCCCAAGAGCAGCAAGGAAGCAGGAGACCTGGTGGCATGCTTGATCCAAGCATGTGAGGAAGAAGGTGAGAGGAGAGACTTTCTGAACATTTGCTGTATGCCTGGCATGTAAGAGGGAGCTAAATAAAAACTTGTTAAATGAATGAATGAATGAATTGTATAATCTCCAGTCTAATCTGTCTAATCTTATGTGAAATGAAAGAAACTTGAAGTTTGGTTTTTCCTTTTAATGCTATTTTCTGAGAGCATGCCTTCTCTCTGCTTTGTTCCCCGCCCTTCCACATTTCATTTTGAGCCTAAACTTTAGTGTCAACACAAAACAATACACAGTCAAAAAAAAAAAAAAAAAAAAAGAGGGCATGCAATGTGGGAGATATGAGGCCTGAAATTTAAATTCTGTCAAAATTTGACTGGTCTCTTAGAAACTCAGAGTTACTAGACTGGAACTAAGGGCATTTCAATGATGATAGAAGAAAGGCATTCACTTCTAATAGCCCTTTGAATGAGATTGATACTAAAAACAAAGCTGAATGAAATTGATACTGAAAACAAAGCATTGTTTATATATACAAATATATGTAGACAAGGAGAGAAAGGCAAGGGAAAAAGACTGGGATGTGGACCATTGGGATGGGTTGATTGCATTGAAAAATATAAACAAGTAAATTTGAAATAAACATGAGGGTCATGTATGGCTGAATGCTGATGTATCAAGGATTATGATTAGTCCAATCGTGTGCACCTGCATTCATTAAAAGAATTGTGAAGATGCTAATAGTAAACATATTGGACACTTAAAATATACTACATTCTAAATATTTTATAATAGTGCTTTACTTCTCTTAGTAGTTCTTGAAATAGGTATTACCCTCCTTCCACAGATGAGAAAACAGGCACAGGGAGGTTGAATAACTTACCTGTGAAAGTGTTAGTCATTCAGTTGTGTCTGACTTTTTGACCCCATAGCCTGCCAGGCTCCTCGCCAATGGAATTCTCCATGCAAAAAAGACTGGAGTGGGTTGTCATTTCTTTTTCCAAGGGATTACGTCTGAGCCACCAGGGAAGCCCAACTTGCCTGTGGTCCACAATTATTAATAGTAATTGGCAGTCAGGATTCAGACCTTTGGCTGCCTCCAGTCTGTCCTCTTATTAATCATGGCTGTTATACTGCCTCCAGTGGACATAGGGCATATTGTCCCACAGAATTTTTAAACTTGGTCAAAGGCACCACCCTTGATGGAGCTGGAATTCAAGGGAAGGGAAAGAGCTTGCTAGGGTATGAGAAAGAAACTATAGAATAGTGAAAGGTACTCTTGGAAAGAGACCACAAGCAAGAAAGGACTTCAGCTTTCGTAAGGGAAGGTTGGTGGTCGTCTTCTAGATCCCTGAGTGAAAAAGATATTATAATAAGAGTTGTTGTGGTTTTTTTTTTAAATGCCTGTTTTGTGCTTCACATACATAATGTTTAATCCTTACAGGAGCCCATAGAATTAGAGATATTATCGTAATTTTCATGTTACAATTGAGAAACTGAGGTTCCCTGGTGACTAAATGGATGGTGAAGCTAGGACCGTTGATATGAATAAAGAGGGAACTTCTGCTTTATTTGGAAGGCGCTGAAAATCAATGGAAGTGTTTAGGGGTGGGAGATAACCAAACCTGTTCTCTGGAATTGCCACACTGAGATGAGAAATGTTTTTTTGGTCTTGTCATAGGAAGTGCTGCTTCCGCCCATGGCAGGTGAGGGATTGGCAGGCTACTCTCTCTGGGTGCTGCCAGACTGGACTCGATGCTATGGTCATTCCTTTCCCTTCTAGGTTTCTCTCTTCAGAACTTTGCTCTTGCCGAAAAGAGAAACACCAATGAACACCAAAAGGAGGACACAGAGATGTCTGATAGTAAACCATTTGTTACATCTCAGGTGAGTCAGGTTTTCTTCTGACTTAGTTCTCCAGTATGAGGAGCTCCCCTTTCTGATTTCTAGACCTCCCCTATCTAATTAAACTTCCTCATTTCCTTAAAGTCTTTATATAAACTTTACCTAACTGAGCCTTTCCCTGGTTTCTGTATCAGAATTTTCTTCTGACTCTTTGTATTTGCTTTCCTGCTTTTTCTCACACTTACTGCCACCCCTACATACCATATCTTTAATGTTTTCTCTCTTTTCTTATCTCGGGAATTAATTTTTCATTGTTTATTATTCCATTTTATCTCCACTTTTGACTTAATCAAAGCAACCCTCGTGTGATTTGTACTATTATTATGCTCCTTTTTATATATGAAATAACTGTTGTGAATTTTTAAAAATTTGCTCCTTAATGTTCTTGTTAAATCATGTTTTGAAACCTAGAAGAAGCTAACATGTTTTGCTTCCTTTAGAAAAAAATTGATGGGTGGGGGAAGGCGTTTGACAATTAGGAAAACAAAGTGTTTAAAAATGCTCCTTGAGGGAGAGAGAAGGGGAAAAGGATTGAGAAACGTTCTAGGTGATCTGTTCCTGAGAATAGCCCTCTGTCCCTACAGTGTTCATGTCAAGGATCCCAAGTGAAGATGCCCACAGAGACTGCTGAGGTAATATAAAAGAGCTTGTAAGTGGGTGGATTATGACAAACTGGGGGGCACCTGCCCCATCAAAGGGGCAGCTGTGACTCAGCTTCAGCTAATGGTGCCATGTGAGAATGTGAACCCAGATCTCTAGATCTCTGATTTTTTAAAGAGAAGTCAAAAAATCCAAATAGTATGAATTACACCAATATTTTGGTGTTGGCAAATTTTGAAGAAAGAATAAAAAACACATGTGAGCCAAATAAACCCCTCTATAGAAGCTGGGCAGTCAGTACATGCTCTCTAGTTCATTGATCTGCATAATGTTTCCATGAAAACACAAAAGATGCATATTAGTGAAATGGGCATCATAGTCTTATGTAGTCTTCCAATACCTGCTTTTTACATTCACCCTTCTGTTACCAAGAATGTTGCATGTAATTGTAATTAGTTTGTTATTACTAGATGATGATGATGATTCTGTGGTGTGATTATATGTGTGTTAGTCACTCAGTGATGATGGCATTTGGTCCCATCACTTCATGGCAAATAGATGGGGAAACAGTGGAAACAGTGGCTGACTTTATTTTTGGGGGCTCCAAAATCACTGCAGATGGTGACTACAGCCATGAAATTAAAAGACTCTTACTCCTTAGAAGAAAAGCCAAATAAATAAATTAAAAAAAAAAAAAGAAATAGGGTTTTCACCAGCCCACCCTGTTTACCTGTTGTTCAACTGACTGCAAAAACAACCCTCACTATTGTTCCTTCTCTAAGGAAAATCTGGCCAAATCACCATCTGCTGGGTTTGGGTAAACTCCAGGAGCTGGTGATGGACAGGGAGGCCTGGCGTGCTGTGGTTCATGGGGTTGCCAAGAGTCAGACATGACTGAGTGTCTGAACTGAACACTCAGTTGTGTCTGACTCTTTGCAACTGCAGGGACTGTAGCCTGCCAGTCTCCTCTGCCCATGGAATTCTCCAGGCAAGAATACTAGAGTGGGTTGCCATTCCTTTCTCCAGGGGATCTTCTCGACTTAGGAATTGAACCCAAGTCTCCTGTGTTGCAGGCAGATTCTTTACCATCTGAGCCACTGGGGAGCCCCAATATCATAATACATTTATCTCTTCTACTGTAAATGAATGTTTGGGTCTTTCTTAGATTTTGGAGGTTATAATGCAGTACACATGAGCAGATATACCTAAGAATAGGTATATTTCTGGACCCAAAGTGCTTTACCAATTTATATTTCCCTGGTGGCTCAGACGTAAAGCATCTGCCTGCAATGTGGGAGAACTGGGTTCAATCCCTGAATTGAGAATATCCCCTGGAGAACGAAATGGCAACCCTCTCCGGTACTTTTGTCTGGAAAATTCCATGGATGGAGGAGCCTGGTAGGCTACAGTCCACGGGATCGCAAAGAGTCTCACACAACTGAGCAGCTTCACTTTTAGCATCTTTTAAGAGGTCTCAAAAGTCCACATTCTAAGATTTTCCTTGGTGGCTCAGTCAGCAAAGAATCTGCCTGCAGTGCAGGAGTTGGAGGTTCAATCCTTGGTCAGAAAGATTCCCTGGAAAAGAAATGGGAACCCACTCTCTGGTATTCTTGCCTTGGAAATCCCATGGACAAAAGAGCTTGCCTACAGTGGATGGGTCTCAAAGAGTCAGACATGACTGAGCAACTACACCACCACCACCAAGAGTCCACATTCTAGACAGTATTTGGTATTGTCAGACTTCTTAACTTTTGTCAGTTGAATGGGTATAAAGTCATACTTTGTCATTTTGAAATGCATTTTCTTGTTATAATAAGATTGGCTATCTCTTCATATTTATGAGCTGTTTGTGTTTTATGGATGAGCCACTGAGGCTTAACCTATCCACACTCAAAATTGTCTCTTAAACTTAGAACCAGAACTTTAACCCAATTGTCTCTTTTTCCTGAAATTGAGGTATACTGCTCAGCTTTTATTTGCATTTTTTTCTCTTTATAAAGGAACTTAAAAGGATCTTTCTCCTCCAACACAAATCTCTAAAAATTAGCAGCAGGAGCTATCTCAGAAATGCTCCTACTTCTCTCAGACTTGAAGACCAAAGAAAGATATACTTCTTTTTTCTCTTTCTTTTTTATGTTTTAAATTATGAAAGTATGATAACACATTTACAGGAGTCTTGGAGAGTCCAGAACAAAGTTACATATAGTTCCACTATGTGGTGGTTGGTGGTTTAGTCGCTAAGTCATGTCCAGTTCTTGTGGCTGCATGGACACATGGCCTGCCAGGGTACTCTGTCCATGGGATTCTCCAGGCAAGAATACTGGAGTAGGTTGCCATTTCCTTCTCCAGGGGTCTTCCCGACCCAGGAATCAAACCCAAGTCACCTGCCTTGCAGGCAGATTCTTTACCAACTGAGCTATGAGGGAAGTTCCACTATAAATTACAATTATTTTTAAGTAGATAAATTAAGATTTTTAGTTGGACTTTCAATATCAAACTCAAAATTAATAGAATGAATAAAAGTAAATGGATATAGTAGATCTGAAAAGCACTGTGAACCAGTTCAACAGAATTCAGATTTATGTAGTTTTCACACAACAAGAGAATCCAAATTCTATTCAAGTTCCCATAGACTATAAACTAGGAGACACTAGAACATATCCAGGGACATAAAACAAAGTGCAAAAATTTCATGGTCTGAAGGTACTGAAATCATATACAGTCTGTTGTCTTATCACTGTGGAATTATGTTAGAAATTAATACCAAGAGATATTGGAAAATAACCCACATATTTTCAAGTGCAGTGTGACATTTCCCAAGAGATATCTTTGACTTAGCCATTGAAAGTCTCTATAAAGTTAGAAGACTGAAAAAAACAGAGGATGATTGCAGAGAAGAAAGCATTTTAATGAGAAAGACTTAAAGGAAAGATACACTTCTAAGTCCCTGAAACCTTTGGATTAGAGTGTTTCTGCTTGTCTGAATGTCTGCTTCATGGTCAGTCCCCTCTTATCAGGCACTTTTCCCCTCTTTGGGATAATTCCGGATTTCAATCATTTAGGAGTATGTCTGGCATTTCAGGAGTTGGTGACTTTCGAGGATGTGGCTGTGCACTTCAGTCCAGAGGAATTACCCTACCTCAGTGCTTCTCAGTGGAACCTCTACCGGGAGGTGATGCTGGAAAATTACAGGAACCTGGTCTCCCTCGGTAAGCTGTGATGACCAGAATTGTTTCCGGACATTGGCATATGTCCCTAGTGGCAAAATCTTTGGAAACAGGCTTTATTGTTTTTGTGTGTAAGTTTGCACTTTCCCTATTATCTCAGAGTCTTTAGAAACCAGGCTGGGAGTGGAGTTCCTGAGGGTACAGGACAGAGCCCCAAAGTTATAAGTCTCCTTCTTCAACAGGGTACCAGTTCCCTAAACCTGACATTATCTCACAGCTGGAAGAGGAGGAGTCACATGCTAGGGAGGAAGACGGGAGTACAGTGACATGTCAAGGTGAGCAGTGAGACCGGAATCTTGGGGAGACAACCCTGCTCAGTGAGCAGGGGCTGGGAGCTGGTCCTCAAAGCCCACTCAGCTTAGAGAGAAGGCTGGTAGGTGCTTTCACGTGAGGGGCTCATGTGGCCTCACCACATCATTCTCACTCAGTACTTCTTTTATCTCTTCTCCGCAGCTCATCTCTTCTCTCCTGCTCAGCTCCAGGGAGGCCAGTTTCCCTATCCTCTAGTATTCAAGCCCCTACATTCATTTGTGCCTTTCCCCTGACAGCTAGAAATCAGAGGTCTTTCCTCTCTCACTGAGGCAAGCGAAAACCTTGGTGTGATACCACTGCTCTTTCCAGCCCCACTCAGGGAGTTGACTTTATAAAGCACAAACTTTTGATCAGGTTCTTAACCACTCTCAAAAGAAAATCCAGACTTCTAGCAAAACATTTAAATCCATCCCAGTCTGGCCTAAAAGTCACATCCAGCTTCATCTCTCATAGATACTCCTAATAGACCCCTGTATTACTGCTCCCCAGGACTCTACTTTTCACAGTTCAGTGTCTGCTCAGAATAAGCTTGCCACCCACTTAACTGCTTGCTCAGCCCTAATGCCTTCCCCTCCCTGATCTTTTTGTGTTCCCAAAAGAAATTAATTCCCCAAACTCTCTTTTTGTACATTTATAGCCTGATTAGAGTCTTTATACAGACTTATGAACATCCATTTGGATAACACTTTGCTCAAAATCGACGTTTAATAAATTTTAAGTTGAATGGGTAAAACGAGAGATTGAGAGCCAAGAAAAGAGTTGGAATTCTCTTGCTTTATTCTGAGTGAGAGATTGTTGACCGGTGTACTCCGCTGTTTGTTCAATAGTCCTACAGAATTATGATAATAGGGGTTCTTTAAAAAAAAAAAAGTGTTCCCTAGCAAGATTAGTTAGAGAAATGCTACCTCTTATATCTCCCCTCTTTGAGATCTGAGATGCTGGTTAAGGGATCTGAAGAGTCCTACAGGAGTGAAAGCTGACTTGCATCATACAGTATTGCCCAGATTGACCTGACAATAGAATCCCTTTATGGCCACAGTTATATTAGTTCCTCCAAACAGCAGTGGTGTACCAAGCATGGTCTGGAAGTTTCAGCCAAGCCCCAGTCCCACCTCTTCTCTGGTTTCCTTCTCATTCTCCTGTCGGTGACTCTGGCATCTTCGTTAGTGTTCAGTCCTCCTAGGTGGTCTCTTCTGCCTCACCCTCACCTGTCCTTGCTTACTCTCTTCTCCATCCTTCTCCCACTCTCTCCTTAGGTTCCCAGAAAACTCAAACCTCTGTACTAACTATTCTGTAATTTTTGGTCTTTTTCTTCTGTTTCTACTATAATGATGTTTCTCTCTGAGTAAAAATAGTAGAGGACCTTTTACATTTCTTTTAGATTGGGAGGAACAATCAGAAACCAAAGATCTAACTCCAGAGCAAAGCCTGCCTGTAGAAAAGTCATCCTCGGGGGCAGGAATAGAGGATTTGGAGGCAGGTGACTCCTGGTATACCCACACAGGAGAGTCTTCTGATGATCCCCTGGAGTCACAACAGGTCAAGCCAGCGGAAGTTTTGAGTCCCACAGAAATGAGTGACCCCAAGACCCTTGCTCAGGAAGGAAGCCACGAGGGTGATCAACTAGAGAAAAGCTCAGAACTTAACAAACCATTGGAGAGTCTTCCTGGAAAGGATCCCCAGGAGCGCACTACTCCTGGAGTCTGCATCAGGTCCCAGCTGGCCCACAACTTGTTTTTCCTCCAAGAGAACAAACACTACAGATGTGAATTTTGTGACAGAAATTTTAGTACCCGACCAGGCTGGGAGAAACACCGGCAGATCCATACGGGGAAGAAGCCGTTTGTGTGTAAACAGTGTGGGGAAGCCTTCTACCTCATGCCACACCTCACCAGACATCAGAAGACTCACTCAGATGGGAAGTCCTTGACCCAGCGTGCAGATGTCTACGGCCACATGAGAATTCAGAGTCAGGACTGCCACGAGTGTTTCCAGTGCGGCAAAGCTTTTATCCAGGCTGTGCATCTTTTCCAGCATCTCAAAGCCCACGAAGCAGCAATGGCCCTGCCGCCTGAGTTGCCCCGAAACAAGATGTATTTGATTCGATATAAGCGACAGCACGACTACGTTGGAGAAAGAGCCTGTCAGTGTTGCGACTGCGGCAGAAGGTTCCGTCAGAGTTCACACCTCATCCAGCACTACAGGATTCACGCTCAGGAGAGGACTTATCAGTGCCAGCTGTGTGGGAAGTGTTTCAGCCAACCATCCTACCTCACTCAACATTACCAGCTCCATTCCCAAGAGAAGCCTCTTGAATGCCGTCACTGTTGAAAACCCTCCCGTCAGAACATTTCTCAGCATCTTAGGCTTTCTCCTGGAGAGAGCCCCCTCGAGTGCTCTGAATGTAAGAGGGTCTTCCACCAGCCCGCCCACCTTGTTAACAACTTGAAAATGTGTTGCGGTGTAGTCAGAACACAGCAAGAGGTTGCAAGGGGATAGGACAATCTTTTTGCAGATGGACAGCACGTGTGTCAGTCACTGAAGCAGAAAACCTTACAGAGCATTTTTGTTGCATGGGAAGGAAGCCAATAGATTTTGCCCTTCTCTGGTGGTGTCCACAGAATGGAGAACCTCGATTTTGACATCCTGGCAAAAAATTTGTGACTGGCAGGTGGACTCTAGACAGGAACTCTGTTGCCTGAATTTTTACAGGAGTGTTCACATACAATATCTTTATCACATGGGATGTATCAGCAGAGGGCATCATAAAAAGGTTTTTGAGGTGTACCTATAGTGATCAATCCACAAAGCTGAAGTAATTGGTAATGTGTTTACATAGTAGTTCATAATTTTGAAAACATTGCCATATGTATTATTTGATCTTTTAAGGAGTGCTGCACTGCACCGAGTTTGACGATATTTATTTCATATTTACAGATGGAGCAAACTTGAAACTCCAAGTTGTCATTTGATTTGACCTGGGTTTTAAGTGACGGGGCAAGAACTGAACCCCAGCTTGGTTTGGTTCAATTATTTGGTTTTTGAGAGTCCATGAGATACTTATTTTAAATCTTGATGCTCAACCCAGGTTTGTTTTATTCCTGCCACATCCTCTCTGAGGAAAAGTAACAGCTGTACTGACTGAAGCCACCTTCCTTTTTAGTAATTTCAGTGTTATTTCATGTTAAATCAGATGGGGACACTTGTAGTATTAGGGGATCAAAAAGATTTTTAAAGTGAAGTTCTGATAGCCATTGCCCTTACAATTTAGGATTAGATGAATTTTGGGGGCACTGATTGGTGAAGTATATTTTTGCTAAACACTTTCTTATAATTGGTCTTGTAGATCGTAAATCTGCTTCTGATCAAATAGAATTTTTTGTAATTTTATATTTGAGGGTTTGGGGTTTTGTATTTTTGAAAAAGGAAGGAATATTTGAAAGCTGTTTCTGTTCTTGGGCTCTGGCATCGTCAGCACAGCCAGCTTCACATAAAGTCCTATTTCTGCGCTGGGCATACTTCACTCAAAAGTATGAGCCACGGATTGCACTAAAAATCCTGTTCATACCATACTGTTCTAATGTAAAGGTTTTGCATCACCAACTTGAATGATGGTCAGATGCAAAGACACGGGAACCAAGTGGACCTGGTGTCTCAGAATCTGACTCCTTGCCTGGCAGGGTGGGTTGTGTCTATTGTTATTCACTGCCTTGCTTTTTCTCATCCTGCCATTTCTGATCTATGATGTGTGGCTCCAGAGTCATGAAATTAAAAACAAACATGACTCATTAGGACCTGCACCAGCCAAATGAGCACTTGCTCCACATGAGCGCTCACTCACAGCCCCTCTTCCTCGTTTCCCAAGTCCCTGATGAGACAGCCCTCACTGACTGGCCCTGTTTCCTCCCAGGGACCACCCTCCCACCCACTGTATATTTGTTTCTGATCCTGCCACCACTACCTCAGAGGAACATAATGTCAGTGTGGCTTATTGTTGATGTTGTTAATTAACCTATATTTGTTTCTCTTTGTAATTTATAAATATCTCTCAGGACAAACTTTGAGGAGAGCTTCCAATTTCTCCTGAAACTTTTACCTACTGAATTGTAGCATCTAGCAAGTGGATTTTACCTACAGCCATTTTTACTCTGTCATACTATAATGGTGATTTTTTTAATTTTCCTCATCCCTTCTACATTTAGTAGTTAGAATTCTGTGAGGAAAAGTTGCTTCCCTATATTTTTATTCAGTAATTTATTTTATCAGGATGGATTTGTGGCATGGGCTGTAATTCAACACGACCATTACTTATTTTAGAACTGTTCCAGCTCTGGCCACTGGGAGTCCTTTCATGTTGGTTCCTATGCCTTTTCAACCAGACCCCATCCTTTTCTGAACAGTTGTAATTTTTCCTTAATCTCTCCATTCAACTCCAGGAAAACCCTGTAATTTCTTTATGATAATTTCTACCTCACCACTACCTTTTGAAATCTTCTTTCCCCAGGATCATAGCTTTACTCACGCCCTTGTCAGTCTGCCATTTCATTTCTTCCTTCACCATTTTTGCTAAATCTCCATACTACTTCAATTATTATTTCACACACTTTCTTTCAATTGTGTCATCTCTGTTTTTTTAAGCTTCAGTATATCTACCTAAAAAGGAAAATTTTAGATCAACTCAAAGTGTCTTACCCACACCGTAATCAGATTTTCCTAGTCATTTCCGAGATGTCCTTTTATAGCTGACTTGTTTGAATCTGGATCCAAATGTGCTCCATTGATTGCATTTGGTTGTCTGATTTCAAGTTTCTCTTAATCTAAAGCAACCTCCTCTCACTTTTTCTTAATGCCTTGTGTGACCCCAAGAATAATGTAGAAATATATTTCCTCCCTCTCTCCACCCAATTCCTAATATAGCTAACCGTTTTTATATTCTTTATATTAAGGTTTAACTTTTTAAATTTAGAAGCACTTATTTTTTAATTTATTTTTAATTCTGATAAATCCATGACAAAATTAAGTGGAGTCACATTATTGTGCAGCGGATACTCAGGGCTTTTTCATCTTGAAAAACTCAAATTCTGTATCCATTAAACAATAACTCCCCATTTCCCCCTCCCTGCAGCCATGGCAACCATCATTCTAGCTCTCATTTTTTTTTTAAGCTTTGTGTGATTATGCAAGTAGTTTTGGCAGAAACAAGGTCAGTTGTCCTGTGGAATGTCCCCCCTTCTAAATGTGTCCGTTTGCTTCCTGTGGTATCCTTAATTTGTCCCTCTCTCTGTATTTTCTCTAAGTGGAAGTTAACACTAAACTCTGGAGAATTTAATTTGACTCGTCTTCAGCTGCTTTGGCAAGAATACCTCGTAGGTGGTTTTGTGTACTTTATATCATATCCCATCAAGCTTTTTGCCCTTCCCAAAGGTCTAGGCTCTTGAAGTCATTCTCCAAGCCACTGCACCATTGACAGGCAGGAAGGTTTCAGAGTTTTCACCATGTGTGGACTCTTCATGATCCATCTGCATGTTCCTTCTTTATCACCTCTTCTAGACTTTTCTTTATGTGCCTCCCTCCATTACTCCATCCTGGTCTTTAGATATTTGGATTAAGAGGTGA
The DNA here is from genome assembly GCF_019923935.1 of Bubalus bubalis. Classification (NCBI taxonomy): domain Eukaryota; kingdom Metazoa; phylum Chordata; class Mammalia; order Artiodactyla; family Bovidae; genus Bubalus; species Bubalus bubalis. The sequence continues at coordinate 63,973,155 of NC_059174.1, read as the reverse complement.
TGGAGACTCCTTGAGGGGGTCTGCTGTGGACCATTTGTCGAGGGCCCTGGCCAAGGCTTCTTAAGAGGCCTTAACTCTAGAAAGCCAGGGAACACCAGACTTGACTCTGTTCCGACGCTTCTTTCATACCACAGATGGCAGCGGTGACAGCACGGATGGTTAACTCTGCCGGTCATCCCCGGACTAGTGGGCACGCATGGAATATGCACAAGCCACTGCCTCCACACTTTACAAGCTGAGCTCCAGCTGCCTGTGGCGGCAGGTACCTCAGCCTGTTACCTCTCAGCGTGCTGCTTTTCTTCCTGCGGTTCTAGTGGCCCCCAAGATAATGCTATTCTTCCTGGCTTTTCCCAACCAATTCCTGATACATCAGGCAGTTTGGGCACTGCTCTTATACTCAGGTTAATATTTTTTAAATTTAGAAACACTCATGTTTTAAGCTTTCTTTGATTATGCAAGTAATACATATCCGTTGAAGACAATTAGAAAATACGATCATCTTTGAGGTTTTGGATTTTTGTTTTTTAATATTTGTATTTTCCTGTCTTAGATATACTTGCTGCTGAAAGAGGTATACACCGTTCAGACATTTTTTCCTGTGTGTAGGTTTATATAGATTTTTAAATAAAATACATACTATTTTAAAAGTTGAAATTTTTCTTCTAATATGTCATGAACATCTTCCTACATTCCTAAATATATTCCCCAGTTTCATCTTTCAGGACTGCCTGATACTTGATTGCATAGATGTGGCCTAGTTTATTTCACTAGACTTCTAGGGTTGGAAACCGGGGATACTGTTCTTTATCTTTTTTTTTTTTATTCCATTGTGAACCTTTTAAAAATTTGTTTTTATTTAGTTATAATTAACATACTGTATTATATGAGGATGGGGGGATAGACCAGAAAGTTGCAGGGGATTAAGAAGTACAAACTTCAGCTATAAAAGAAGTCACAGGAACGCAATGTACAAATAGGGAATATAGTCAATAATATTGTGATAGCCCCGTGGTGGCAGATGGTAACTGGGCTCGTTGTGGCCATTGTTTGGTAATGTATAAGAATACTCACTCCCTGTGTTGTACACCCGAAACTTATCTCTTACGTGTGCATTGCTTCCCCTTTACCTCCTGAATCTTGGAATCTCCATCAGCAACTTGCTGTGATGTCTTTGCATGTGGTTGCGTTCCCCAAGGAGAAGTTCCCAGCAAGGCTTTGGAAGCACTTGAAGGCTTGGAAGCATTCCTGGCCTTCTCTTCTCAATGTCTAAAAGATTTTTAGATTTTTTTTCTCTTGGGAGCAACTGAACTACTTAACTCTCCCCTATACTCACTTTCTCCATGAAGAACTTGCACTCTTAACCCCCCTTAGGGAATAAGAGGCCTGATGTCAGGCCTAGAAAGATCCACAGATGAAATAGTTTGTTCAGACCCTCATTTAACCAGTTGTGTTAGGTTTACTTTCCTCATTAAATAGTATTAAGCATATTAAATAAAATTTGAGAAGCACAGCAGGCTAATAAACTACCCCGGGGTGTTCTCATCAGAGCACACACCCAGGACCATGCCTGTGTTCACTGGCTGAGGAGCCCCTTGGCAGGGCAGGGAGAGCATGGGCTTTGGAACCAGGCAGACCTGAAGCCAGAGCCAGCCCCCTCCTCAGAAGCTGATTAACCTCGCTTTCTTAAGAATTGCGGTGACGGTGCCTCCCGTTGGGGCTCTGGAAAGGCCTGGAGCTCCTCTGTGCAACAGAGCCTAACAGTGCCTGGTACATAGTAGGCACTCAGGGGGTGCTTAAAGTTCTCTTAGTGATTGCTGATAAACCACAGCCATACATCAGACACAGCCACATCTTATCATATTTTAGTATTCACTGTACTTAAAATTTTTTTTTCCTTTGAGTAAACATTTTTCATATAATTACAGATTTAAAGTTTTCTTTTTCTCACTAATTTGTAATGACAATTTAAAAATGACAGTGATGAAAAGGTTCGATTAACAGATCATAGAACATTTGTATTTGTAGTTGCTTGCTTAAGATAGATTTCCAAAAAGTGGTATTACCAGATGAGACGTGAAAAGCATTTCTGTGGTTCTCAAAAGATAGTGCAGAATTTGTTTCCCGAGGGGCAGCACTCACAGCCGCCAGCTAAGGGCAGGGAGGGAGGAGGGTGGGCAGGGATGTGCATAGCTAATCAGTCACACTGGCCCTGAACCTGAAGACTGGCCCACACCTTTCTCAGCATAACACTCCACATCAGACAGACTGAGCAGTGCATATTTGCAAAGAAATGTCTTTGCCACCCCTGGTATAAATAAGTATGTGAACAACTTGGCCAGCATTGCATATTTATTACTTAAACCAACAAAATGTTTGCTTGTTTGATAAGCCAAAAAAGTGATTCTTGCTAACTCATGGATTCCTTCCCGCCTGTGTATGCTTTTAAACTTCTCTGTGTATAATCTCAGCCTTTTGCCCATTTTACTATTGTGTCTTTGTGCCTTTTTTTTTTTTTTTACTGATTTGCAAGAACTGGTTTTCCTTTTTTTCAAGTATGCATTTCTGAAGGATTCCTGCTGTTCATTTGAGAGCAGTACTTGACTCATTAAAAACAATTTCAGTTTTACGAAAAGGTAGATCTCTCTGCCTTGCCGTCCCTGCCCCCCCGCCCCCACAAACTCCAATGCACCATAAACACCATTAGCATTTTGGTCATTTTGGTTTGTTTTCTCATAATTTTTTTTTGGCTGCATAAACTGCATGCAGGATCTTAGTTTCCCAAACAGGGATTGAACTTCAGCCCCCCTGTGTTGGGAAGCACAGGGTCTTAACCACTGGACCGCCAGGGAAGTCCTCTGTTTTCTTATAATTTAAAAATAATTAGCAGACTACGGAGGTGCTTGCCTCTAAGGAGTAGTGGGGAGGAACTCTGGTTTCCTTGGTACCTCTCTTCTATCTCACCTACTCACACATGTGGCCGTTTTACTATTTTAAGATGGTCATAGCTTTCATTTAGCTGTGATCATCCCATGTGTGCATGGCATGTTTTTTCCATGTAATTGTACACCTCACACACTGCTCTGTCACCCTGGTCAGCCGTTTTCCCCTTGTTCACAGCTGCACAGTATGCCCAGAGATTTATCTATGTGGCCCTCCCTCTGTTTGAATGTTTAACTTAGTTCTGTTTTTTCACAATTATAAAGAATACTGTGATGAAAATTTTGGTCCTTAAAATATTTTTCTAAACTTAGGATTCTTTAAGATTTTGCCAAAGGGGAATTGCTGTATCGGAAGGGGAATGATTGTATTGGAAGGGGAATACTTGTTTAAGGTTCCTGATACTCATCTAAGTTTTCCTTCGAAAACATAGCAATTTGCACCGCCACCATTAACTCATGACTGTGTTTTCCACACATTCTCACTAGCATTATGTATTAAGAGTACTTTTCACCTTTGCTAATTTAACAAGGGAAAGGACATTAATTTTAATTGTATTTATTTAGTTTTTAAGGACACTGAATATTTTCCTCTGAGCTTCTTAAGCAGTTATATTTCTTCTCTTTGCATTCATTGTCTGTGTGGCTTTAATATCTTCCAATCAATTTGAGCAGTCTCTTTATTAAAGGATATTATCTGTCTTCATTTTGGCCATAAACATTTTCCTGTTTGTTTGGATAATTTTTTTGACAAGGTTTCAGTTTTTATATAGCTCATTTCTTCTGATATCTTTTCTAAACCTAAAAATCTAACCTTCTCTAAAGATGAATGTTTTATTCTGCAGTTTTTATTATATAAAATATACTTTAACTATTACTGAATTTACTCTGAATGTATAATGTGAAAATAAAAAATAAATAACTGCCCCGACATCAATTTTAGTAAATGACACATCAAGTCATAATGTTATTTTATAATACAGTTCTATATCTGTATCATCCAAATTGTTTGTTTTGTCACCCTTTACATATCCTAGATCTATATTTTTAACTTGCGTATAGCCTTATGAGTTTTCTGTCATTGTGCCTTTAAAAAGTACTTTATGTGTATGCATATTTATATAAGAAAGATATGATTGTTACTCTTCTGAATAAAAAATTTGTTTACCAGTTAAAAACAGCTGTTTGATGATTATTGAAGTGAACTTACAAATCAGTTAGGAAGAATTGACCTTGTTACATTTATTAGCATCCAGGAATATGATATTCTTTTGTATATTCAAGCATTCTCATCAACTGGTAAAGCTTTGTTTTTCTCATAAGTTTTCCTTAGTTATTCCCACATACTGTTGCCATCCTAGGCTCCGTTGTGTAGGCTTTTTCTTGTTTATTATAATTCCTCCAAAAGCCAGCATCCTAGGAATGGGGCTACTATTCCTAGTGTTGCCCCGCTGCATGCTCAAGCTAGCCAAACCCTTTGCTTCCAGAAGCAGGTGGGAGCCACAGATTATCCGAAGGAAAATGCAGGAAAAGCATAGCATTAAGTATGTGAGCACACGTACACACACACATAACTTATAAATACCACCCCCATACCCTGCCCCCAGCCTCAGTTTTGAATCTCCTCTCACTCTGGGTCCAGGGCTGGGGCCCAGGCCATCTGATTATCAGGTCTTCTCCAGGGGGGACCCTGAAAGAGCGAAGAAGTACAGGACCCATTGCCATGATACCTGGCCCACTTCAGCCTTTCAGATAAAAGCCTGGTTTGGATTAGCTGACCATAGGTTTCGTCGTTTGTTTTCTTGGGCTTTGGTTTTTCTTGTGGGGTGGGGCAGGATTGACCATACCACATGACTTACGGGATCTTAGTTCTCCCTACCAATTGTAGGAGCCAGCCAGAGCTCCAAAGGGTGGCACCTGACTGGGAAGCACTGTCTCTTGCTTTCTTTTAGTTTCGTTCTATTATAGAATGCAATGGGGAGGGAGGAGGGAGGAGGGTTCAGGATGGGGAACACATGTATACCTGTGGCGGATTCATTTTGATGTTTGGCAAAACTAATACAATTATGTAAAGTTTAAAAATAAAATTAAAAAAAAATTAAGTTTCCAGTTTTAACCACATTTCCATCCTAAAGGAAATCAACCCTCAATATTCATTGGAAGGACTGATGCTGAAGCTACAATACTTTGGCCACCTGATGTGAAGAACAGACTCTCTGGAAAAGACCCTGATGCTGGGAAAGATTGAGGGCAGGAGGAGAAGGGGACGACAGACGATGAGATGGTTGGATGGCATCACCAACTCGATGGACATGAGTTTAGGCAAACTCAGGGAGATAGTGGACAGGGGAGCCTAGCGTGCTGCAGTCCATGATGTCACAATGAGTCAGACATACCTTAGCCGCTGAAAAACAACAGAACAAAAACGTTAAGTCAGAGATTATATTTCTTCAGTGTTAAAAGAGAGACCGGCACATACATATCAAGTCAGTGTGGACTTGGCACCTGGGAAGGGGGTCTTACTATCAAAGAAGGACAAGCCCTGGCGACCCAGAAGGAGGGACTTTAACCTTTATTTTTAACATGGACATTATTTCTGGTCAAGGTGCCCTTTTCCTGAATAATTGCAGCAGATGTACAATGCATATATGTTAGGCCAAAAAGATGCTGTTTTACTTAGCATGGAATTCAGGTTAACCCATGTATGAGCCGGAATGGCTTTCCCTATGTCTCAATATGTGAAAACTTCTTTTTTTCAACAGCCACAAGGAAAATGTGGGGCCTGTGAGGCTGAGTTTCTGGATCCCTCCCCTGTCCTGGGGCTTCCCATGTGGCCCAGTGGTAAACAATCTGCCTGCCCGTGCAGGAGATGCAGGTTTGATCCCTGGGTCAGGAAGAATCCTGAAGGAGGAAATGGCAACCCATTCCGTCTTCTTGCCTGGAGAATCCCATGGACAGAGGAGCCTGGTTGCTACAGTCCAGGAGGTCTCAAAAAGTCGGAGGCCACTGAGCATGCCCTCACACACAGGAAGGAAATGGAAATCAACCATCCTCTGTAACGTAGACAGGACTGAATTACAGATTGCTATGGCTAGGCTCCTAAAAACCGAACAAAAACAGACAAACAGACAAAAACGCACATGCATGATTTGTTCTTCCTGGAGGTCTGCAAGTCTAATATCTGCAGAGGCTGGGCAAACACACCCAGTGAATTATTTAGTGAATTAGTGAGTCCAGCCAATTGATAGAATAGGGAGTGACCGGGCCTCTGGAGAAACGGGATCTGTTGGAATGAGGCGGCTGCTCCAAGCTCTTGCCAGCTGGTGGTGGTGGACCAAGCATTGCCAGATTCCCTGATGCTTTTCAAGTGAACCCGAATTCCAGGTGGTGGTTGTTTAAATTTCTTGACTTGGCAGTTAATTCAAATATAAAGGGCTTCTCAGCTGGTGCTAGTGGTAAAGAACTTGCCCGCCAATGCAGGAAGACAAGAGAGACTTGGGTTCAATCCCTGGGTTGGGAAGGTCCTAACCAACCAGAGGGAGGAAGAAACTGAAATGGCACTGTGCATGTCAAATGCCCCCCTCCAAGGTTCAAACCTAGCCCAGCCATGTGCCACCTGTGTGACGTTAGGCAAGTTGCTTGACCTCTCTGTGCTTTGGTTTCTTTATCTGAAACATGTAGGAATAACAATGTCCCCTCACCCACCATAGAATCATCGTGAGGATTAAGTAAAGTTAGTACAGGTGTGACTGTGGAAAGTGCCTGGTATGTGAAACACTGTGTCTCTATTGTTTTCTCCAAATGGGTGCGTCTGTGTTTCTCAGAACTGCTTGGTAAGGCCTCTGCATGGATATAAAGAACAATACCGCAAACATCATAATCGGAGACTTCCCTGGGGTCCAGTGGTTAAGAATCCGCCTGCCAATGCAGAGGACATGGGTTCGATCCCTGGTCTGGGAAGATTCCACATGCTGCGGGGCAGCTGAGCCTGTGCGCTGTAAACTGAAGCCTGTGCGCCCTGGAGCCCGTGCTCTGCAACAAGAGTGAGTTGAGTGTGAGTGAAGTCACTCAGTCGTGTCCGACTATGACCCCATGGACTGTAGCCTACCATGCTCGTCCGTCCATGGGATTTTCCAGACGAGTACTGGGGTGGGTTGCCATTTCCTTCTCCAGGGCAACAAGAGAAACCACCGCCATGAGAATGCCATGTATTGCAACCCTAGAGTAGCCCCCATTCGCTGCAACTAGAGAAGGCCTGTGTGCAGCAAGGAAGACCCAGTGCAGCCAAAAGTAAATAAATAACTTAAGAAACGTCAAGATCTGAAGCAGCGGAGGGGAGCAGACACCCTGGATTTGAGCCATTGGCCAATGCGAGACATCAGCATGGCTGCTGAGTGGCACGGAAGCATCGCTTCAGGGGTAGGATGAGATTTTAGGAACTGCCTCTCCACGAGTGCTGCCCACAGTATTTCCACCCCACCAGCTCATAGCTCTGGCTTACATGCCTCCACTCACGGTGGTCTCACTTAGAGCAGCGGTTCTCAGACAAGGATGATCATGCCCCCCCAAAAAGGGATCTGTGGCACCATCTGGGGACATTTTTGAGTAGAGACGGGATTGTTGGCCAGCATCCTGCAATGCACAGGACCACCACCACAGCAAAGACGGATCCGGCTCCCTAGCAACAGCGGCTTGACCAAGCTTGCCACTTTGGCTACTCAGTCTTGAATCCCTGATACTACGTCAGCAGAATGATAACTAGGATTTATATATCATTTCCTAAGACTTACCCTTCCAATGCAGGGGGTGCAGATTTGATCCCTGGTTGGGGAGATAAAATCCCACATGCCTTGTGGCCAAAAAAACCCATAAAACAGAACCAATATTGTAAAAAAATTCAATAAAAACTTTAAAAATGGTCCATATTTTTTAAAGTCTTTTTTAAAAGTTTTTTAAAATATAAATTTATTTATTTTAATTGGAGGCTAATTACTTTACAATATTGTATAGGTTTTCCCATACATTGACTGAATCCACCACGGATGTACATGTGTCCCCCATCCTGAACCCCTCTCCCCCCTCTCTCCCCATCCCATCCCTCTGGGTCATCCCAGTGCACCAGCCCCCTGTCTCATGCATCAAACCTGGACTGGTGATTTGTTTCACGTAAGATAATATACATGTTTCAATGCTGTTCTCCCAAACCATCCCACCCTCGCCCTCTCCCACAGAGTCTAAAAGACTGTTTTATACATCTGTGTCTCTTTTGCTGTCTCGCATACAGGGTTACCATTACCATCTTTCTAAATTCCATATATATGTGTTAGTATACTGTATTGGTGTTTTTCTTTCTGGCTTCACTCTGTATAATAGGCTCCAGTTTCATCCACCTCATTAGAACTGATTCAAATGTATTCTTTTTAATAGCTGAGTAATATTCCATTGTGTATATGTACCACAGCTTTCTTATCCATTTGTCTGCTGATGGACATCTAGGTTGCTTCCATGTCCTGGCTATTATAAACAGTGCTGTGATGAACATTAGGGTACACGTGTCTCTTTCAATTCTGGTTTCCTCAGTGTGTATGCCCAGCAGTGGGATTGCTGGATCATAAGGCAGTTCTATTTCCAGTTTTTTAAGGAATCTCTACACTGTTCTCCATAGTGGCTGTACTAGTTTGCATTCCCACCAACAGTGTAAGAGAGTTCCCTTTTCTCCATACCCTCTCCAGCATTTATTGCTTGTAGACTTTTGGATAGCAGCCATTCTAACTGGCATGAAATGGTACCTCATTATGGTTTTGATTTGCATTTCTCTAATAGTGAGTGATGTTGAGCATCTTTTCATGTGTTTGTTAGCCATCTGTATGTCTTCTTTGGAGAAATGTCTGCTTAGTTCTTTGGCCCATTTTTTGACTGGGTCGTTTATTTTTCTGGAATTGAGCTGCTTGTATATTTTTGAGATTAATTCTTTGTCAGTTGCTTCATTTGCTATTATTTTCTCCCATTCTGAAGGCTGTCTTTTCACCTTGCTTATAGTTTCCTTTGTTGTGCAAAAGCTTTTAAGTTTAATTAGGTCCCATTTGTTTATTTTTGCTTTTATTTCCAACATTCTGGGCGGTGGGTCATAGAGGATCCTGCTGTGATTTATGTCAGAGAGTGTTTTGCCTATGTTTTCCTCTAGGAGTTTTATAGTTTCTGATCTTATGTTTAGATCTTTAGTCCATTTTTAGTTTATTTTTGTGTATGGTGTTAGGAAGAGTTCTAGTTTTATTCTTTCACAAGTGGTTGACCAGTTTTCCCAGCACCACTTGTTAAAGAGATTGTCTTTTCTCCATTGTATATTCTTGCCTCCATTGTCAAAGATAAGGTGTCCATAGGTGCATGGATTTATCTCTGGGCTTTCTATTTTGTTCCATTGATCTATATTTCTGTCTTTGTGCCAGTACCATACTGTCTTGATGACTGTAGCTTTGTAGTAGAGCCTGAAGTCAGGCAGGTTGATTCCTCCATTTCCTGACTCATTGGAAAAGCCCCAATCCTGGGAAGGATTGAGGGCAGGAGGAGAAGGGGATGACAGAGGATGAGATGGTTGGATGGCATCACTGACTCACTAGACATGAGTTTGAGCAAGCTCAGGGAGTTGGTGATGGACAGGGAGGCCTGGTGTGCTGCAGTCCATGGAGTCACAAAGAGTCAGACATGACTCAGCAACCGAACAACAGTGTAGATAGTAAGTGGCAGTGGTGGGGTTCGAACCAGCTGACTATCCCTTATAACCACAGGTTCTACTCATTCTGCTGCCTCCAGTCACCCCAGGTATGAGGTGCAACCCACTCAGAAACTTGGAGCAGCCTGACCTACCTAGCTGGGTGTCCTGACGGCTCCCTGCTGGGCATCAGGTGAGGCCAAGCCTCTTCCGGGTGCGGAGCTGGGCTGGTGGGAGGCCAGTTCTTCCAAGGGGGTGAGGTGATAGAGAGGCAAGACGCATCCTGGCTCTGGGGTGGAGCCTGTGTTACGAGCTGCGGGCACGGAAGGCAGGGGGTGGGCCAGTGTTGCGGACGTCTGTCGATGTGTGCTCTGGGACACAGCACTTCCTGTTGCCTATTTCCCGTCCGTCTTGGGAATTCATCCAGCGCCACCTCTGGGGACTTTCTGCCCCACAGTGGATGAGAATGAGGCTCTTTGACAAGTAGGGCATCAGTCATGCCTCCTGGTTACAAACCTTTCTATAATATTCTGGTAATATCAAAACTCATGATAGTTAATGTTACTGAACATTATTAATACTGGTTATTATCAAGCATAATTTTTCTTCAATGTGCGGTTTTTTTTTTTTTTTTTTTGCTTATCATGCTTTGGAGATATTCTCATTAAATAAACATGGATCACACAAAAATACATCTTTCTTTTTGACTGCTGCATAGTACCCCATACTATGAATGAAAAGTCAATGTAGTCATCCCTGTGTTGGTGGACTTTTAGGTTGTTTTCAACAGTTTTTTTTCCCCAAGATGAACAACACTGCTGTTAGCATTCTTGTACTTCTCTAAGACATCTTATGTTTTTCATATCTTGTTTTTCAAATCTTTTTAAAAAATTTTTAAAACCTTAACGACAACCTTGTGACAGTTTTAGGTGAACAGCAAAGCGACTCAGTGATGAATACATACGTGTATCCATTCTCCTCCAAAACCCCGCACCCGTTCAGGCTGACACATAACACTGAGCAGAATTCCCTGTGCTATACCGTAGGTCCTTGCTGGTTATTCACTTTAAATACAACCGTGTGTACATGTCCGTCCCAAATTCCCGATCTATCCCTCCCCCCACACTCAGTAACCGTAAGTTCGTTCTCTACGTCTGTGAGTCTCTTTCTGTTTTGCAAGTAACTTCATTTGTATAATTTCTTTTTAGATTCCACATATAAGGGATATCATATGAGATCTCTGTTTCTCTGTTTGACTTATTTCACTCAATGTGATCATCTCTGGGTCCAAGCGTGTAGCTGCAGATGGCGCTATTTCGTTCTTTTTAGTGGCTGAGTAATATTCCGTTGTGTGTGTGTGCCACATCTTTTTTATCCATCCCTCTGTCAGTGAACATGTAGGTTGCTTCCATGTCTTGGCTGTTGTAAAAATTGCCGCAGTGAACACTGGGGTGCACGTGTCTTTTTGGACCATGTTTTTCTCCAGATATATACCCAGCAGTGTGATTGCAGGGTCATATTAAGTCTTTTAAAGTGATTTTCTTCTCACCAAACACACAAAAATATAATTGTGAGGGATGATGGAGGTGTTAACTGACCTTATTGTTATCACTTTGCAATACACATGTATATACCTGATACACCTATATCACGTATGCACATATATGTACCAAATTACTGCATTGTATACCTTTACATAATGTTATATGTCAATTATATTGCAGTGTCTAGACATATATCTGGAGAAGGAAACGGCAACCCACTCCAGTGTTCTTGCCTGGAGAATCCCAGGGACGGGAGGGCCTGATGGGCTGCCGTCTATGGGGTCGCACAGAGTCGGACACGACTGAAGCGACTTAGCAGCAGCAGCAGACATATATCTATATCTCTCTATATATATGGACGTTTGTGGGAAGCTCCGTTACAACAGAAAAACTTTGTCCCCTTTGTCCAAGGCTCAGTGATGCAGTGTCATCCTAAAACAAATGTCTCTGATTTCAGCCCACTTCCTGCATCAGAATCTTCGGTAACAAAGTACCTGTGAAGCACAACTGTTCACTCACACATTCTCATGGACAAGTGGAGAGTGGTATGTTTCTCTCTTGAAAACCAGCTTTCTTAGCTTGAAAAAACATATTTAACTCCCCTATCAATGTATTAAATTACTCAGCTATAAAAAGGAACACATTTGAATCAGTTATAATGAGGTGGATGAACCTAGAGCCTATTATACAGAGTGAAGTAAGTCAGAAAGAGAAAAACAAATATATATATATGGGTCAGGCTTACCTGGTTCAGATGGTAAAAAGTCTGCCACTAATGCAGGAGACCCAGGTTCAATCCTTGGGTGGGGAAGATCCCCTGGAGAAAGAGAATGGCAACCCACTCCAGTATTCTTGCCTGGAAAATCCCATGGACGGAGGAACCTGGTGGGCTACAGTCCATGGGGTCACAAAGAGTCAAACATGACTGAGCGACTAACACTGGCTCACCTTCTGAGGCGGGGGCATGTTTGGTCATATTTTTATATTTATATATATATATATATATATATAGAGAGAGAGAGAGAGAGAGAGAGCGAGCATGCACATGCGAGAGAGAGTCTAGAAAGATGGTACTGATGAACCTATTTGCAGGGCAACAAAGGAGACACAGACATAGTGAACAGACTTGTGGACGCAGTGGGAAAAGGAGAGGGTAGGACGATTTGAGAGACGAGCACTGAAACTCGTACACTAGATAAGTAGATAGCCAGTGAGAATTAGCTGTATGAAGCAGGGAGCTCAACCCAGTGCTCTGTGATGACCTAAAGGGATGTGGTGGGACGTGGGAGGGAGGTTCAAGGGGGAGGGGATATGTGTGTGTGTGTATGTGTGTTTGTGTGTACATATATTTGATTTGTGTTAATGTATGACAGAAACCAACACAACACTGTAAAGCAATTATCCTCCAAGTAAAAATTAAAAAAAAATTAGATAGAGGTGATCTTATGACATCTGTTAGACATGCAAGTGGACAGCTGAGTCAGAGAGGGCTACGTGGCACTGGGAGTTAGAGGGGAGGCCCTGGCTTGAGGTATACATTCTAGGGAGCTGTCAACATCTGAATGTCAATTAGAGCCACGGGTCTGGGTGTTCTCACTCGGGAATCCATTTCTATTAGAGAGCGCACACCTTCAGCATTGCTGTTTGAGCTGATATTAAGTTCAGTGTCTACAGAGAGGTGATGTCACTCGGTTAAGAACACACGATAGAGGCTGATTCCAACGGACCTCAACCAACCTCCCTCTGCACATCCTGGTGTCCAGTGAGACTGCGCTCGCTTGCTAACACGAGTTGTAAATTCCATCTGCCCCAAGTCAATTTAGCTCATCATAACCACCTATCATTTTACTGCTAAGAAAAGCCTCACATAGTTTAAACCAGTGGCTCCCCAAGGATGAGAACTCTGCTCACAAGCCCAGCGCTGGGAGAGATCCCTCCATCCAGCCATGCAGGGCTGTGTCTACAGCAGGAAGAGCCAGATGGGACTGGTGTAATTGGCCTCTGTTTCACCTCTGATGGCCGCTGAGCACCAGGGCCTCTGAGCTCGTTAGGAACAGGCGAGCAGAGAACGGCCTGGGAGTTGCGAAGAAACTTTTTGATTTGTTGAGCTTGTTAGCAGAGAAGCCAAGGACTTGGCAGGCACTTCTTCCCCAGGGGCAGCAGCTCTGTCTTTGTGTGAGAAAACACATCTCAGAGTTCATAGAGGAAGAGATTTCCCCCGACATGGCCCAGTGCTGCGGCTTTTTAATCAGAGATATTTAGTCTTTACAAAAAGTAGTTTCCTTTGTAAAATGGACCCACGGGTGAAGATGGAGCCTTGACTGTCTGGTTCTCTGTTTGCATCTTTCGCCACACACCTGATGAAAACTTGTTGAATGACAGTGCCTGAAATGCAGAACTTATTTCTTTTAACTTTTTTTATGGCACAAACTCATTTATTTCTATAGTATCCTAGAAATATTTTGTAATATCTGCATAGATATAGTTTTCAGTATTTCATGACAAATTACATTATTACAGTTGTCTATATGTATTGGTTCAATGTAGAACCTTTATATATAATTTTTTAACTTTTTATTTTATATTGGAGTACAGCTGATGAACAATTTGTGACAGTTTCAGGTGAACAGCGAAGGGACTCAGCTGTACATATACACGTGTCCATTCTTCCCCAAACTCCCCTCCCATTCAGGCTCCTACGTAACACTGAGCAGAGTTCCCTGTGCTCTACAGTGGGCCCTTGTTGGTTAGCACTCTGAATATAGCCATGTGTACATGTCCATCCCAAGTTCCCTAACTATCCCTTCCCCCCATCCTTCTGCCCTGGGAACTGTAAGTTTGTCCTCTAAGTCTGTGAGTCTGCTTCTGTTTTGTAATTAAGTTTCTGGAATGGTCTTACTTGTTGCTTTGCTGCAGCAGTTCTCAGTGAGGGGTGCCTCTGCTCCCCAGAGAACTTGGCAATGTCTAGAGATGTTCTTTGTTGCCACAGCTGGAAAGGGGTTGCTCCTGACCTCTAATGGGCAGAGACCAGGGCGGCTGCTCAGCATCCTGCAATGCACAGGACAGCCCCACCACAACAAAAAATGACCCCACTGAGGATTTCACTAGTGCTGCAGCCGAGAAACTCCTGTTTACTTGTCAACATTCACCTCCCTCCATCAGAGAGTAAGGTCCAGGATTTTTGGCTGACTTGTTCACTGATGCAGCTCCAGCAAGTAGAACCTCGTCTGAGATGGCAGATGAGCCACTAACATGTACTGAATGGAATGAGTGATAATAACCTCTACCCGCCCGCTTCATGGTTTCACCCCTGCTTCTCCGCCTTTCAGACCTTCTCTGAGCATTTACCCAAAGCAGGCCCTGGCAATGCACTGGGCATCTCTGGTGAGCTCACCATGGCCCCTGCCCCTAAGAAGTCCGCTTTCTAGCGGGAAAGACCTGACCCCCACCCACCACACACGAGCTCTTTATTTGTGACAAGTGGCATATCTCCTTTCAGAGAAGTGGAGCTGGAGATAAAAACCACATCCTGTGTCTCCAGGCATGATGTACCAAACGTGCAGTATTATTGCCAAAAATATATAACCCGAATCTGACAAAATTGATGAAATTCTTCAAAAAATAGACTAAATTCTTTAAAAACTAAATATTGCAATCATGTTGTTGTACAGCAGAAACCAACACAACATTATAAAGCAATTACCCTTCACTTAAAAATAAATTTTAATGTTATGTGCCAGCCCGGATGGGGAGGGGAGTTTGGGGGAGAATGGGTACATGTATATGTATGGCTGAGGCCTGTCACTGTTCACCCTAAACTATAACAACACTGTTAATCACCTATACCCCCATACAAAATAAAAAGTTTAAAAAATATATATATATTAAAAAAACATTGTTTCCGTATTCACTCAACCAACAATATATAAAACTACCTCGTAACTTTAAAAAAATTTACAAAACAAAAGCCTTCCTAGATTAAAAGAAACCAAATTAACATGTCAGTTGAATGTGACATGGATCCTTGATCCTATTCTGGGTATTTCATTTTAAAAAATAGGTACAGAAACGTGGGAACAACCAAAGAAATTTTAATATGGTATTAAGATAATACCACATTAGATGGTTGAACTGTGTAAATGTCAAGAAAGACGAGTGTGGTTATGAAAGAGAATGCCCTTGTTCTTGGGAGATGCCCGCTGAAGTATTTAAGAGTGAAGAGTCACGATACCTGCCACACATTTTCAGTTGGTACCAAAAGGGGATTGTACATGAGAGTGGAGTTTCTCAATCACGGCCCCTCTGACGTTTGGACTGGGACGACGCAGGGACTGTCTGTGCATCGTAGGATGTCCGGCTGTATCCCTGGCCTCCACCCACTAGAAGCAGGTCACACACTCCCCAGCTTGTGAAGATAAAAACTGTTTCTTAAAGTTGTCAAATGCCCTCCTACACGGTGGAGGGGACCCCATAGGGAGCAACCTCAGCCAATCAGAATCACAGAGACGTTGCTTCAGGCCGGAGTCAACTGAGGACCAGTGCTATGAAAGAAGATAAAGAAAATGCAGAAAAGTGTTAACAACTGGCAAACCAGTGAGAGGCGGATGGGTGTTTGTTGAACAGTTCATGCGATGTTTTTGCAAGTTCAAAATTTTTAAACAGCTAAAGCATTGGTTATGAAGTCTTGACTGAGGGTCAGTCCCTGATATTGGTTACCATCCTGAGGCAAATTTTTATTACAACACTCCCATTTGATCATGACACACTTCCACTCTCCTCTGCCTTAGGGATGACATTTAAACTTGGACTCAGGCCTCCCAGGCCCCTCATTGCTGGGTCCTATTTATCACCCACTTCAGCCCTATCTTCCTTCCTGAAACTGTTCTGCTCCTCTCTGGCAAATTGTCATTTAAAACCCAATCCCTTATGACCCAGCAATCCCACTACTGGGCATACACACCAAGGAAACCAGAATTGAAAGAGACACATGTACCCCAATGTTCATCACAGCACTGTTTATAATAGCCAGGACATGGAAGCAACCTAGATGTCCATCAGCAGATGAATGGATAAGAAAGCTGTGGTACGTATACACAATGGAGTATTACTCAGCCATTAAAAAGAATACATTTGAATCAGTTCTAATGAGGTGGATGAAACTGGAGCCTATGATACAGAGTGAAGTAAGCCAGAAAGAAAAACACCAATACAGTATACTAACGCATATCTATGGAATTTAGAAAGATGGTAATGATAACCCTGTATGCGAGACAGCAAAAGAGACACTGATGTATAGAACAGTCTTTTAGACTCTGTGGGAGAGGGCGAGGGTGGGATGATTTGGGAGAATGGCATTGAAACATGTAGAATATCATATATGAAACGAGTCGCCAGTCCAGGTTCGATGCAGGATACAGGATGCTTGGGGCTGGTGCACTGGGACGACCCAGAGGGATGGTATGGGGAGGAAGGTGGGAGGGGGGTTCAGGATGGGGAATATGTGTACACCCGTGGTGGATTCATGCTGATGTGTGGCAAAACCAATACAATATTGTAAAGTAATTAGCCTCCAATTAAAATAAATAAATTTATATTAAAAAAAAGAATAAATAAATAAAACCCAATCCAACTGAGATATCCTCTGGAGAACAATATGCAAGTTTCCTAAGATGAATCATTAATGAAACCTTCTCGAGGCCCCCACTCCACCCCTCCCTCTGCCGTTTGATTCACGTTGTACAGTAGATGGCTCGTCTTCCCCTCCTGGGGGCTCTGCATACAAAGATTTCTCTTCTGCTGTTCACGACTCTATTCTGAAGGGGGCGGCAGAGGATGAGGTGGTTGGATGGTCTCATTGACTCAGTGCATATGAGTTTGAGCGAACTCTGAGACAGTGAGGGACAGGGAAGCCTGGCGTGCTGCAATTCATGGGGTCGCAGAGTCAGACACAACTTAGTGACTACATAACAACAACAACACAAAGTTCTGGCAAAAAAAAAAAAAAAACAAACCTGGGGTCCTCAGTTTGCCTGCCCATAAGGAACTGAATTTCTACCAACTGATTCACCTTCCCCAAGGGCCGATCAGATCAGATCAGTCACTCAGTCGTGTCCGACTCTTTGCAGCCCCATGGACTGTAGCACACCAGGCCTCCCTGTCCATCACCAACCCCCGGAGTTCACTGAGACTAACGTCCATCGAGTCAGTGATGCCATCCAGCCATCTCATCCTCTGTCATCCCCTTCTCCTCCTGCCCCCAATCACTCCCAGCATAAGAGTCTTTTCCAATGAGTCAACTCTTTTCATGAGGTGGCCAAAGTACTGGAGTTTCAGCTTTAGCATCATTCCTTCCAAAGAAATCCCAGGGCTGATCTCCTTCAGAATGGACTGGTTGGATTTCCTTGCAATCCAAGGGACTCTCAAGAGTCTTCTCCAACACCACAGTTCAAAAGCATCAATTCTTCAGGGCTCAGCCTTCTTAACAGTCCAATTCTCACATCCATACATGACCACAGGAAAAACTATAGCCTTGACTAGACGAACCTTTGTTGGCAAAGTAATGTCTCTGCTTTTCAATATGCTATCTAGGTTGGTCATAACTTTCCTTCCAAGGAGTAAGCGTCTTTTAATTTCATGGCTGCAGTCACCATCTGCAGTGATTTTGGAGCCCAGAAAAATAAAGTCTGACACGGTTTCCACTGTTTCCCCATCTATTTCCCATGAAGTGATGGGACCGGATGCCATGATCTTCGTTTTCTGAATGTTGAGCTTTAAGCCAACTTTTTCACTCTCCTCTTTCACTTTCATCAAGAGGCTTTTTAGTTCCTCTTCACTTTCTGCCATAAGGGTGGTGTCATCTGCATATCTGAGGTTATTGATATTTCACCCGGCAATCTTGATTCCAGCTTGTGTTTCTTCCAGTCCAGCGTTTCTCATGATGTACTCTGCATAGAAGTTAAATAAGCAGGGTGACAATATCCAGCCTTGACGTACTCCTTTTCCTATTTGGAACCAGTCTGTTGTTCCATGTCCAGTTCTAACTGTTGCTTCCTGACCTGCATACAGATTTCTCGAGGGGCAGATCAGGTGGTCTGGTATTCCCATCTCTTTCAGAATTTTCCACAGTTTATTGTGATCCACACAGTCAAAGGCTTTGGCATAGTCAATAAAGCAGAAATAGGTGTTTTTCTGGAACTCTCTTGCTTTTTCCATGATCCAGCAGATGTTGGCAATTTGATCTCTGGTTCCTATGCTTTTTCTAAAACCAGCTTGAACATCAGGAAGTTCACGGTTCACATATTGCTGAAGCCTGGCTTGGAGAATTTTGAGCATTACTTTACTAGTGTGGGAGATGAGTGCAATTGTGCGGTAGTTTGCGCATTCTATGGCATTTCCTTTCTTTGGGATTGGAATGAAAACTGATCTTTTCCAGTCCTGTGGCCACTGCTGACTTTTCCAAATTTGCTGGCATATTGAGTGCAGCACTTTCACAGCATCATCTTTCAGGATTTGGAATAGCTCAACTGGAATTCCATCACCTCCACTAGCTTTGTTCGTAATGATGCTTTCTGAGGCCCACTTGACTTCACATTCCAGGATGTCTGGCTCTAGGTGAGTGATCACACCATCGTGATTATCTGGGTCATGAAGATCTTTTTTGTACAGTTCTTCTGTGTATTCTTGCCATCTCTTCTTAATATCTTATGCTTCTGTTAGGTCCATACCATTTCTGTCCTTTATCAAGCCCATCTTTGCATGAAATGTTCCTTTGGTATCTCTGACCACTTCAGTATTCTTGCCTTGAGAATCCCATGAACAATATGAAAAGGCAAAATGATAGGATACAGAAAGAGAAACTCCCCAGGTCAGTAGGTGCCCAGTATGCTACTGGAGATCAGTGGAGAAATAACTCCAGAAATAATGAAGGGATGGAGCCAAAGCAAAAACAATACCCAGTTGTGGATGTGACTGCTGATAGAAGCAAGGTCCGATGCTGTAAACAGCAATATTGCATAGGAACCTGGAATGTCAGGTCCATGAATCAAGGCAAATTGGAGGTGGTCAAACAAAAGATGGCAAGAGTGAATGTCGACATTCTAGGAATCAGCAAACCGAAATGGACTGGAATGGGTGAATTTAACTCAGATGACCATTATATATACTACTGTGGGCAGGAATCCCTCAGAAGAAATGGAGTAGCCATCATGGTCAACAAAAGAGTCCAAAATGCAGTACTTGGATGCAATCTCAAAAATGACAGAATGATCTCTGTTCGTTTCCAAGGCAAACCATTCAATATCACAGTAATCCAAGTCTATGCCCCAACTAGTAATGCTGAAGAAGCTGAAGTTGAACGGTTCTATGAAGACCTACAAGACCTTTTAGAACTAACACCCAAAAAAGATGTCCTTTTCATTATAGGGGACTGGAATGCAAAAGTAGGAAGTCAAGAAACACCTGGCTGCTGCTGCTGCTAAGTCGCTTCAGTCGTGTCCGACTCTGTGCGACCCCATAGACGGCAGCCCACCAGGCTCTGCTGTCCCTGGGATTCTCCAGGCAAGAACACTGGAGTGGGTTGCTATTTCCTTCTCCAATGCATGAAGTGAAAAGGGAAAGGGAAGTCGCTCAGTCGTGTCCGACTCTTAGCAACCCCATGGACTGCAGCCTCCCAGGCTCCTCCGTCCGTGGGATTTTCCAGGCAAGAGTACTGGAGTGGGTGCCATTGCCTTCTCCGAAGAAACACCTGAAGTAACAGGCAAATTTGGCCTTGGAATATGGAATGAAGCAGGGCAAAGACTAATAGAGTTTTGCCAAGAAAATGCACTGGTCATAACAAACACCCTCTTCCAACAACACAAGAGAAGACTCTATCTACGGACATCACCAGATGGTCAACACCGAAATCAGATTGATTATATTCTTTGCAGCCAAAGATGGAGAAGCTCTATACAGTCAGCAAAAACAAGACCAGGAGCTGACTGTGGCTCAGACCATGAACTCATTATTGGCAAATTCAGACTTAAATTGAAGAAAGTAGGGAAAACCACTAGACCATTCAGGTATGACCTAAATCAAATCCCTTATGATTATACAGTGGAAGTGAGAAATAGATTTAAGGGACTAGATCTGATAGATAGGGTGCCTGATGAACTATGGAATGAGGTTCGTGACATTGTACAGGAGACAGGGATCAAGACTATCCCCATGAGAAAGAAATGCAAAAAAGCAAAATGGCTGTCTGGGGAGGCCTTACAAATAGCTGTGAAAGGAAGAGAAGTGAAAAGCAAAGGAGAAAAGGAAAGATATAAATATCTGAATGCAGAGTTCCAAAGAATAGCAAGAAGAGATAAGAAAGCCTTCTTCAGTGATCAATACAAAGAAATAGAGGAAAACAACAGAATGGGAAAGACTAGAGATCTCTTCAAGAAAATCAGAGATACCAAGGGCTGATAGTTGTCTGTTGTCTTTTAGGTCTCAGGCTTGGGGAACAAAACCAGTGACCCTACATTTTCTGGCTTTCACAGGTGGTCATTACAAGAAGTACATTGGCATACTTATGGCATGTAAAGGGCTTCCCAGGTGGCACTAGCAGCAAAGAACCTGCCTGCCAATGCAGGAGACATAAGAGACGTGGTTCAATCCCTGGGTCAGGAAGATCCCCTGCAGGAGGGCATGGCGACCCACTCCAGTATTTTTTTTTTTTTTTACTGAGAAGATACACTTCTTTTCTGGCTATTTTCAATTTTTGCTGCTGTGTGGGGAATTCTGTCCAGCTGCGGTGTGCAGGCCCCTCGCTGCAGCGGCCTCCTCAGCTGTGGGGCACAGAGTCCAGGCACATGGGTTCAGCAGGTGTGGCTCAAGGGCCCCAGAGGGCAGGCTCTGTGGCTATGGCACACGGGCACAGCCGCTCCGCAGCACGTGGGACCCTCCTGGACCGGGGATAGAGCCAGCGTCCCCTGCAGTGCAAGGCGGACTCCCAACCACTGGACCCCCAAGGAAATCCCCTACTCCGGAACTGCTGCCTGGAGAATCCCATGGACAGGGGTGCCTGGTGGGCTATGGTCCATAGGGTCACAAAGAATCAGACACGACTGAAGTGACATGGCAAGGATGCAAGCATGGCCTGTAAAGTGTGCCCACATACAAACCATTTAGGTTCTGATTATCAGTTTATCCATTCACCTACTGTTGCTGCTGTTCTGAATTTGTGTCATTCTAACAGATGTGTATCTTGTTTTAATATATATTTCCTTAAGACACATGATGTGGAGGATATTTTCATATGCTGATTTGGCATCTGTATGCCTTTGGTGAGATGTCTATTAAGTTCTTTTGCCTAGTTTTAAAATTGGGTGATTGTTTTACTTATGGTTGAGTATGAAGCATTCTTTGTGTATTTTGGATAGCAGTCCGGTATCAGCGCTGTCTTTTGAGGTATTCTCTTTCAGTCTGTGACTTTTCTTATTCTATGACTCAGGCCACTTAAAAAAAAATTATTTATTTGGCTGTGATAGGTCTTAGTTGAAGCATTCGAGACCTTTAGTTCTCTGACCAGGAATCAAACCCGGGCCCCCTGCATTGCGAGTGAGTAGTCACAGCCACTGGACCACCAGGGAAGTCCCCAACTTATGCCACTTTTAAAAGACATCTGACTTCTTGTAGCTGAATGCATTCTTACAGAGATAAGGAAGTATTCTATGTAGACAAGATATCCAACCGTGGCACCCTGTCCTCCTTTGGCCAAGGGGTGGCCAATTCCTTGTTCCTTCTTCTGCCTCAAGGATGCAAAATGTTTGAATCCAAGTCATTGGAAACATTCCTGAAGAGAGTCATTCAGTCTTGGGGTCCTTGGAGTTGCCACCATTCTGTGTTGTCTGAGATATAATGATTTCGCTTTTCCATACATTCGACCAGGCACCTCATAGACTTCCAATAGATTCAATACTTTTGCTGAAGTTAGATTAAGCAATTTACTAACTCCATCAACAACTCTTTATCTAGTGCCTACTATGTGCTAGCCACCATTCTAAGCATGTTGGTATGGACCTAACAGAAGCAGAAGATATTAAGAAGAGGTGTCAAGAATACACAGAAGAACTGTACAAAAACGATCTTCATGACCAAAATAATCACAATGTTGTGATCACTCACCTAGAGCCAGACATCCTGGAATGTGAAGTCAAGTGGGCCTTAGAAAGCATCATTATGAACAAAGCTAGTGGAGGTGATGGAATTCCAGTTGAGCTATTTCAAATCCTGGAAGATGATGCTGTGAAGTACTGCATTCAATATGCCAGCAAATTTGGAAAACTCAGCAGTGGCCACAGGACTGGAAAAGGTGAGTTTTCATTCCAATCCCAAAGAAAGGCAATGCCAAAGAATGCTCAAACTACCGTACAATTGCACTCATCTCCCACGCTAGTAAAGTAATGCTCAAAATTCTCCAAGCCAGGCTTCAGCAATACGTGAACCGTAAACTTCCCGATGTTCA
This sequence comes from Bubalus bubalis, assembly GCF_019923935.1. Classification (NCBI taxonomy): domain Eukaryota; kingdom Metazoa; phylum Chordata; class Mammalia; order Artiodactyla; family Bovidae; genus Bubalus; species Bubalus bubalis. The sequence continues at coordinate 63,950,475 of NC_059174.1, read as the reverse complement.
AGCTGGTTTTAGAAAAGGCAGAGGAACCAGAGATCAAATTGCCAACATCCGCTGGATCATCGAAAAAGCAAGAGAGTTCCAGAAAAACACCTATTTCTGCTTTATTGACTATGCCAAAGCCTTTGACTGTCTGGATCACAATAAACTGTGGAAAATTCTTCAAGAGATGGAAATACCAGACCACCTGACCTGTCTGTTGAGAAACCTGTATGCAGGTCAGGAAGCAACAGTTAGAACTGGACATGGAACAACAGACTGGTTCCAAATAGGAAAAGGAGTACGTCAAGGCTGGATATTGTCACCCTGCTTATTTAACTTCTATGCAGAGTACATCATGAGAAACGCTGGGCTGGAAGAAGCACAAGCTGGAATCAAGATTGCCGGGTGAAATATCAATAACCTCAGATATGCAGATGACACCACCCTTATGGCAGAAAGTGAAGAGGAACTAAAAAGCCTCTTGATGAAAGTGAAAGAGAGTGAAAAAGTTGGCTTAAAGCTCAACATTCAGAAAACAAAGATCATGGCATCCGGTCCCATCACTTCATGGAAAATAGATGGGGAAACAGTAGAAACCGTGTCAGACTTTATTTTTCTGGGCTCCAAAATCACTGCAGATGGTAACTGCAGCCATGAAATTAAAAGATGCTTACTCCTTGGAAGGAAAGTTATGACCAACCTAGATAGCATATTGAAAAGCAGAGACATTACTTTGCCAACAAAGGTCCATCTAGTCAAGGCTATGGTTTTTCCAGTAGTCATGTATGGATGTGAGAGTTGGACTGTGAAGAAGGCTGAGAGCTCTGAAGAATTGATGCTTTTGAACTGTGGTGTTGGAGAAGACTCTTGAGAGTCCCTTGGACTGCAAGGAGATCCAACCAGTCCATTGTAAAGGAGATCAGCCCTGGGATTTCTTTGGAAGGAATGATGCTAAAGCTGAAACTCCAGTACTTTGGCCACTTCATGTGAAGAGTTGACTCATTGGAAAAGTCTCTGATGCTGGGAGGGATTGGGGGCAGGAGGAGAAGGGGACGACAGAGGATGAGATGGCTGGATGGCATCACCAACTAGATGGACATGAGTTTGAGTGAACTCCAGGAGTTGGTGATGGACAGGGAGGCCTGGCATGCTGCAATTCATGGGGTCGCAAAGAGCTGGACACAACTGAGTGACTGAACTGAACTATGTGCTAGGCACCATTCTAAGCACTGGGGATACAATAGTGAATGACATAAACCAAGGCCCTGTGCTCACAGAGCTTATTACACTATGGTGGAAAAGTCAGACAATAAGGAATTCGCATGAAGTACATGGCATGTTCAGTGGTGTTCAGTGCAATGGAGGATGTTGTTGGCTTCAGGCATAGCTGGATCCAGCAGCTGCAACAATACTAGACTCTAAAACCTGGCAAGGGGATAGGGAATGCCTGGGTGTTTTGCCTGTTAGCCATGAAATTAAAAGATGCTTGCTCCTTGGAAGAAAAGTTATGACAAACCTAGACAGTGTATTCAAAAGCAAAGATATCACTTTGCCAACAAAGGTCCAATAGTCAAAGCAATGGTTTTCCTGGTAGTAATATACAGATGTGAGAACTAGACAAAGAAAGCTGAGCGCCAAAGAATTGATGCTTTTGAACTGTGGTGTTGGAGAAGATTCTTGAGAGTCCCTTGGACTGCAAGGAGATCCAACCAGTCCATCCTAAAGGAGATCAGTCCTGAATATTCACTGGAAGAACTGATGCTGACGCTGAAGCTCCAATGATTTGGCCACCTGATGCAAAGAGCCAACTCATTGGAAAAGACCCTGATGCTGGGAAAGATTGAGGGCAGAAGGAGAAGCAGCAGCAGAGGATGAGATGGCTGGATGGCATCACCGACTCAATGAACATGAGGTTGAGCAAGCTCCAGGAAACAGTGAAGGAGGGGAGCCTGGCATGCTGCTGTCCATGGGGTCACAAAGAGCCAGACACGACTGAGCGACTGAACAGCAACAGCAAGAGCCATAGGTTGGTGAAGGGCTTAGAGTCCAAAGAATGCAGGGTGACCCAAGGGACCTGACTTCATGTGCTGAGTGGCAAAGGACCCAAGGAGTTGAGTCCTGATAGTTTCCACACAGAAAGCAATGGTAAGGTTGAGAGTGTTGGGGAGAGAAGAAAAGGGGGAGGACTTGGAAGGAGTACATAGAGTTCAGGACCCCCTCCAGACTTCTGCCAATTGAGATGTGGCAGCCTGGGCTTCCTTTGCTCCTGATAGAGTCGATTTCTGTTTCTTACAATCAAAGACTTCTAACTCACAAACACACTCACACACCCCTGTGCTTTGCCAGGTTCTGCTAGACACTGAGAACACAGGGAAAAATTAGACACAGACCAGTTCCCAGAAAACTCCCAGCCTGTAAGGGCAGCTAGACAGTAAGAAGTCCCCTGCAGTTTACAGGGCACCCACTGGCATCCCAGGTGGTGCAGTGGTAAAGGATCTGCCTGCAATGCAGGAGACTTGGGTTCCATCCCTGGGTTGGGAAGATTCCCTGGAGGAGGGCATGGCAACCCACTCCAGTCTTCTTCTTGCCTGCAGAATCCTATGGACAGAGGAGCCTAGCGGGCTACAGTCCATGGAGTCATGGAGAGTCGGACACAACTGAGGGACTAACACTTTCACTTCACTGTCAGGGAAGGTAAAGTTTTTATTTTTTCAGTTCAGTTCAGTCACTCAGTCGTGTCTGATTCTTTGCAACACCATTGCCTGCAGCACGCCAGGCCTCCCCGTCCATCACCAACTCCTGGACTTTACCCAAACTCATGTCCACTGAGTCGGTGATGCCATCCAACCACCTCATCCTGTCATCCCCTTCTCCTCTTGCCCTCAATCTTTCCCAGCATCAGGGTATTTTCAAATGAGTTAGCTCTTCGCATCAGGTGGCCAAAGTATTGGAGTTTCAGCTTCAACATCAGTCCTTCCAATGAATATTCAGGACTGATCTCCTTTAGGATGGACTGGTTGGATCTCCTTGCAGTCCAAGGAACTCTCAAGAGTCTTCTCCAGCACCATAGTTCAAAAACATCAATTCTTCCACACTCAGCTTTCTTTATAGTCCAATTCTCACATCCATACAGTTCAGTTCAGTTCAGTCGCTCAGTCGTGTCCAACTCTTTGCGACCCCATGAATTGCAGCATGCCAGGCCTCCCTGTCTGTCACCAACTCCTGGAGTTCACTCAAACTCACGTCCATCTAGTCGGTGATGCCATCCAGCCATCTCATCCTCTGTCGTCCCCTTCTCCTCCTGCCCCCAATCCCTCCCAGTATCAGAGTCTTTTCCAGTGAGTCAACTCTTCACATGAAGTGGTCAAAGTACTGGGGTTTCAGCTTTAAGCATCATTCCTTCCAAAGGACACCCAAGACTGATCTCCTTTACAATGGACTGGTTGGATCTCCTTGCAGTCCAAGGGACTCTCAAGAGTCTTCTCCAACACCACAGTTCAAAAGCATCAATTCTTCAGGGCTCAGCCTTCTTCACAGTTCAACTCTCACATCCATACATGACTACTGGAAAAACCATAGCCTTGACTAGATGGACCTTTGTTGGCAAAGTAATGTCTCTGCTTTTCAATATGCTATCTAGGTTGGTCATAACTTTCCTTCCAAGGAGTAAGCATCTTTTAATTTCATGGCTGCAGTTACCATCTGCAGTGATTTTGGAGCCCAGAAAAATAAAGTCTGACACGGTTTCTACTGTTTCCCCATCTATTTTCCATGAAGTGATGGGACCGGATGCCATGATCTTCGTTTTCTGAATGTTGAGCTTTAAGCCAACTTTTTCACTCTCCTCTTTCACTTTCATCAAGAGGCTTTTTAGTTCCTCTTCACTTTCTGCCATAAGGGTGGTGTCATCTGCATATCTGAGGTTATTGATATTTCACCCGGCAATCTTGATTCCAGCTTGTGCTTCTTCCAGCCCAGCGTTTCTCATGATGTACTCTGCATAGAAGTTAAATAAGCAGGGTGACAATATCCAGCCTTGACGTACTCCTTTTCCTATTTGGAACCAGTCTGTTGTTCCATGTCCAGTTCTAACTGTTGCTTCCTGACCTGCATACAGATTTCTCAAGAGGCAGGTCAGGTGGTCTGGTATTTCCATCTCTTGAAGAATTTTCCACAGTTTATTGTGATCCAGACAGTCAAAGGCTTTGGCATAGTCAATAAAGCAGAAATAGGTGTTTTTCTGGAACTCTCTTGCTTTTACGATGATCCAGCGGATGTTGGCAATTTGATCTCTGGTTCCTCTGCCTTTTCTAAAACCAGCTTGAACATTGGGAAGTTTACGGTTCACGTATTGCTGAAGCCTGGCTTGGAGAATTTTGAGCATAACTTTACTAGCGTGTGAGAGGAGTGCAATTGTGCGGTAGTTTGAGCATTCTTTGGCATTGCCTTTCTTTGGGATTGGAATGAAAGCTGACCTTTTCCAGTCCTGTGGCCACTGCTGAGTTTTCCAACTTTGCTGGCATATTGAGTGCAGCACTTTCACAGCAGCATCTTTCAGAATTTGAAATAGCTCAACTGGAATTCCATCACCTCCACTAGCTTTGTTTGTAATGATGCTTTCTAAGGCCCACTTGACTTCACATTCCAGGATGTCTGGCTTTAGGTGAGTGATCACACCATCGTGATTATCTTGGTCATGAAGATCATTTTTGTACAGTTCTTCTGTGCATTCTTGCCACCACTTCTTAATATCTTCTGCTTCTGTTAGGTCCATACAATTTCTGTCCTTTATCGAGCCCATCTTTGCATGAAATGTTCCCTTGGTAACTCTAATTTTCTTGAAGAGATCTCTAGTCTTTCCCATTCTGTTGTTTTCCTCTATTTCTTTGCATTGATCACTGAGAAAGGCTTTCTTATCTCTCCTTGCTATTCTTCGGAACTCTGTATTCAGATACTTATATCTTTCCTTTTCTCCTTTGCTTTTTGCTTCTCTTCTTTTCACAGCTATTTGTAAGGCCTCCCCAGACAGCCCTTTTGCTTTTTTGCATTTCTTTTCCATGGGGATGGTCTTGATCCCTGTCTCCTGTACAATGTCATGAACCTCATTCCATAGTTCATCAGGCACCCTATCTATCAGATCTAGTCCCTTAAATCTATTTCTCACTTCCACTGTATAATCATAAGGGATTTGATTTAGGTCATACCTGAATGGTCTAGTGGTTTTCCCCACTTTCTCAATTTAAGTCTGAATTTGGCAATAAGGAGTTCATGATCTGAGCCACAGTCAGCTCCCGGTCTTGTTTTTGCTGATTGTATAGAGCTTCTCCATCTTTGGCTGCAAAGAATATAATCAATCTGATTTCGGTGTTGACCATCTGGTGAAGTCCATGTGTAGAGTCTTCTCTTGTATTGTTGGAAGAGGGTGTTTGTTATGACCAGTGCATTCTCTTGGCAAAACTCTATTAGTCTTTGCCCTGCATCATTCTGTATTCCAAGGCCAAATTTGCCTGTTACTCCAGGTGTTTCTTGACTTCCTACTTTTGCATTCCAGTCTCCTATAATGAAAAGGACATCTTTTTTGCGTGTTAGTTCTGAAGGTCTTGTAGGTCTTCATAGAACCATTCAACTTCAGCTTCTTCAGCTTTACTGGTTGGGGCATAGACTTGGATTACCATAATATTGAATGGTTTGCCTTGGAAACGAACAGAGATCATTCTGTCGTTTTTGAGATTGCATCCAAGTACTGCATTTTGGACTCTTTTGTTGACCATGATGGCTACTCCATTTCTTCTAAGGGATTCCTTCCCGTAGTAGTATATATAATGGTCATCTGAGTTAAATTCACTCATTCCAGTCCATTTTAATTTACTGATTCCTAGAATGTCAACATTCACTCTTGCCATCTTTTGTTTGACCACCTCCAATTTGCCTTGATTCATGGACCTGACTGCCGGGGTCCAGCCCCGGCTGATCCAGGGTATTCGAAGGAGAGACGGCATCGGCGACCTATTTATTTCAATATTCATCAAAGATATAAAGAGTAATAGAATGAGGATAGCTCAATAGGAAAATTCAGTGAAGAAAAGAGGCTGAATAAAATTCCAAAGCAGGGAATTTACATCACCTATGAAGGCCGCAGGCATCCTCCTGTTCTCCCGAAGGAGAGGAGACACTAAGGCCTACCCGGTCAGATCTTAGAAGCCCAGGAAAAATTAGTAGGCTTGACGAGCTTCCCCGCCTCAGAGGAAAAATTCAGCCAGAAGGTGAAAGAAAGAACGACATGGGGAGACCAAGTTTCGGTGAACAAGGCCCGCACTTTATTTTCCAAAGTAGTTTTTATACCTTAAGTTATGCATAGAGGATAATGGGGGAAGGAGTAGAGTCATGCAGTAAGCCAGGCTTTCTTCCTGCAAACTTATCATATGCAAAAGTGTAGGTGATTTGCATCATCTTCTGGCCCGGAGGCCTGTTAACATTTTAAGACCCTTTCTTCAGAAAACTTATTTTTCTCTAAAGGTGATTAGTCAGGTGCCACCCTCCAAAAGCATTAAAGTTGCATTCCTATAGGGCAAAGGTGTGGTAGGCTGTAACAAGAAAAATAATTAACTCAAGGGTCCAAGGTTGCAAACATTAAAGCTACTACTTACACCAATTATATTAATCAATACACTGCCAGGGACACAGCAGGTAAGGGATATGGAAACTTAGCAGCAAACATCGGTCCAACAAGTGAAAAACCCTTCACCAATACAATTTCTAATCAATCTTTTAACTACTCAAAGGAATCTGTGTTTAGACAGTTTAAAACATCTCCTGCCTCTCACAGTTGGGAGGCTCTGAACAATCACATGTGGCCGGAAAAACCTATTCAGGCAGGCTAGAGGATTTCCAAAGGAGTTTGTAGGTTGAAACACTGTCACACCCAGGAATTATTAACTGGAGCTGTAAGCTAACTCTTTTTTCAGAGAGAGGTAGTGGGGGACAGCCCCCCATAAAGTCAGAGGTGTAGGTGAAAGCACAAAGCAGAAAGTAGGCAGACTCTGGTTTTGGGGGTAGATGCTCGAGAATTTCCAGGGGGACTCCTGCGGCTCGATCCCGCCTTTGCATATGCCAAGCCTCCTTCCTCATGACCTTTGCCACGGGCAGAGCTCGCTCCCAGCCCCTGACATTCCAGGTTCCTATGCAATATCGCTGTTTACAGCATCGGACCTTGCTTCTATCAGCAGTCACATCCACAACTGGGTATTGTTTTTGCTTTGGCTCCATCCCTTCGTTCTTTCTGGAGTTATTTCTCTACTGATCTCCAGTAGCATATTGGGCACCTGCTGACCTAGGGAGTTCCTCTTTCAGTATCCTATCATTTTGCCTTTTCATATTGTTCATGGGGTTCTCAAGGCAAGAATACTGAAGTGGTTTGCCATTCCCTTCTCCAGTGGACCACATTCTGTCAGATCTCTCCACCATGACCCGCCCGTCTTGGGTTGCCCCATGGGCATGGCTTAGTTTCATTGAGTTAGACAAGGCTGTGGTCCTAGTGTGATTAGATTGACTAGTTTTTTGTGAGTATGGTTTCAGTATCTGCCCTCTGATGCCCTCTTGCAACACCTAACATCTTACTTGGGTTGCTCTTACCTTGGGCGTGGGGTATCTCTTCACAGCTGCTCCAGCAAAGCGCAGACACTGCTCCTTACCTTGGACGAGGGGTATCTCCTCACCACTGCCCCTCCTGACCTTGAACGTGGAGTAGCTCCTCTCGGCCCTCCTGCACCCGTGCAGCCACCACTCCTTGGACGCTCCACCACATCCATGCATGACTACTGGAAAAACCATAGCCTTGATTAAATGGACCTTTGTTGGCAAAGTAATGTCTCTGCTTTTGAATATGCTGTCTAGATTGGTCATAACTTTCCTTCCAAGGATTAAGCGTCTTTTAATTTCATGGCTGCAGTCACCATCTGCAGTGATTTTGGAGCCCTAAAACATAAAGTCAGCCACTGTTTCCCCATCTATTTGCCATGAAGTGATGGGACCAGATCTTCGTTTTCTGAATGTTGAGCTTGAAGCCAACTTTGTCACTTTCCTCTTTCACTTTCATCAAGAGGCTCTTTAGTTCCTCTGCACTCTCTGCCATATGGTTTCATAAGATTCAAACTTCGTATAAAAAGAAAATATTGGAAACTCCCTGGCAGTCCAGTGGTTAGGACTTGGCACTCTCATTGCCTTGGGCCTGGGTTCAATCCCTGGTCAGAGAGCTAAGATTTTATAAGCTGTGGGCACAGCCCCCGCCCCCCAAAAAATTGCTTCGTAATTGCAAGAATTAAAAGTTTCAACTATTTTTGATACTTCTCCAACCTTTTTATACTGGTAGAAAATTCATACCAAGCCCCCAACTGTTAAAGCACAAGGATCTCACCTAGGTCTTCCCAGGCGGTGCTAGTGCTAAAGAGCCGACCTGCCAGTGCAGCAGATGTAAGAGACACGGGTGCGATCCGGGTCGGGAAGACCCCCGAGGGGAGGGAAAGCCACTCCAGTATTGCCACCTGGAGAAGCCCATGGACAGAGAGGCCTGGTGGGCTACAGTCCGTGGGGTCTGAGAGTCAGAACCCCATGGACAGAGGGGCCTGGTGGGCTACAGTCCGTGGGGCCTGAGAGTCAGAGCCCCATGGACAGAGGGGCCTGGTGGGCTACAGTCCGTGGGGCCTGAGAGTCAGAGCCCCATGGACAGAGGGGCCTGGTGGGCTACAGTCCGTGGGGCCTGAGAGTCAGAGCCCCATGGACAGAGGGGCCTGGTGGGCTACAGTCCGTGGGGTCTGAGAGTCAGAGCCCCATGGACAGAGGGCCTGGTGGGCTACAGTCCGTGGGGCCTGAGAGTCAGAGCTGACTTAGCGAGTAAACCACCGCCACCACCAGTGCCACGGGACTGTGTGCTTATAATGGCTCAAATGCTTAATGTTGCTAGGCGTATTTTGCCAATTAAAACTCCATTAAGAAAAGAAAAGGGATGATTGGGGTCAGCCATAAAGGAGGCTAGTGGTAGCTTTCCCAAATAATTCAGACTCAAAAGGTGACTCAGAGGACGTGCCTGGTGCTCCAGCGGTTGAGAACCCACGCTTTCATTGCAGAGGGCGCCGGCTCAACCCCTAGTTGGGAAGCTAAGCTCCTGCATGCCGCGTAGTGTGGCCAGACCAAAGCCAAGTGAACAAACCAAAAAGAGAAGACTCATGTTTCTGCAGGAGGAAAGGAAGCAGGGGAGACTATTCCAAGTAAATGGATCAGAATAAGCCAAGATAACATTATGAAAGGAAACTAGGTGTTCCCGGCCTGGGGAGGCGTCCAAGACCATGCAAAGAGACATGTCTAGTTACGGGGACTTACGCAAGGTCATAGCTTGGGTACATATAATGTAAGCTAAAATAGCATGCTGAGAAATTCTAAGTTCATACAGAAAACAAAGAGGAGAGTGCTTAAAAGAATCTTACATGTGACCTACTGTATGCCTGCCTTGCATACAAAGTGTCTCTTGACTTGTGCCGAGTGAAGGCAATCTTAGAAGTCTTTCTCAACCTTTAATTCAGTTACTACATTTTTTAAAAAATCTGCTATAGTGTTTTTTTAAGTGTTAGTCTCTCAATCACGTCTGACTGTTTGTGACACCAAAGGCTGTAGCCCACCAGGCTCATCTGTCCATGGAATTCTCCAGACAGAAATACAGGAGTGGGTTGCCACTTCCTTCTCCAGGGGACCCCCCTGACCCGGGAATCGAACCTGGTTCTCCTGCATTGGCAGGCAGATTCTTTACCTTCTGAGCCACCAAGGAAGCCAGAATTCTCCTTTAAGTCCCCATAACCAGCCGAGTCTCCTTCCTCTCCACTTTGCCGATTTCTGGTCCTCATCTAGATCCATGTCCACCTCTACTACAGACTTTCGACAGAAGTGAAATCTGTTAGTTTTTGTGTTCCCAGAGTACAGATCACGTTCTAGCACACAGTAGGCTATCAATGAATGCTTACTGATATGGCCTAAAGACAGATTGCAAATTAGGGGTGCTTTTGCCTACTTATCTCAAGTCCAATTGAAATTTAGAGAAAAAAAAAAAAAAACTTTCCCATCAGTTCTGTAATTCCACAGAGATCAGGGAAGGGAGGTGTCAGAGAGCCTCAGCTTTGGTTTAAGATGTTTTCCCTGCTGGTCGGCAGGGAGGACAAAGGCACCCTGGCGGTGTCCAGACACACGCCGTTTGGAGGATGCAGTGGGTTATGGTGTGCGGTGGGTCTGCTGGGAACTCCTGCTCAGGACCGAGGTCAGCTCCCCACACGTTGGCATTAATTCAAGGAGATACCCTTGTCTTCCGATTGCTGAACCCTCTGGCCCCTTCTTGAAAATTCTTTCCCCAAGTGGATGCTCTGGCCATCTCGTCACTGAGGCAGAGACATCAAGGAAGGAAGGAGACTTAACTGTATCCATTCTGATAGACTCATCTTACTCGAGATTTTCAGGTAAGGATACCAGGTATTTCATTTGCTGGGGAACAAAGTGAAGGAAATGTACAGAAGGTAAGACAGGAAATGGTAAATACAGACAACTACTCTGTGTCAGGCGCTTTGCTGAGTGGCTCCCCTGAATTATCTCCATAAATTCTCTAAATAATCCGATGATATACTTATAAAGAAGAATAAAGAGGCTCTTGATGAGGGTGAAAGAGGAGAGTGGAAAAAGCTGGCTTAAAACTCAACATTCAAAACACTAAGATCATGGCATCTGGTCCCATCACTTCATTGCAAGGATATGGGGGAGAAGTGGAAACAGTGACAGACTATTTTCTTGGGCTCCAAAAATCACTGCAGATGGTGACTGCAGCCATGAAATTAAAACATGCTTGCTCCTTTGAAGGAAAGCTATGGCCAACCTAGACAGCATATTCAAAAGCAGAGACATTACTTTGCCAACAAAGGTCCGTCTAGTCAAAGCAATGGTTTTTCCAGTAGTCATGTATGGATGTGAGAGTTGGACCATAAAGAAGGCTGTGTGTGTTAGTCATTCAGTCATGTCTAACTCTTTGTGACCCAATGGGCTGTAGCCCACCAGGCTTCCCTGTCCCTGGGATTTTCCAGGCAAGAATCCTAGAGTGGGTATCCCTTTCCTCCTCCAGAGGAATCTTCCTGAGCCAGGGATTGAAACTGGGTTTCCTGCATTGCAGGCGGAGCTTTATCACCTGAGCTACTGAGCACCAAAAAATTGCTGCTTTTGAACTGTGGTGTTAGAGAAGTCCCTTGAGAGTCCCTTGGACTGCAAGGAGATCAAACCAGTCCATCCTAAAGGAGATCAGTCCTGAATATTCATTGGAAGGACTGATGCTGACGCTGAATCTCCAGTACTTCGGCCACCTGATGTGAAGAGCCAGCTCATTTGAAAAGACCCTGATGCTGGGAAAGATTGAAGGCAAAAGAAGAAAGTGGGTGACAGAGGATGAGATGGTTGGATGGCATCACCGACTCAATGGACATGAGTTTGAGCAGCTCTGGGAGACAGTGAGTGACAGAGAAGCCTGGAGCGCTGCAGTCCATGAGGTTGCAAAGAGGCAGACATAACTTAGCAACTGAACAACAACAAACTTATAATAAATATGGTTCCTGTTTTATGAATGGAGAAACTGAAGTTCCGTAAGTAAAAATGCTTGATGTGATCCCAGTCAGTATAGAGAATTTGGAGTTGGACCTCAGGTCCACGTGATTCTGAAGCCTGAAGTCTTTCTGTCGTACCAAGATGTCACTCAGGCATGCTGGAAAATGAACAGCTGGGCTGGGAGCTGAGAATCAGGGCTGACGTTCCCACAAAGCTGAGTGACTTGGGTCCACGTCTGGTCACAGCTTTATGTCTCTGCTGGAGCTGTTCCTTCTCCCTGGGTTGCCCATCACTGTATCTGTTTTCTAACTTTCAGAATTCTAACTTTCAGAACCCTTCAAGGCTCAGTTAAAATGTTAGAGTTTCCCCCAGCCCTTCCTTGTGCAAATAGATACCCGTTCATCAAATTTCTGCCCTCTCTTGCTGTGTGCATGGGTGCTTCCTCTGTGAGAATGGGTTACGTGACTCAGCCAGGACTGAAATCCAGTTTGGAGGTCAGAGCAAAGGACCACTTCATGGTTCAGGTTCAAGCACATGCGAGTCATTTCACACGAGAAGCGGCAGAGTCTAGAGGAATGATCTCTGGCTTCAGGACTAGAGAGACCCAGGTGTGACCCTGAGCAAGTCTCTTCACCTCTCCAAGCTTTAGTTCCTTATCTGCAAAACACAGCGCAGAACACTTCACTCACAGAATCGTCGCAACCTGTGTTGATGAAATAACGTATATCTATTGAAATTGTTAATTAATAATTATCAACTATTATTCATTAATTATTATTTTAATTCATTTATTCACTCAATTATTATTCATGAGTAATAATTAATGAGAGATGATACCTATATTTAGATGGCTTACTATTTATTTAGTTTTAATTTTTTTTGGGGGGGGGCCACACTGTATGCGGGATTTTAGTTCCCTGACCAGGGGTCAAAGCCACACCCCCTTGCAGTGGAAGCATGCATGAAACCATAACCACTGGACCACCAAGAAAGCCCCTGGCATACTATTTAATATTAACAGATAGCATTGGTTGTGTGCCCTGTGTCAGAAACCTGATACACGGCAACCCTATGAGTACTCTGTAAGTACTAAAATTATCCCCAACTTGCTAATGAGGTTTTACAAGAACCTGTAGCTTGTCTAAATCTCATGGCTAGTCAGTCATTGTCGTTCAGTTGCTAAGTCGTGTCCAACTCTTCGCGACCCCATGGACACAGCTATTTGGTGGAAGATTGAATGTTGAGATTCAGGTCTATCTGACTTTATTTAATGATGCAGATATTAGATCATCTGAGATGAAGCTAATTACATGTATCTTCTTTTTTTCCCTTGAAAGTCTATTGAGGGTAGGACAGGTTAGGTAACTTGCCCAAGTTTAGCCAATAAGGGATACCCAGCTAGAAAGCTGGGCTTCCTTGGTGGCTTAGTGGGAAAGAATCTGCCTGCAGTGTGGGAGACCTGGGTTCGAACCCTGGGTTGGGAATATCCCCTGCAGAAGGAAAAGGGCAATCCACTCCAGTATTCTGGGAAATCCCATGGACAGAGGAGCCTGGTGGGTATAGTCCATGGGATCACAAAGAGCTGGACACTACTGAGTGATTAACACACGCACACATGCATACGCAGAGAGAGCTCCTACTAGACAGGCCGCGTCTGTCTGTCTTCGAACCCACTCTGTGCTGGGCAGAGTACATGTCGATGCTCCCGAAATGCTTCTGGGATGACGTGAGCAGACAAGGCAGGAATCCTGCCTCAAGGTGTGTGTTCTTCCGCCCACACTGTGTCAACTCCCTTCCAAATCAACAACCACCAGAACCTGAAGACACATCAGCAAGGCCGAGGTCAGGTGCGCCCAGCCAGCACCCCCATCCTGGGGTTCCACCTCCTACCAGATGTGGTGCCCTTAAATCCACCTTGATCCATCACACATTAAATAAACGTGTACTGAGTACCTATAACGTACCAGGCAACGTGCTCTTTTGCCAGGCCTCCAGGGTAGAGTTCTGAGTGAGATAGACCTAGCTCCTTCCCCCAGGCTTACAACCCAGTTGGAGAGACACTGAATAACTGAACAAACACACAAGTAATTCAAAATGATAACAGTTGGTTTGTAATACATGGATAGAAAATAAAGACACAGGGTTTGATAGAGAATTTTTTAAGGAAGGCTTATCTGAAGACAAGACATTGAAAAATTATGCCAAAGATGTCTAGGATTCCCAGAAATGGGAAAAGCAGGAAGAGGGAGAAAGTATTCCAGACAAAAGGGAGTACATATGGGAATTCTTTAAGGCTGGTGGGACCTTGCAACATTTGAGGAAATGGAAGCGTCCCTGTAGGGCTTTGATAGATGGAAGAAGAGGAACCATGACGTGAGTTAAAACTGATACAGCCACTGGGAAAACAGTACGACGATTCCTTAAAAAACTAAAAATAGAGCCACCATATGACCCAGCAATCCCACTCCTGGGCATATACCAGAGAAAAACACAATTCAAAATACATGTGCACCCCGCAATGTTCACTGTAGCAACAGGAGCTACGTGGAAGCAGCACAAGTGTCTGTCGACAGAGGAATGGATAAGGAAGATGTGGCGCACACACACAGATGCAATAGTACTCGGTCATAAAAAGGAATGAAAGAGGGTCATTTGTAGAGATGGGGCTGAACCTAGAGACTGTGGCACAGGGTAAAGCAAGCAGAAAGAGCACAAATATCATATATTAACACAAGTACGTGGAATACAGGGAAATGGGACAGATGATCTTATTTGCAAAGCAGAAGTAGAGACAGACATGGAGAACAAACATGTGGATACCAAAGGGGCGTGTAGAGTGGTGGGGTAGGAGGAACTGGGAGCCTGGGATTGACACATATCCACTATTGATACTGTGCGTAAAGAGAGAAGTGATGAGAACCCACTGTATAGCGTGGGGAACTCTACTCAGTGCTCTGTGGAGACCTGACTGGGAAGCATGTCCAAGCGGCAGGGAGTGTCTGTACCCACGTGGCTGATTCACTTTGTTGTACGGTAGAAAATAACACTGCACTCTAAGGCAAGTCTACTCCAATACAAAATTAATTTGGAAAAAGCCCTCTCCACCGCCCCCCCCCCAAAAAAAAGACCTGAAGCAATTGGCAAAGTTTGATGCAGAACATGAGGTTTATTCTAAGAATAACTGGGGAGAGATTACAAGCTTTAAGCGGAGGCGTGACCCTAGAGGACTGTGCTTTTCAAAGGCTTCATTAGCTACCTCTTGGAGCATTGTAGCAGCAAGAATGGAATAAGGGAGGCCAGAGAAGAGGGTGTCTCATTTACCCAAGCGGCACAATGGCTTGGATCTGGGTGAGGCAAGGTGTACAGAGATAGCTTTGTGAACTACTTTGCAGTGTGTTTTGTGCTTAGATGGAGAGGTCCCTGGAGTTGGGCAACGTGACGAGGATCCAGGAATTCGTCTTGCTGGGCTTGTCCACGAGCCCAGAAACAAGGGAAATCCTGTTTGCCATCTTCCTGACCCTCTACCTGCTGACCCTGCTGGAGAACGCCCTCATCGTCTTCCTCGTCTGCAGCCACACCGAGCTCCACAAGCCCATGTACTTCTTCCTGGGCAACCTCAGCTGCCTGGAGATGTGCTACGTGTCGGTGACCATGCCCAGCCTGCTCGTGGGGCTGTGGACGGGACCCTACCATGTGCCCTTCACAGCCTGCATGACCCAACTCTTCTTCTTCATCTCCCTCATCTGCACAGAGTGTACCCTCCTGGCCTCCATGGCCTGTGACCGCTACGCGGCCATCTGCCGCCCGCTGCACTACCCGCTGCTCATGCGGCCCCAGGTCTGCCTGGGCTTGGCTGGGACTTCGTGGCTTGGTGGGCTGCTGGTCTCGGTGGCCAAGACAGCGTGCATCGCCAGCCTGTCCTACTGCGGCCCCAACGTCCTCAACCACTTCTTCTGTGACGTCTCCCCGCTGCTCAACCTGTCCTGCACCCACGTGGCCCTGACCGAGCTGGTGGACTTCCTCTCCGCCATCGTCATCCTCTGGGGCTCCCTCCTGGTGGCCATAGCCTCCTATGTGGCCATTGGCAGGGCCGTGCTCCACATGCCATCAGCAGCTGCCCGGTGCAAGGCCTTCTCCACCTGCGCCTCCCACCTGGTGGTGGTGGGCATCTTCTACTTGGCCACCCTCTTCATCTATGCTCGCCCCAGCCGCATAGAGGCCATGGACCTCAACAAGCTGCTGTCGGTCGTCTACACGGTGGCCACGCCCATGTGCAATCCGGTCATCTACTGCCTGCGGAACAGGGAGGTCCAGGCAGCTTTCCGTAGAACTCTACATGGGTCCTGAGGCTGACCAGCTAAGGGCATGGTGGAGAACTCAAGTTGTCGATACTTGATATTTACACAGCATGCACTTCTTCCTTTGAAAATGTATGATTCAGTGGCTATTTATCACATTCACAATGTTATGCAACCCATACCATTATCTGACTCCAGGACGTTTTCATCACCACCAAGATGAACGGATAAAGAAGATGTGGTACAGATGTACAATGGAATATTACTCAGCCATGAAAAGGAATGAAATCAGGTCATTTGTCGTGATCTGGATGAACTGAGAGTCTGTCATACAGAGTGAAGTACATCAGAAAAAGAAAAACAAATGTTGTACCTTAATGCATACATATGGAATCTAGAAAAATGGTGCAGATGAGACTATTTCCAGAGGAGGAATAGAGATGCAGATGTAGAAGATGGACTTGTGGGCACAGAGGGGCAAAGGGGAGGGTGGGATGGATGGAGAGAGTAGCACTGACATATATACAGCGTCCTGACTAAGACAGGTGGCTGGTGGGAAGCTGCTGTGTGGCACAGGGAGCTCAGCTCAGTGCTCTGGGATGACCTGGTGGAGTGGGGTGCGAGGTGAGAGGTTCAGGAGGGAGCGGATATATGTATACATATGGCTGATTCACGCTGCTGGACAGCAGAAACTAGCACAGCTTTGTAAAGTGATTATATTCCAACTTTTTAAACAAGAAATCTGTACACACCAGAAGTCACTCCCAATCCCCTATTCCACCGCCCAGCCCATTCATGTTTCTCTCTGTATGGATTTGCCTGATTAGACATTTTGCATGATTGAAATCAGGTAATACGTGGAGTTTTAATTGTGGCTTCTTTCGTTTAGCGTAGTATTTTCCAGGGTTGTGTGTATTGCAGCACGCTTCGGCACTTTGTTCCGTTTTGTGGTTTCGTGATATCCCGTCGTGTTTAGTTGGCCCACCCCTCAGCTGAGAGGCGCTTGGGTTGTTTCCACTTCTGCAGCTGTTAGGGCTAGAGCTGCTGACAGCGCTCCTATACCACGCTTTCTGTGGAAACACACTTTCTTTTCTCTTGGGCATATGCCTAGGAGTGGGATTGCCAGGTTGTATACCAATGCTCGGGGCTTCCCAGGTGGTGCAAGTGGTAAAGAACCTGCTTGCCAATGCAGGAAACATGAGACACGTGGGTTCGATCCCTGGGTCAAGAAGATCTCCTAGAGAAGGAAATGGCAACCCACTCCAGTATTCTTGCCTGGGAAATCCCAAGGACAGAGGAGCCTGGTGGGCTACAGTCTATAGGATCACAAAGATTCAAACACAAATGAAGTGACTTAGCACACAGCACACAGGCTAATGCTATATTTAACGTTTTAAAGAACTGTCAAGCTCTTTCAAAGTGACTAATGTTCTACTTTCAGAATACATGTATGTCAGGGTAAGCAGGGCAATTATAAATGGCAATTTATAGATTAGATCATGCAAATGACCAATGAATCTAATAAATCTCCTTAATACTCAGCAAACATGCTAGTTATGATGTTTACCATCACTGTATCAGATCAGGAAAGATTCAAGAGACTGTTAAGACCTAAAGCTGAGCTGAGGTTGGGGTGTCCCTGGTGGCTCAGACGGTAAAGGATCTGCCTGCAGTGCAAAGGTTCGATCTCTGGGTTGGAAAAATCCCCTGGAGAAGGGAATGACAACGCAGTCCAGTATTCTAACTTGGAGAATTCCGTGGGCTTCCAGAGGAGCCTGGGAGCCATGGGGGATCGCAGAGTCAGACACGACTGAGCAGCTAATAGCTGAGCTGGCTTTGAGACGCGCTAATTCCCGCCCATAGACTGCTGGTGGAGGCGTAAATTGCTGAAGCCCTCTTGGAGAACAGACTGGTATTTGAATTTTGCCTTTGACACTTTGACGCTGAATCCCCACTTCTGCAGATTTCTCACAGGAAGATGAAAACACTGACCTATAAAAATACACGTATGAGAATGATTCTGGTAGCATTCCACGTTAACATGCCAGGGATTAAGTGATTTGGTCTAGGACTGGCCACTCACATCATCCCACCCAGGCAGAAAGAGCCTGGAGGACAGAGGGCTGGAAATTTTGGCAAACAGAATCCAAGGCTATTCAAAATCTAGAGCATGAAGATAAAAACGGTAACAGCCATGTCAAAGTGCACGTGAATTCAAAATTTGATAAATACTAGCAAATTGCTTTCCAGAAACAAGGCCTCAATCTACATGCCCACAGCCATCTGGGAGGGTAACTTGCCCCCACGTCCAACCAACACTGCGTTTTCTCAGAGGATTTCCTTTTAATGTGCTGTGAGCATATTAAAAGATGTCCCGCTACCAGCTTTAATTCCACTATATTGAGTTTCATTTCTTTAGTAGAGGTGGAGGTGGAACATTATTCCATAGTTTATTGGCCATTTCTGTTGCCTTTTGGGGGATGAACTATAGGGTAGTAGGCTGCAGTCCATGGGGTCGCTAAGAGTCGGACACAACTGAGCGACTTCACTTTCATGCACTGGAGAAGGAAATGGCAACCCACTCCAGTGTTCTTGCCTGGAGAATCCCAGGGACGGGGGAGCCTGGTGGGCTGCCGTCTATGGGGTCACAGAGGGTTGGACACGACTGAAGCGACTTAGCAGCAGCAACATTGGGTTATTTGTGCACAAACAGTCTAGAATGGGTGACAGTGTAGGTCAACTTTTCAAACATGTTTTCTTTAATGGCTGCACCAGGTCTTGGCTGCAGCATGTGGGACCTAGTTCCCTGACCAGGGTTTGCACCTACATTGGGAACATTGAGTATTATCCACTGGACCACCAGAGAAGGCCCTGTAATAGGTCAGTTTCACCCATATCTTTCCCTTTCTTCTCCAGGATAAATTCCCAAAGTAGAATTAATGAATGCAAGGCCATGCAGACTCTCAAGACTTTTTGTTATTTATTAGTAAACTGCCCTTCTAAAACACACTGACATTAACTCTCACAAACCGCACAAGAATATGGTCAGTTCTCTTGAGGCTCTGTCAGCATGAATTTTTATTACTTAAAATAAAAATAAAA
Source organism: Bubalus bubalis (assembly GCF_019923935.1). Taxonomy (NCBI): domain Eukaryota; kingdom Metazoa; phylum Chordata; class Mammalia; order Artiodactyla; family Bovidae; genus Bubalus; species Bubalus bubalis. The sequence goes on along the minus strand of NC_059174.1, from coordinate 63,931,474 downwards.
ATATGCTAATATGATGAGTAGGTCATTCTACAGAAGTTCATTCTTGGAATTTCTGTTATGCTTATTTTTTTCGATTATAAAGGTAATCCTAGAAAATTGCAAAATATTCAAATGTATAAGATAGAAAATACAAGTCCTCTGAGGCCTCTCACCTAAAAACACGGCTAATAACTGATATACACCTTTTCGGATCCCTTTCTAGATATCCTCTAAGACCCTGTGTGAGTATTCAGTTGTGTGTGACTCTTGCAACCCTGTGGACTGTAGCCCACCAGGCTCCTCTGTCCATGGGATTTCCCAGGCAAGAAAACTGGAGTGGGTTTCCAGTTCCTTCTGCAAGGGATCTTCCCAATCCAGGGATTGAACCCCCGTCTCCTGTGCCTTCTGCATTGGTAGGCAGGTTCTTTACCACTGAGGCACTTGGAAAGCCCTATTTCTAGGCATTATTGTTTTGTTCAGCTAAGTTGTATCTGACTCTGTGACCCCAGGGACTGCAGCACGCCAGGCCTCCCTGTCCTTCACCATGTCCCAGAGTTTGCCCAAACTCATGTCCACTGAGTCAGTGATGCTATTCAGCCATCTCACCCTCTGCCACCTGCTTCTCCTCCTGCCTTCACTCTTTCCCCACATCAGGGTCTTTTCCAGTGAGTCCACACTTCGCATCAGGTGGCCAAAGTATTGGAGCTTCAGCTTCAGCATCAGTCCTTCCAATGAATATTCAGGACTGATTTCCTTTAGGATGGACTGGTTTGATCTCCTTGCAGTCCAAGGGACTCTCAAGAGTCTTCTCCAACACCACAGTTCAAAAGCATCAATTCTTTCGCACTCAGCCTTCTTTATGGTCCAACTTTCTAGGCAAATATTAACTTAACTAACTACTACAATTAGTCTATTTATTATTATTGTTTTACAAATCTTTGACATACTTTTATATTGCTTCTTTCATGTTTAACTCAACAACATACCATCTCCCCATGACAGTATCTGGTTTAATCTCTTTAATGAATGCATGTGATTTCACACTGTATATATAACATAATGGGCTTCCATGATAGCTCAGCTGGTAAAGAATCTGCCTGCAATGCAGAAGACCCCGGTTTGATTCCTGGGTCAGAAAGATCCTCTGGAGAAGGGATAGGCTACCCACTCCAGTATTCATGGGCTTTCCTGGGGGCTCAAATGGTAAAGAATCCACCTGCAATGTGGGAGACCTGGGTTCGATCCCTAGATTGGGAAGATCCCCTGGAGGCACGGCAACCTGCTCCAGTATTACTGTCTGAAGAAGTCCCATGGACAGAGGAGCCTGGCAGGCTACAGTCCATGGGATCACAAAGAGTTGGACATGAATGAGCGACTAAGCACGGCACAGCACAGCATATAACGTAACATTTAAATAATTTCATGTTGGTGGGCATTTGCATTATTTGCAAAAATTTTCAATAAAATAATGTTTATTCCAAATTTCACAATGTAACAATAAAAACTTGTACTTAAGTTTAAATATTACATAATCTTTTTTCAGTGGGCAAGGAGTAAATTTCCATTTCTTGGATTACTGGAGAGGACGCACATTTGGGGGGTAGGTTATCAGCCACCTACGTATTTCCTTCAAGAATCTGCTTGTTCATGACAATTTTCATTTTGTTTTTCTCTCGAGTCTTCATATGTTTCTCCCTTATTTAAAGAATCCTTTGTATGCTATATTGCAAATACTTTCCTCTGGGTTTCTATTTGGCTTTGGAAGTTGCATGTGTGTGTGTCTGTTTTGGCCGCGAAAGTTTTAAAGTCAGGAGCGGGAGATGTCAGTTCTCGCTGAGGAGCCCTTGCGGGGGTGGAGGGCTCTCCGCAGGGCTGCGTGGACCTCCCTGTTCCTCAGGCAGTAGACCACCGGGCTGCAGGCGGGCGTGAGCACCGTGTAGATGACCGACAGCAGCTTGTGGAGGTCAGTGGACTTGACGCGGCTGGGGCAGGAATACATGAAGAGGGCCACCGAGTAGAAGATGCCCACCACCACCAGGTGGGAGGCGCAGGTGGAGAAGGCCTTGCGCCGGGCGGCGGCCGAAGGCATGCGGAGCACCGTCACCCCGATGGCCGAGTAGGAGGCCAGGGCGACCAGCAGCGTCCCACAGAAGGTGACGATGGCCAAGAGGAAGTCCACCAGCTCGGTCAGGGCCACGTGGGTGCAGGACAGGTTGAGCAGCGGGGAGATGTCACAGAAGAAGTGGTTGAGGACGTTGGGGCCGCAGTAGGACAGGCTGGCGATGCACGCTGTCTTGGCCACCGAGACCAGCAGCCCACCAAGCCACGAAGTCCCGGCCAAGCCCAGGCAGACCTGGGGCCGCATGAGCAGCGGGTAGTGCAGCGGGCGGCAGATGGCCGCATAGCGGTCACAGGCCATGGAGGCCAGGAGGGTACACTTGGTGCTAATGAGGGAGACAAATAAAAAAAGCTGAATCAGGCAGGCTGTGAAGGGCACATGGTAGGGTCCCGTCCACAGCCCCGCGAGCAGGCTGGGCATGGTCACTGACACGTAGCACATCTCCAGGCAGCTGAGGTTGCCCAGGAAGAAGTACATGGGCTTGTGGAGCTCGGTGTGGCTGCAGACGAGGAAGACGATGAGGGCGTTCTCCAGGAGGGTCAGCAGGTAGAGGGGCAGGAAGACGGCAAACACCACGACCCTCACGCCTTGCCTGGCAGACAGACCCAGCAGGATAAACTCTTGCACTCCGGACACATTGCCCAAGTACAGAGCCCTCTCCATCTAAGTAAGGAAGAAACAGGCTCTTAGAGGCCATAATCCATCAGAAATAAATTGGCCAGCAAGGAAGAGCATATGCAGTTAGGGGCTGTTGAGACAAAGCTGCTTTGCTTTGCCTGACCGTTGTCAGGAGCACAGCAAGGAGCAATTGGGAAGTTGCAAAACTGCAAACAGGAAGCTTAACACTGTACTTGCTACATCTGTAATCATAGAGAAGACACTCATCCTGAATGAGCCTGTATTATGGCATCTGTAAAGTGGAGGTCAAAGCTATGGGACCCACAAAATCTTTGGTCCTTACGGATATTAAACATGAAAATAGGTGAGAAAGTGCTTTTTAAAGCAAGGCACAATTATTCCTTTACATTTGATGACCTTAAGTGGTGTTTTCTGGATTGGATTTCTTTCTTTTTGTTTTGAAAAATGTGCCGGAACCCCAGAAGTTGTCTGCACTGTTTTCAGTAAAGGAAGACTCGCAATTCCTTAATGTGAGACACTTCCTTCTCTAATCTGGGTTGGATTTCTAGAGGAAATTTGCCACTGTTTATTAGAGAGAAGGCCCAGCAGTAATGGTTTCTTTTTTAAAAAAAGGACCCATGAGATGGACTTCCCTGGTGGGTGAGTGGTTAATACGCCTGCTGATGCAGGCGGGTTTGATCCCTGGTCTGGGAAGATTCCACACGCCCCCAGGCACCTAAGCCCACGGGCTGCAACGGCTGAAGCCTGCGTGCCCCAGAGCATGTGCGCTGCAACACGAGAAACCACCGCAATGAGAAGCCCGTGCCTGCAACTAGAGCGTGGCTCGCCACGACTAGAGAAAAGCCCGCAGAGCAACAAAGACTCAGGGCAGCCAAACATGAATTAAAAAAAAAAAAAAACAATGATAAGTTTTTTCCCTGAATACTTCTAAAGATGATCCCTTCCAGAAAGAGAGTGTCTTTTTTTCTAAGGAAAGAAACTAAATACGTATGCTGAGAATCGCTTAGGCACTCCTACACTGTGTGGCATTTCTTTGAACACATGGAGATCAATGGACTTTCATGACCTTTCAAAAACAGGCATTATTCTACCAATTCATGTACATAACTGAAACTCATAGGCAGTAAGTAACTTGCACAAGAGGATGGAGTTATAGAAATAACGGATCTTTGCCTCTACCATTAATATTAGGAATCCACTTGGAGTTTTAGGTGACTGAGATATAGAGACGGTGTTATTTGGACTCATTTCTGACTTATCACTTTTCATATGTTTGAAAAAAGTGTGAAAGTGTTAGTCACTCAGTTGTGTCTGACTCTTTGCTGCTGCATGGACTGCAGCCCGCCAGCCTCCTCTGTCAATGGAATTTTCCAGGCAAGAATACTGGAGTGGGTGCCATTCCCTCTGCCAGGGGATTTTCCTGACCCAGGAATCGAACCCAGGTCTCCTGCATTGCAGGCGGATTCTTTACCATCTGAGCCACCAGGGAAGCCCTATTCTATGTATTCAGGAGCAAATATTTATTAAGTGTATACTATACATGAGGTGCATGAAATCAACCAGCGAGTGTGTTCAAATTCTCATTCTAGGCAGTGAGGAATAGAGGAGGCCGACAGAAGACAAATACAGAATTTCAGCAGGTCAGTGCTAAGAAGAAAGCAAAGCAGTATGGTCTGCAAGGTCTGAAGGAGGTTATTTTAGGACAGGCAGTCGGAGAAAACTTCTTTGAGGTGGGTAGAGACGTTTGAGCTTGTTTTTGACTAATGGGAAAGGATGAGTGAGCACTGAGCTGGCAGAAGAGTATTCTAAGCGGAACGAGAAAAGGCAATTGCCAAAAACTTAAGTCAGGAAGGAGTTTAGTGTCTTCAAGGAAAAAAAGAAAAGCCAGTGTAGCTGAAAGATAGAGAAGTAAGAGGAAGGGGAGGAAATCAGATTTCTTCCATCTATATGAGCAAAACCTACTTCTCTGTAGCTTCATCTCTCCCCAACACTTTCTAAGCAACTCATAGCGTTCCCATGTCTGTGTTAAACGCTCCCAGTGAGGAACTTCCCTGGGGGTCCAGCGGTTAAGGCATCTCCTTCCAATGCAAGGGAAGTGGGTTCGATCACTGGCCAGGGAGGTAAGATCCCACACGCCTCACAGCCAAAAAAAAAAACCTGAAACAGAAGCAGTATTGTGACACATTCCATAAAGGCTTTAAAATGGTTCCCATCAAAAAAAAAAAAAAAAAAAAAAAAAAAAAAAACCTTTAAAAAATTCCCAGTGAAAATTGTTTCTGAGGTAATCAGAATAGTAGACTGGAATAAAACCCCGAAACACACCAAACATACCTATAAACTTGATTGATGACATAACTTTATTGCAGATAAGTGAGGAAAAGGATGTACTTGGCAAGAAATGGCTCTCAAACAATTAGTGTACCCATGGAAACTCAACTGACGCTGTGTGACAGCCTAGAGGGGTGGGATGGGCTGGGAGGAAGGTTCGGGAGGAAGGAGGCATGCGTGTACCCATGGCTGATGGGTGCTGGTGAGCAGCAGAAACCAACGCAGCACTGTAAGCAATTCACCTTCAATTAAAATAAACACATGTTTTTAAAAAAAGAAAAATAAAGAGATGGGAACCCTGCATCACACAACACACGTAGAAAATCAGTTTCAGGTGAGCTAAAAAGCACACATGTGAAGTGCGAGCCTGTGAGATCTTAGAAGACAATGCAGAAGCTTGCCTTTATGACATTGTGTGTTAGTCACTCAGTCGTGTCCAACTCTTTGCGACCCCATGAACTGTAACCCACCAGGCTGCTCTGTCCATGGGATTCTCCAGGCAAGAATGCTGGGTGGGTTGCCGTTCCCTTCTCCAGGGCATCTTCCCGACCCAGGGATCGAACCCGCGTCTCCTACATCGCAGGTAAAGTCTTTACCGTTTGAGCTACAAGGAGATCTCTTTTATGACACTAGGGGTTTAGACTACAATAAGAAGACAGGAAAAAAACTCACACTTTAAAATTTTTAAAATTAGCAGCATTGAAAAATTCTGAACACCACAGATTATTAGAGGAAAATTCACATGCTGGAAAAAACATACTTGCAGTATACGTAAGTGAGAAGGATATGCCAGCTCACTCCAGTGTTCTTGCCTGGAGAATCCCATGGACAGAGAAGCCTGGTGGGCTACAATCCATGGGTTTCAAAAAGTTGGACACGACTGAGTGACTGATACCTTCACCTTCATGTGTAAGTTAGGAGGGATCCTTGTGTAGAATATACAGAGAAATTAGTCAGTTAATATGCAAAAAAGTTTTTTAGCAGAAAATTGGGCAAAAGTTCTGAATGTATACCTCACCAAAAAAATTAGTCACTCAAAACCTGATTAGGAACCAAAGAAACAGAAATTAAAACCAAAATTAGGTACCACTTCATACCTGTGGAATCGGGAAAACTATAAACTTCTGAAAATATTAACAGTGAAAACTTTTATACACTGCCTCTGGGAGTCTGAATTGGTTTGATAACTTCAGAAAACAATTTGTCATTATTAAGTAAATGTTAAGACATGACTATGCCCCAGAAATTGTTTCCAAACATATATATATTTCCAGAGTAATGTTCATAGCAACACAATTTTACTAGCAAAAAAGAGAATGTAAACATTCCAAGTATCCAATAATAGAATTGAAAAGTGAATTGTGATCTCTTTCTATAAAGGAGGGCATGCGTGCTAAGTCACTTCAGTTGTGTCCGACTCTTTGCGACCCCGTGGACTGTACCCTGCCAGGCTCCTCTGTCCATGGGCTTTTCCAGGCAAGGACAGTGGAGTGGGTTGCCATGCCGTCCTCCAGGGGATCTTCCCGGCGCAGGGCTCTTATGCCTCTTGCATTGGCAGGCAAGCTCTTTACCACTAGCGTCACCTGGGAAGCCCCTATAAAGCAGCGTGATGTTAGATGTGCTTCTGATTCACTGAGTACAAGGGACTCACTGCTTTGTTATTTTTATACTGTACTCCTGGGTTGCATATTTTCTTTTGCATCTACTCACTATTTATACAAAAGTCATGCATAAAAAAGACCTTCTACATGTGTTAAAATTCATGTAACTATACACCAAAATATCAGTTTTATGTATGTTAATTTTGTATTGGAGCATAATGGCTTTACAATGTTGTGTTAGTTTCTGCTGTGCAACAGTGTGAATCAGTCATAAGTGTACACGTATCCCTCCCTCCTGAGCCTCCCTCCCCCACCCCCGTCCCACCCACCTCCCTGTTATACAGCGACGTCCGCCAGCTACCTATTTTACAGCGCCTTCAGTGCTCCTCTCTCAGTTCCTTCCACCCTCTCCTTGCCCGGCTATGTCCACAAATCTGCTCTCTATGTCTGTGTCTCTGTTGCTGCCTGCAGATAGGTTCATCAGCCATCTTTCTAGATTCCATATATATGCCTTAATATACGATATTTGTCTTTCTAATTTTGACTAACAGTAAGGTTCTTAATCTCTCCAAGCCTGATTTACCTATTGCTACTGCTGTTCAGTTGCTCAGTCGTGTCCGACTCTTTTGACCCCATGGACTGTAGCCCGCCAGGCTCCTCTGTCCATGGATTTCTCAAACAAGAATACTGGAGTGGGTTGCCATTCCCTTCTCCAGGGGAGCTTCCCGACCCAGGAACTGAACCCAGGTCTCCTGCATTGCAGGTGGATTCTTTACCACTGAGCCACCTGGGAAGCCCCCAACTTACCTATTACTTAGGATAATAATACTTGCATCAGGAATAAAAAAGATACTGTGTGATGACAGCTTTCATTTATTACCTATCTCTGCATGAAGGAATTTAGGTGCAGCATAATCTAGTGTTTTTACCATGGCCCACAATAAGAAATACGTTTCATATTGTGCAACTCAAGTCAAAGTCACAAACCCAGACAGAGAGAAAGGGAGGGAAATTTAACAAAAAACACTTACCTTTACTCTGAGTCCTGTAAAGATTTTCTCTTGTGATTTTATTGCGAGTGTCAACCTAATACACGTACTTTATGAGCCTCAGTAAATGTACTGTTGTTCAGGTTAACAAAGGGCTTTGGAATTAGAATCTGGGTGTAGCCTGGGCTCTCTCTGACTTAAGCTCTCTCTGACAAAAGCTCTGAGCCTCATGTCTTTATCTTCAGTACGGGATAATAACCCTGACTCCTTCAGGTTGCTGTGAGGATTAAGTCCAAAATAGTCTCCAAGGCACCCAGCCAGTGTCTTGCACCCCAAAGAAATCTTATTAAGAGGAAAGACTTTTTTCTGGTAGCAGGCTACCCTCCATGGGATCTCAAAGAGTTGGACACAACTTGGCTGCTGTTGTTGCTGTTGTTATTGTTGTTCAGTCACGAGGTCGTGTCCCACTCTTTGTGACCCCCTGGACTGTAGCCCCCCAGGCTCCTTGGTCCATGGGACTTCCTAGGCAAGGATGCTGGAGTGGGTTGCCATTTCTTTCTCCAGGGGATCTTCCCAACCCTGGGATCCAACCCACGTCTCCTGCACTCGCAGGCAGATTCTTTACCTCTGAGCCACCTGGGAAGCCTCTATGCCTTTGACTCCCTGCCAAGTAGGTCTACTATCCATCCTGGAAGGAAGGGTGCATATTTGGAGGAAGTACTACCAATTTATTGTTTTTTTATTATTTTAATTTTCCCCTTTTGTGCAATCAAATAAAATAGAAGTAGTGTGTTCATAATTCTAGCAGAGCATTTTTTCATGAGTAGTAAGACCATCAGTCCACATTATGCTGCAGTCGATAAGCAGGAATTGCTTTTATTAGAGGATAATTGCTTTACAGTGTGGCGGTGGTCTTGCAGGACATCACCCAGAATCAGTCACAATTTTGTGTATATATATATATCCTCTCCCTCTTAAGCCTCTCTACTGCCCAAGAAATATTTTTGACAGGACTTCCCTGGTCCAGTGACTAAGACTCCAAGCTTCCAACAAAGGGGACAGGGGTTTGTTCCCCAGTTGGGGAACTAACATGCATTGCAGCCAAGAAAACCCAAATCATAAAACAGAAGCGATATTGCATCAGATTCAATAAACACTTTAAAGTGGTCCACATTAAAAAAATCTTTAAATAAATATTTGTATAGTTTCCAGTTGTTGCTGGTACAAACACTGTGGTCTGAAGAAGTCATACACAAGCAAATGTATACTCTGGACTCGATTTATTTTTTTACTTAAAAAATTATTTATTTTAATTGGAGGCTAATTACTTACCTCCAGTGGTTTTGCCATACATTGACATGAACCAGCCACGGGTGTACTTGTGTCCCCCATCCTGAACCCCCCTCCCACCTCCTTCCCTATCTCATCCCTCAGGGTCATCCCAGTGCACCAGCCCTGAGCACCCTGTCTCATGCATCGAACTTGGTGATCTACTTCAAATATGGTAATATACATGTTTCAATGCTGTTCTCTCAAATCATCCCACCCTTGCCTTCTCCCAGAGTCCAAAAGTCTGTTCTTTACATCTATGTCTCTTTTGCTATCTGGCATATAGGGTCATCAACGCCATCTTTCTAAATTCTATATATATGTGTTAATATACTGTATTGGTGTTTTTATTTCTGACTTACTTCACTCTGTATAATAGGCTCCAGTTTCATCCACCTCATTAGAACTGATTCAAATACATTCTTTTTAATGGCTGAGTAATACTCCATTGTGTATATGTACCACAGTTTTCTCATCCATTCATCTGCTGATGGACATCTAGGTTGCTTCCATGTCCTGGCTATTATAAACAGTGCGATGTTTATATATATATATATATATATATATATATATATATATATATAAAAACTGCGATGAACACTGGGGTATACGTGTCTCTTTCCCTTCTGGTTTCCTCAGTGTGTATGCCCAGCAGTGGGATTGCTGGATCATAAGGCAGTTCTATTTCCAGTTTTTTAAGGAATCTCCACACTGTTCTCCATAGTGGCTGTACTAGTTTGCATTCCCACCAACAGTGTAAGAGGGTTCCATTTTCTCCACGCCCTCTCCAGCATTTATTGTTTGTAGACTCTTTGATAGCAGACATTCTGACCAGCGTGACATGGTACCTCATTGTGGTTTTAATTTGCATTTCTCTGATAATGAGTGATGTTGAGCACCTTTTCATGTGTTTGTTAGCCATCTGTAGGTCTTCCTTGGAGAAATGTCTGTTTAGTTCTTTGGCCCATTTTTTGATTGGGTCATTTATTTTTCTGGAATTGAGCTGCATGAGCTGCTTGTATATTTTTGAGATTAATTCTTTGTCAGTTGCTTTGTTTGCTATTATTTTCTCCCATTCTGAAGGCTGTCTTTTCACCTTGATTATAGTTTCCTTTGTTGTGCAAAAGCTTTTAAGTTTAAGTAGGTCCCATTTATTTTTGCTTTTATTTCCATTACTCTGGGAGGTGGGCATAGAGGATCCTGCTGTGATTTATGTCGGAGAGTGTTTTGCCTGTGTTTTCCTCTAGGAGTTTTACAGTTTCTTGTCTTACATTTAGATATTTAATCCATTTTGAGTTTATTTTTGTGTATGATGTTAGAAAGAGTTCTAGTTTCATTCTTTCACAAGTGGTTGACCACTTTTCCCAGCACCACTTGTTAAAGAGATTGTCTTTTCTCCATTGTATATTCTCACCTCCTTTGTCAAAGATAAGGTGTCCATAGGTGCATGGATTTATCTCTGGGCTTTCTATTTTGTTCCATTGATCTATATTTCTGTCTTTGTGCCAGTACCATACTGTCTTGATGATTGTAGCTTTGTAGTATAGTCTGAAGTCAGGCAGGTTGATTCCTCCATTTCCATTCTTCTTTCTCAAGATTACTTTGGCTATTCAAGGTTTTTTGTATTTCCACACAAATTGTGAAATTATTTGTTATAGTTCTCTGAAAAATACCATTGGTGGCTTGATAGGGAGTGCATTGAATCTATAGATTGCTTGGGGTAGTATACTCATTTTCACTATATTGAGTCTTCTGATTCATGAACACGGTATATTTCTCCATCTATTTCTGTCATCTTTGATTTCTTTCACCAGTGTTTTATAGTTTTCTATATAGGTCTTTTGTTTTTTCAGGTAGATTTATTCCTAAGTATTTTATACTTTTTGTCACAATGGTGAATGGAATTGTTTCCTTAATTTCTCTGTTTTCTCATTGTTAGTGTATAGGAATGTGAGGGATTTCTGTGTGTTAGTTTTATATCCTGCAAGTTTACTATATTCATTGATTAGCTCCAGTATTTTTCTGGTGGAGTCTTTAGGGTTTTCTATGTAGAGGATCATGTCATCTGCAAACAGTGAGTTTTACTTCTTCTTTTCCAATCTGGATTCCTTTTATTTCCTTTTCTTCTCTGATTGCTGTGGCTAAAACTTCCAAAACTATGTTGAATAGTAGTGGTGAGAGTGGGCACCCTTGTGTTGTTCCTGACTTTAGGGGAAATGCTTTCAGTTTTTCACCATTGAGGAAAATGTTTGCTGTGGGTTTATCATATATGGCTTTTATTATGTTGAGGTATGTTCCTTCTATGCCTGCTTTCTGAAGGGTTTTTTTTTTTTTAATCATAAATGGATGTTGAATTTTGTCAA